>NC_073348.2:1871666-2212500 GCF_027580225.2 Misgurnus anguillicaudatus
GTCATACTTCTTAAATCGAGTAACACTCTTGCAGTAGCGTTATTTCCAAGATGGAAGACTGCTGTGCAGCAGATGTTGGAGATATGACTATCGAAAGATAGATTTCTGTCGAACATCACACCTAGGTTTTTGACTGTGGAAGATGGCACAACAGTGCAGCTGTCTACGGGCAACTTGTAATCGGACATATTTAGTTTGGAGCAACTTAAATCAATAATAAGTATCTCTATTATTGAAGTTTAGCATAAGGAAGTTATTTGCCACTAATATCGCTAATACAGTCTGTTAGCTTAGAAAACTGGTGGGTTTCGCTAGGATAAGAGGAGATGTAAAGCTTGGTATCATCTGCATAGCAGTAAAAACTAATGTTATGTTTCCTATATGTCTCCTAGAGGTAACATATATAACAAGAAAAGGATAGGGCTTAGAACTGATCCCTACGGCACACCGTATTTAACCAGGGAGTGATATGACTTTCCCCATTTACATAAACAAAGTGATAGCAGTTGGTTTAAAGCTCACGTAACACACGCTGTTTCTGCATTTCTGATATTAATCTGGAGTACCTATGGAGTAGTATGACATCCTTTATATCTCTGAAGAGTCTTTAGTTTAATCAGATTTATAAAAGAAAGATTAGCTTTAACGAATCTTTCCGATAACGTACGAAAAAATGAAGAAGGAGGAGTTATAACACGGGAGGAGCGAGTAGGAGTCATACAACACTATACAACACTGTTTTAACTTATGATTCACTACATGATCGTGTGATTTATATAATATACACGCGCCTATTTCCAACATAAGACAGAAGTCTTACTTACCACGTGTAACTCGTCATGACCCGGTTCTGAAAATCCACCGCATCAAACGCACACGCAAAACTCCGCTGCTAATCCGGATAATAAACTATATCCATTGTTTCCATAAGGCTGGATGTCTTCTCCTTACATCCAAAAACACACTTCTTCTTGTGCCATTGTTGACTTTTGAAATTAAACAAGGCTGAGTGGCGTGATAAGCTGTTAGCAAGCTCTAGCGTCTCCCGCTGACTGACGGCTGGGCGGTGTTTTCCGGGGGAAGTTTTCCGGCGGAAGCCCATATAAAGAAGTGATGCGTATCGAAAACCCCTGAAACGTCAGTTAGAACCGTAATCGAAAAAAACTAGCCAAAACTTGTACGAACCCTGGCGAAGTGCATTCGGCACAGAAATACTCTGAAACACGCCCAACTGCATTTTTGACACTTTGCCTACGTTTAGCATGAGGAAACAACTCTATAACTGTGTTAATAAGTCAGAATGCTTGAAATACCATTAAACCCCCCCTTTAATACGATCTAAACCAGGCTAACACCTGACCACCAATGCCGGCATAGTTTTCTAGTCTATTGAGTAAGATTGTGTGATCTAAGTGACAAAGGCTGCATTAAAGGTTGAGTAATATAAGAATTGAGATTTCACCACGATTCAATGTTAAAGGAAGTCATTTGTAACTGTAAGCAGTGCTGTCTCTGTGCTGTGGTGGGGCCTGAATCCTGATTGGAACTTTTTATACGTACTATTATTCACTAAGAATGTGCATAGCTGACTTGCCATTACTTTGACACTAGAGGGAATACCTCTTTTAGTAATTTTGTGGGAAGAGGATCTAATAATTACGATGATGATTTGGATGATTTTATTCATTCTGAGTGATCCTCTATTGTAGTAGCATAAAATGACTTAAGTTGTTTAAAGGCGGTTTTTAGAGCATGTCTGTAGTGTTGCACACCCTCTTTCCATGCAGCAAGCCATACCTCTTAACTTTGTGCTCCTCCAACTATGCTCCATTTTTCTAGCCGCCTTTTTAAAGACTGCGGTATGATGGTTATACCATGGTGCTGGTGATTTTCCTTGAATGTCAGCCTTTTTCTACAACCACCTGTTAACTTTCCGGTCTTTCAGGAGACCTATTTGAAGTCTCCTTCCATGATAATATAATGGTTGCCAACATTAGGTAGTAGGGATGGGAATCGAGAACTTCTTAAGTTCTTAAGAACCGGTGCCCAGTGAATCGATTCCTTTGAACCGTTAGCAAGCCTGCTTAACGATTCCACTTATCGGTTCCGCTCATTGCAAATGTGTCATGACGTCACACACGCGCTGTGTTGGTTTGGTTTAGAACGCAGCAAACATTGCATCGAGACAGAACGATCCAAAGTTTGGTTATAATTAGTAGTGGGGAGAGCGAGGCTTCATAAAACACTGAAACAGTTGAATCAATAACTTATATTTCACGCGAAAATACGGCAATACGGTCGCGTTGCAGGAGGTTGCAGGACTGTCGCGTGTTTGATACACTATTACACAACAACACCAGCGAGTCAACCACCAGCAGAGCTAACGGGACGTCATCTGTTATTAATGCCGAAGGTAATGTGTTAATGTTAATGTGAGCGCCATTTCATTATGTAAACTTTTACTATACAGATAATCTCCGTAGTCATTGTCCATCAAATTGCTGACGGCCAGAGTCTGACTGGCTCTCACACTGGCTCAGAGAGATTGCAGAAAGTTTCTCTCGTGCACCTCTAGCTAATCCGTTTACAGAGGCAGGGAGGAATAAAATGACCGAGGCGAGGATAAACAACTTTTAGAGGCGGACACTACTTAAGTATTTCAACTTAAAAGTACATTTTCAAGTATTTGTATTTTATCAGTGTTTTTAATTTTTTTGAAAACATACATTCCAAAGCATATTATCATAATTTTAACTTCACTGGATTTCATAATTTCAAGTTTTTGGTTTATATTTAATATTTAAGTACATTAAAAATCTAGTAATTTTTTTTACTTTTACTTAAGTAAAAAGTACTTATACCCAAGAAAAGTAAAAGTACACTATTTTTATGTAATTATGTATTAAATCAATTTTAATATGCAATATAAATAAACAGTATGATTCTATGCTTTAGAATGTAGTGAACATTTTTAGTAAAGTAATTTTTTCCCAAGACAACACTCTGATAAAGCACAGATGCTTGGAAAATGAAACTAAAATACTCAAGTAGTGTCCACCTCTGCCGAACAGTGACTAAGTTTGTGGTAAAGGGTTTGCATCCGTTTGCCACAGTAGATGCATCTGCATTTCAGTAGGTTAATTTGCTGTATTTTGTCCAGCATCATGTCTTTTCAAAAGAAAATAACAAATGCATGGATGACCAAAAGTTGTATGTTTTATGTCAGTCTAGTTGTGTTTTATTAATTCCTAGTCCTATCATATATTTACTGGTTGAGCAACACTGCCCTAGGCTATAGGTCCCTTACTTTAAGAAGTAGCTCACCTACCTTTAAGTTTGTTCTGAGGTTGCTACACATAATTTGTGTATACTCTGTTCTGTGTCTTCTGAACAGATATTAAAGCGAGTTAATACAAACATACAAATTTGTACTTATTCCTTCACCCAATGAGAATCGATAAGAGAATCAATAAGGAATCGGATCGATAAGCAACACCGATAATGGAATCGTTAAATTCTTATCAATTCCCATCCCTAGTAGGTAGATAAGAAAAGAGACTAATAAAGAACTCTTTGTTGTCCCAGTTGGGGGCATAAATAGAGATGAGATGAGAATGACAGAAGTATCATAGAGTTTTCCTGCAACTATGACAAAGCTGATATCGTGATAACGGGTTCAAACTGGACCGATTTGTGGATAATGATGGCTGCCCCACGTGCTCTCTGAGAAAATGTAGAATGAAATAAATGACCCATCCATTCCCTTTTAATACGGATGATGTCAGTTATGCACAGATGTGTTCCTTGCAAGATATTGCAGGTGAGACAGTATTTTGCTACCCTTAACACTAGAGGTTATCCCCTTAGTATTCCATGATATAAATCTTAGCCCCCCCTCTTTGGGCTTAGTCGTGTTAGTCATTTTCAATGTATAATCATTTTAAAACCATATGTACAGTGTAAGGTGGTGCCAAACCCTGACAAAATATATTTATAAGACTAGCAAAAAATGGCTGAATCCACAGGAAACCATTTTCTAAAAACAATAAAAGTAAGCAACCTTCCCCCAATGTTGGGAGACACCTCCTACCATAGACATGTTAACCAATCACCCACTGTATACATATTAGGCAACACCCCTGAATTCACAGGAACCAATCAGTACCTATATGCCTTGTTCTCTGTATACTTAAGGAAAAGTTTGTAAATGGTTCAGGGGGATTTTCTATATTCAGAAATTCACCCCATGATGATGTGTCTTGGCACAGCATCATGTATTTTTATTTTGTTTTGAGGAATTTGTAACAAGATTATTATCTGTAACCACTCTTACCAGGTATGCAATGGTTTTTCGTTTTATTGTTTCATATTTGAATAGGATTGTAAATTGATTTCTGAATTATGTTTTTCCTACCTGCTTAATAAATTGTTACGTTTGAATTTATTCTGCCTTACTCTGAATTATTGACAACAAGTAAATTGATGTATCCTTTATTACCGCAAATCTACGACCAGGATTAAGTTTGGTGCATCGTTTGCCTTCTTGTTTTATTATTTTTGGTCTGACAAACCACTTACTTTTTATCAATAGAGTTAAGTTTGGTGCATCGTCTGCCTTTTTTATTGTATTAATTTGGTCTGACGAACCACTTAATCTTAATTACAGGGTTAAGCATTGGCGCATCGACTGCCCTTAATTATTTGGTCTGACGAACCAGTTAACTCTTAACTAGTTGCATGGTCGAGTTTGTGATTGTGAACCTGCAGCAGCTGTGGCAAGGATTCAAGCGAAAATTATAAGATCCACAATATAATGATGAGTTAAAATAGAATGACCAAACGTTTATCTAAATTCCACAATTATATCTATTTGATTCATATTACAAACAAAAAGATTTTATCTTTTGTAGTCAGATAAAACAACATACATTACGTAACGTTAAAACGTCATTGGTAAGAGCCAAAAAAAAAAAAAATGAATGCGCAGGAAGAGGAAAGAAAGAAAAAAAAACATGAGAAACCCACCCATTTTAAAGAAAAATCCCAGAGCAACACATTTCAAGCGTAACATGCTCTATAGAAAATGACTTAAATTGCTAGGTCTTAACTCCCCTCCAATATATTTAAACTCCCCAGAATGATAAATAGACAAAACATTTTTTTTTATCTATATCAGATGCACTTTTTTACATGCAGACGGTGACACGCAGGTATTGAAAAAAAGAGACATAACCTCAGCTGGGCCACTGACAAAAAAATTAATAATTATAATTTATAATTAATGTAAAATGAAAAAAGGAGCGCACACAAACCAAGGCTACCAAAACCTTTATCTCAGGCAAAATAGCAATCACATAATTATCTGAAAAAGAGCCGGGCAAAGGCAGAACATACAGTCCATCTGCAGAGTGGACTGGCTGTGATGATATGCATAGGAATTGTGCTGAGTGGCACAGTGAAGCCACTTTATAAAACGAAAAAGAGAGTAACAGTAATAATAAAAGAATACACAAGTCAAGGCTAGCGAAACCGTCATCTCAGACAGTGTAGCGGTCACAAAGACCCAGGCAACGGCAGGAAGTAATACATTAGCAGAGTGGACTGTAATATTTAGCAAAGAAACTGCAATGTGCGCCACTAGGATATCAAAGCCGTCATTTCAGTCAGTGTAGCAGTTAATGTTACGTTCTATGAAAAGGAACCGCTGCGAATTGACGATAAGAAGTCCTCTGCCTCTGTGAGTGATGTGAAAGATTTCCTATTTCCATCAAGAGTTCTTGTGAAGAGTCTCACTGTAAAGAGCAGCGAAGGCCTCATTCCGAGCTTCTAGGGATCTGCCATGACGTGTCGAAATGTAGCTCTTTGTGCTGCAACCTCTGGTGTGTTATCTTCAAATATTGCAATCGGATTACCCTGGTATTTTAGGTTGCCTCTCTTAGTTGTGGCCTCGCGTAAGATTAGCTCTTTGTTGGTATCGATGAAGTCTGATGATTACCGCCCTTGGTTTCTCTCCTGCCTCTGGCTTGGCTGCAAGAGATCTATGGGCCCTGTCGATTTCAGGCAGAGTTGGAAAAATACTTTCACCAAACACACCTGACAGCAACTGAGAAGGGCAAGGTCCTTCGATCGACTCCGGTAAGCAGACTAATCTAATGTTGTTCCGGCGACTGAGCGATTCTAGATCGGTGACTTTGGCCTGTAGCTTGAAGTTGCTTTCCGACTGGCCCAAGCATAACTTCTCCAGAGCAAGTAGATGTTCATCTGTTACGATTATGTCACTGTTTATTTTCTGTCCTCGAGTGTACAATAAAGTTGTGAAGTTTAAATTACTTCCGAGTTAATGGGAAACTAGACAAGACTTACTCTGTGTGTAAATTCTCATCTCAGGTATATAATTGTCATTGTCTTAAATCTGCTAAGCTTCCATTTTTGTTGAGAATAGTTGCACTTGACTGATTAAAAATTTGCCTTGTTGTGTACAGTAGAATTCTGATGCATTGCAATGCATCGTAGAATCTAATTGAATTGAATCGTTACCTGGTGAATTGTAATTGAATCGAATTGTGAGGGCAGTGCCAATGCACACCCCTAGTATTTCATAAGAATACCCCAAAGGACATTAAATATGTTGCCTTGTGTGTTTGTGTGTGCATTTGGTCGTGGTGTCACACTGTCTGACAGAAGCACAAAGAAAACACTTGCGTATGGAGAGAACTTTTAGTGAGGATATACAGGCGCGACTAAATAATTATTAAGATGTAATGTGCGATCCGTATGAAACAACTCAGCACAGGAATGAATGTAGAGACTGGATCAGGACTGTGGGCGAGAGCTAATTTATGCATATGGATCGTCTCTGCTCTTTCAATTCAAAGGAGTTGGGCGTGGTGATCTCAGCTCATTACAGATAATGAGGTAACAGGGGAAAGAAGGTACGGTACGATTTCACTTACATCATTTAAAAGTAAACATTCCAAGCATTATGTAGACATTTATCTTTTGTTTATATGGAAAGTATAATTTTTCTGACACGTTTCTGAAAGAACTTCACTGAGGGAGAGAGAACAGAATGCGCATCATGTTTATTTTCTTTATTTTGCGAAAGCACAACATTCTGTTTTTATTGGGAGTGGACACTTTAATGTTTTAAATGATGTATAAATCATATCTGCATGTTCAAAATCAGCAGAGTAATCTAAGTCTCTTTGCGAAGTGATTGAAAAAAAAGAGTTTGTGGTGCGCACTACATGGTCGACCCCAGTTAACCTTTATGAGTTTTCTGGTGTGTCACTAAATTGCCACGTTGAATGAAACTCTTTCCACAAACACTACAGTGATGAGGTTTCTCTCCAGTGTGAATTCTCTGATGAACTCTGAAACTAGATGAACTAGAGAAGCTCTTGCCACAGATCGAGCAGTGGTAGGGGGTTTCTCCAGTGTGAATTCTGTGATGGGTTCTCAAATAAGATGAAGTACAAAAACTCTTTCCACATTGAGAGCAGACGTAAGGTTTATCTCCAGTGTGAATTCTCTCATGGGTTTTTAAGTAAAATGAATCAGCAAACGTCTTCTCACACTGAGAACATTTGTAAGGTTTTTCACCTGTATGAGTTCTCTGGTGTTTCAATAAATGTTCATGTTGACTGAAACTCTTCCCACAAACACTACAGTGATGAGGTTTCTCTCCAGTGTGAACTCTCTGATGAAGAGTCAAAGTACTTGACTTAGAGAAGCTCTTCCCACAGATCAAGCAGAGGTAGGGTTTTTCTCCAGTGTGAATTCTCTGATGAACTTTTAAATGAGAGGAATTAGTGAAGCTCCTTCCACATTGAGAGCAGACGTAAGGTTTCTCTCCAGTGTGAACTCTCTGATGGACCGTTAAGGAATATAACCAAGAAAACGTCTTCTCACATTGAGAGCATTTGTAAGATTTTTCTCCTGTATGAGTTCTCTGGTGTGACACAAAACCGCCACGTCCACTGAAACTCTTCTTACAAACATTACAGTGATAGGGTTTCTCTCCAGTGTGAACTCTCTGATGAACAACAAGATAACTTTTGGTGCTGAAACATTTGTCACATTGACTGCACTGATATGGTCTCTCATTGGTGTGTACAAGCATGTGTCTCCTCATGAGGTCCTTTTGTCTGAATCTCTTCTCACAGTGAGGACACTTGTATGGTTTTTCTCCAGTGTGAATGTTCTTGTGAGAATCAAGATTTCCTGTGGTGCTAAAACATTTGCCACATTCACTGCAGTAGAAAGGTTTTTCACCACTGTGTGTCCTCATGTGAACTTTTAGACAAGAAGAGGAGACACAAACTTTCCCACACTGCTGACAATGAAACTGCTGCTTCTTTTTGATCTTCTTCTTTTTCTTCTTCTCTGTGTGCTGTTTTAATTGAAGTTTCTTCTCTTGTAAGGTGGTAAAGCTGATCTCAGATGTGGTGCAGGTGAAGAGTTTCTGTTCTGTGTGTTTTCTCTCATGTCTCTCTAATTGTCTCTGTGATCTGAATGTCTTTCCACAGGCGATGCAAGAAAGAATTTGTTCTGTCAGTCGCTCTTCTGATTTTGAAAAGGTTTGTCCATTAGAACATGATTCACTCTTCACATCTGAAAGAAACATAGTAAAAATTAACTCATCAATTATGAGAAAACGCTTCCCTGCCAATGACGAGTTTCCAACTTTCCGCTCTTTCCACTTAAGCAACTCGGAAGAAACGCTGCACGTGTAAGAGTAAGAACTCTATTTTGAGGATCGCGACAAATAAACACATACACCCGGACAAAAAAAATGAAGTTAAACTACCCATGATCACAATGATGCTTAATGCCAAACACACACCTGGGCTTTTTAATGTCATGCGAGACGAGGCTGGCTGCCAACGCAACAAAATGGCATCCGCGTTGGATCTGACAGGGTCCGATACAGAAAATGCAAAAACAGTTAGGATACTGAAAGTAAAGACCCTCTTCAGGGAAGCCTGCAAGATTAGCATAGCAACGCTGCTAACACTGCTATTCACAGGGAAGGAGACCAGAAATCGTTTTTTAATAAACAGTTTAAAATGTAATCTTAAATTCTGTCAAGAATTTGTAAAAAGTAAACTGTAACTGACTTTTGTTACACTCTGAACGCCGCAACATATATCACTGATCATTATTGACTGGTTGAGGCGCTACACGCTAGCCAAGTTGACTGTTGCGTGTTTTCTAATGCAAGTTTGCCATCTCTATAATACAAGCATCTTTGCTGAAAGTACACCGCAGGTCTAAGCTGAAGTGATGACGGGGAAAGTGCCTTTCTTGGATAGAATTAGAGCAAACGGTGTATCAACGACTCGGAAAGCGAGGTGAACAACTTACAGAAAAAATCTTGATGATAATGAAACTTTTATTTTGACATGTCATGGACTTTCATGCGACTGTTGCAGAGTGCCCATGTGAGGCGGAGTTATACACAGTGTCTATTAAAGGAATAAGCCCAGTGTATTACCAGTGCATTTTATAACAGCTAAGGGGCATTGTTAGGCATGACGCGAAGCGGAGTGCCTAAAACCCCCTTAGCTGTTATAAAATGCACTGTAACCCCACTGCTTTGCAGGGCTTATTGCTTTTATAAAACGGCTACTTCATATGCATAAAGTTAGCAGGATTTCATCAAGTAAAACACATAAGTTGTAATTATATTAGTACAAATATTACTCTTCCGCCAAACAAAGTAGTTCCTCAGAATCAAGTGTGGCTGCAACAGAGAGCAGTTCCCAGCAACACAGACGCACCAAAGACACAATGATAATATGATTAAAGACTGTCAGTGTGAAGCAGCACAGTGCTCATTTAGTACAAAAATATACCTTTAGCTGGGTTAACAAATGCAACATTATAAAAAGTTCACAATAACCTTTCATCAATAGCTCTCGCACTGCAGGGGTTAAAATTTTTAAATTGTCTTTTCATGCAGTGCACGCACACGCAATGATCTCAGATAAATGATCTCAGATAATTCAATCCTGCAATACTAATCATCAAACGGCAGGAGTGTTCAAAAAACTGGATAAGCAAGATCATAATTAGAGAGATCTGAACATCTCGGATGTGTCATTTGATCTCGGATGTATTAAGCGACTTACAAAGAATGGACCCCTGATCTCGTCTGGAAGCTGATTCCAGCTACAGATGGCATAATATGTTCCTGTACAGCTCAGTGGTAGAGCATTGTGTTTGCAGCGCAAAAGGTCATGGGTTCCAACTCAGGGAACACAAGAACTGATAAAAATGTATAGTTTGTATGAAGCTAAGACCTAAACAATTGTGTTAACAAGAATATTTGCAGAGACAAACGGTGGAGTTTTGTGTGTCCAGTAGGGGTGGCACGGTTCACAAAACCCTCGGTTCGGTTTGTATCACGGTTTTGTGGTCACGGTTCTCGGTTCTGTACGGTTCTTGTTGTTATTTTTTCTTTTAATTTTTAACACTTCAGAAACGTATTATCTTATTACTTATCCATAATTTAGGATACAGTATTAAAAAAGTTATATCATGTAGGAATGCACCGATCCGATATTCTGGATCGGTATCGGGGCCGATCCGGCCTTTTTTGCTGGATCGGATATCGGACTAACAGGACCGATCCAATTCCAATACTGCACGTTGCCCATGGTTGTCACTGACAAGCGATTAAAACGACAAAGTATTATAAAAGCACCATAAACGTTTTTATGCACTATAATCAAAGTCATCTTACATTCAATAGCTTCATGTGAAGGAACAAATGCACATTTAAAGATATTTATGGTCACAGAAACACTCTAACTTGCAAACTGAGTTAATCCACTGATGAGAAGTGGACGGATGAAAACGCGTCATTCAACACACGCACACGCACAATAATTGTAACGTTAGGCTTTATTAAAGATCTGATTTTATAAAGTCTCAGTAAGCTGTTGGATGGATGCAATTCACTAAGTTATGTGCTGAGTTAATTCACAGGTGAAGCGGATGGATGAAACGCATCCTTCAACACACGAACACTCAATAACTGTAGGCGGTTTAAAAGATCTTATTTTATAAAGTCTCAGTAAGTTGTTGGATGGATGCAATTCAGTATGTGCCGAGCACACGATGCATCAAATCTCTTTGTGTTTTAATAGTTATGAACGTAACTTTCCATTGCGGAGCAAGGATTCCCATGTGAGTGTGAGGACGCTTCTAGAGCATCAATGCTGCACCCAGGAAGCACAGTATTGCGCAAAATGCGCACTCAATATGATTTAGGCGCATCAATTCTGCACCCGAAATGTGCATAAAAGGTCCGGTTAAGTGCATAATTATCAAAATAACCATCTGCACACTAAAGCTTTTTTACTGTGACTTTTTGCGCAATTAAGGAAAATATATTTAGCATACTTATTTGATCAAACGTGCCTGTTTTATTTTCTCCTAAACACTGCCATGGTTAATAATTACTAATGTTCTTGTAACTTGTAAATCATTTTAAATTATTGGTTTTTACTTTAAAATTATAATTATATATTATATTATGCTAGATTTAGCAGAAAGCACTATACACATTTATATATAGTGTGCGTGTGTCTGTGTGTGTGTCTGGGTGTAATTTAAATTGCTCAAGAAAAATATACTGGACCATCTTTACACTACCATCACAAAAGCATACTGTACATTGCAGCCCTCTTACCTCACATTGGCAGCTCTGACCAGTTAATTTGACTACTTAAGGGCTGGTTATACTCGCGCTTTGGTCCGCAACGCAAGCCTCCGCGGATCGCGCGCGCGTCTCACCAAACGGACGAGGCGTTTATAGTTAACCAGGCGGCGACGCGAGCAATAAAGTCAAAAACAAACACAAAGAAACACAAAGAAAAAGTCATCCGCTGGAACAACCCTACTGCTTTTAACATTAGAGTTTGATATATATATAAATATGAGAACATGAATAAAACAACAATCTTATTATCATTTCATTAACGTTTTTACTTAACAAACAGTACAGACATCTTAAGGTTTATATTTTATTCCTCATCCAGTGGTTCATTCAATACAAATATAAGCCAAACATTCTGAATCATGTAAAATAATTCGTGTTTTAAACTGCAAAGTTTCCATACTTTACTTCCAGAGTGTCAGATAAATATATACATTGTTTTGCTTGGATTTATCAAAGAGATACGTCACAGGCTTGCCTGCTCGGACAGAATCGACTCGAGTTCGGTCATTTTCGGATGCGGAGCCGCGCGGAAAGTTACAAAAAATGCCGTGCACAGCGCCACGCGAAATGGGGTCTCGCGCACCCAACGCGCGCGACCGCCCACTCCGCGTTGACGTCATTTTTGCCGCGCGCACCAACGCGCTCTTGCGGACGCGGCGACCATAAACTAGGCTTTAGGCCTGCATACAGGCTGCGGGTAAGAAGAGAACAGTCCACAGTAAAGGAAATCAGAGTGTGGCCACAGGAAGCCAGTCAATCCTTACAAAGGTTTTGAGAGCTGGTGGTATCCTGAAAGACTGCAGACATCCCTTTTATGGATTGTTTACAATAATGCAGTCAGATAAAAACAAGAACAACTCGGCTGTGAAACAGCTTTCTTCCTATAGCAGTCAGGGTGCTAAATTAGAGTTTGTGACTTTATTGGAGTTCTTGTTTATTTCTTAATATACTTAGAGTGTTTTGAATCATTTTTATTAGAGTATTTATGTTTTAGTATCTCCAAATAAATTTTACTAAAATATTTATGATTTTATAATGCATAATGAACTGTACACTTTTGACGTGTAAAACACAATTTTGCTTCTATATAACATATAGAAATGACTAACTAACTAACTAACCAACTAACTAAATTTCAGGATGAAGATGCAATGTATGTAATAGAAATAGAGTATATGTTTTATACACTGTTTTTAATGGGGAAGATGTGTGACGCTGCATGTTAGGACTGGAG
Source organism: Misgurnus anguillicaudatus (assembly GCF_027580225.2). Classification (NCBI taxonomy): domain Eukaryota; kingdom Metazoa; phylum Chordata; class Actinopteri; order Cypriniformes; family Cobitidae; genus Misgurnus; species Misgurnus anguillicaudatus. The sequence continues at coordinate 1,884,629 of NC_073348.2, forward strand.
CGCGGCCTCATAGAAAATACACATATCTTTGTAAAGGCAGAGAGAAATCCAAATTTGCAGGTCGCAGATGAGCAATGGGTTGTAAAAACTAGGGATGCACCGGTTGACCGGCCAGAGATTGGAACCGGATGGTTTTTGCGCGATCAGCAACCAGCCGTTTTTTTTTTTTTTCGGCCGATTTTTACGAAAGTGCGCCTGCGTTCACAGACTTACATTTGCTTATAATGCGCGTTCGGCAAATGGCTGGATTTTTGAATATTTTCGTCCGAATTTTACGAAAGTGCGCCCGCTTTCACAGACTTACATTTGCTTATAATGCGCGTTCAGCAAACGGCTGGATTTTTGAATATTTTTGTTCGATTTTTTCGAAAGTGTGCCCGCGTTCACAGACAGACTATTTTTTTAGTATTTCTCGAACATGTCTTTTGTGTGGAAGCATTTCGAAATCTGCGAGCACAATGTGAAGATTGCAATTTGTAATGTATGCAAAGGACAGGTTAATCGAGGAGGAACAACGGCGAAGACATTCGGTACATCAAACTTGATCAGACATTTAAAAATTCATCACCTGAAAGAACACGATGGATATCTAAAGTCTATCGATCACGCAAAACAGGCAAGACCTTCAGTAACTCAACCATCAGTGAAATACGTCATTCTTCAAAACCAGAGTTACAGCCGGGATAGCCCAAAGGCGCAAGCCATTACAAAGAAAGTAATGGAATTTATTGTACTGGACGAACAGCCGTTTTCTGTTGTAGAAGACCAAGGTTTCCGCCGTCTAATGGCACACATGGATCCGCGATACACGCTGCCCAGCAGACGATACTTTTCTACTCAAAATCTACAATGCTGTGTCAGCTCATGTTCAAAGTCTACTTAATGCTGAGGTCAGATACATTAGTTTTACCACAGATATATGGAGCGCTGATGTGAGCCCAATATCACAAATTTTCTGGTTCACATACAGCACCTGCGCTTGTCATGGCTTTTGAAGAAATGCTTGAAACCTGGAACATTTCCAAAAGCAAAGTGCACGTAATTGTGCGTGATAATGCCGCAAACATGTGTAAAGCAATGAAGGATGCTGACCTACCTAAACCTGCCTTGTATGGTCCACACTCTGCAGCTGGCCGTACATGAAGGGTTGCTCTCACAGCCCAGTGTAACGGACATAGTTGCGACTGGAAGAAAAATAGTTGGCCATTTGAAGCATTCACCGCACGCATACTCCCGACTTCAGAATGCACAGACACAGCTGAGCCAGCCGAAAAAAAGGCTACAGCAAGATGTCCCAACGGGATGGGACAGCACGTATTATATGCTGTCAAGTCTTATGGAACAGAAGCATGCTTTGGGGGCATATGCTGTAGACTACGAATTACCTGTAACCCTCACCTCGTACCAATGGGGTCTAATCGAGAACATATTGACTGTTCTTGCACCATTTGAGGAGCTTACAAAAGAAGCCAGCTCTTCCACTGCGACTGCAGCAGATGTCATCCCCTCAATCGTGGCACTGAAACGGATCCTAACAAAAAGCGCTGAAACGGACCACAAATCCACACTTTTAGAAGCGGTTGAGAAAAGATTCAGCAACGTTGAACAGGAGCCTTTGTACTGTCTGGCTACGATCATCGATCCGAGGTAACGACAACAATATAATAATAAAAATAATAATAACAAAAATAAAAATAAGGGTCAACATATAATCTGTAATTTTTGTTTGTTTAATAAAAAGGTACAAGGATCAATATTTCTCCAACACAGCCAAACATACAGTACGAAAAATGCTTCAGAAGGTGTTACAAACAGAAACAGGAGAACTGAGTAAAGAGACGAGATACGCTGAAGGGAATGAAGAGTGCATAGAGGCGCCACCAGAAAAAATACCACGCAGAGCAAGCTTACTGTTGGCGATGCACAATGAGATATTGGGAGAACAGTTTGAAGTGATTAAGGATACGGGCAGTCGCACAGCACTGGAAATGCAGAGCTACTTGTCTGTGCCACAAATACCAACAAGCGAACAGCCGCTGGTGTACTGGCGCACAAATAAAAACCGCTTTCATGCGCTTGCTGAAGATGCGTGAGCGTACCTTTCCGCACCCTGCACAAGCGTAGAAAGTGAGCGCTTGCTCAGCTCAGCTTTTCACGTGTTGGATGAGAAAAGAAACAGACTAACTTGTGACAAAGCTGAAATGCTTCTTTTTGTAAAGAAGAATTTGCATGCACTTCTGAAAAGCCATAAATAAACGTCAGTTCTGTAGGCTATAAGATTCATATTTTTTATTTTACCTTAAAATTACACTGACTTAATGATTTAAAAAGCACCTGCTGTAGCATCTTTGTTTTACTTGTTGCACTAAACATTATTTGATTAAACTTTTTTTTATAATTTATTTATATAGTCTACTTTGGTTTTATTTATTTAGTTTGACTGGTAAAGACCTTTATTCTATACGCAAAATTTTAAAACAAAAACAAATGCTAAATGTTGAATAAGTACAGTAACATCTTTGTTTGGAGTGTTAAAGTGCCCATATTATGACTGCTTTTCCACAAGTTATATAGGTGTATGAGTTCCATAAAGCATGTTTCAAAAGTTGTTTGCTCGAAATAGCTTGTAGGAAAAGATTGTTACCCATCTCTAGGAGCCTCTGTTTCAGTGCATTTCAGATTGTGCCGTTTTGAGCTAGTCATTACAGCTGCTGCTCCTTTGATCACGCCCCACTACTAATGTCATGTGCGCGTGCATATCGTGAGCAGTACAGACCATACTGTGTTATTATTTTATATATTATTATTATTAACGGTTTATGTTGCCAACAGACAAATCATGCAGAAAAGTATCACTAATAAGTAACGTTACACTACAGGAGAAGAAACTCATGACACACACAATGATTTCAGAGTCAATTGTGATGTAGCAGTCTCAACAATACACTCGTTTTCCCTAGACAATGCTAACATATTCCCGTTATAAAACATTTTCAAATGCATTATTTTCGAAAATGACAAAAATTTAGACTCGGTGGGGGATGTATACTGCTTGTGGGCCGCGTGCTAATTGCTAGACGCTAACGGGAGGTCCGGACCGTAAAGTTATAAGATGCTCGGGGGTTAGCCTCGTCAGAAAAGCCGGGGCGGTAAGGCCGGTCTCGGTTAGTTTGGCAAAACACTTTTAGTTTGGCAAACCACTATTACTTAGTTCTTGTAGAATTGTAAAATAAAGCCGTAAAAAAAATTTTAATCTTCGAAACCACGCTGCAAACTATACAGCCTGCAAAAAATATCTATATAGCCTAACGTTACTGTCTACAAACAATAACATATACATTTAAAGGGATACTTCACCGATTTAGCATTCAGCTTTGTATCTGTAGAAACCCGGCAGTATTACTGAATGACCATGTTTTCCTCCATCATTTCCCCCTGAGAGGAGAGATATCTGCATTTTGGTTCTGCAAAAAAGTCCTCCGATGATGCAAAAATCGTCATATTACATCATCGGAGGACTTTTTTGCAGAACCAAAATGCAGATATCTCTCCTCTCAGGGGGAAATGAGGGAGGGAAACATGGTCATTCAGTAATACTGCCGGGTTTCTACAGATACAAAGCTGAATGCTAAATCGGTGAAGTATCCCTTTAAAAGGTATAGTTTACGGGATTAGCATCAATGTATGATCTCTGTTTTGAGATACAGATGCTCTAGCATCATAAATGTAGTATTTTGTGACAGAAGATGACAACATGCAAAATATAACGTGACTTCTTACCTTTTGTGTTGATATAACGATCGCGAATCGAATCCAGTCTGTTTCAGATGTGTGAATGATCCATGAAAGTCCAATAAAATACATTCAATGACCATTTTTGTCCACAAATGCGTATAATCCGTGAAAGCTACACAGTCTGTTGTTTACATCAGATTTCGCATGAACGTCTTATCGTCTACAATCTGAGGACACTTTGCGTCGTAACACACTGTTTATGAGATCACATTTTAGGTTTAAATAAACACGGGTTTAAACTTTGTTTTTAAAAGTAGGCGGGAGTATAGTCCATAATATCCAAATAGCGCTGTTATTTCAGTGAGACATGATGACAGTATAGAGGGTATCAGCGAAGTGACTGACTGCTCTGTGCTCTCTAGCTACCTGGTGGGTGGAGACCTGCGAGTGGGGTGGTCGGTGGGAAAATTCAAACTGAATGTGACGAAACGGCTAGTTACGTCACAACGGAGCTGAGTTTGAACTTGTGCAATCTGAGACTCAAGGCAGAGGACAATCTCACTCAAAACAGCATGGATGGATTTTTTTTCCAAGTTTGTATGCGTGTGGAAGCATCAGAGACACAAAATGACACCCCAAAACCCAGAAAAAGTTAGTTTTTCATAATATGGGCACTTTTAATGTATTTTGATTGTGTTGTTTGCATTTTGGAACTATGCAGTTGTTGCCTTTTAAAATTACATTTGTTACAGTTTTTATAATGTTTTAATTTAGGGTTTCAAGTTTCAACCCAAATTAAAAACAAAAGCTAAATGCTTTTGTCAGTAGGCCTTTCTCCTTGTTCAGCTCAGCTTCTTACGTGTTGGATGAGAAACGAAACAGACTAACTTGTGACAAAGCTGAAATGCTTCCTTTTGCAAAGAAGAATTTGCATGCACTTCTGAAAAGCCAAAAATATATGTCAGTTCTGTAGGTTGAAAAAGGATATTTTTTATTTTATCTTAAAATTACACTGACTTAATGGGCTCTCTCTTACACCCGGCGCAATGCAGCGCAATGCGCGACGCAAGTGTCTTTCGCTAGTTTCCACCCTGCGCGATTATAATTTTCACGTTTAGTGCCACGTTGTTTAAATAGCAAATGCATTTGCGCCCCCTTTTGCGCCCATGGGCGTTCTGGTCTGAAAACGAGGTGTGTTTAGGCGCATTGTTGGCACGTTGCTATTTTGAGGCAACTAAAATAGACTACGCCATTGACCAACAAAAACCTGGTCTAAAGTCTAAAGTCAATGGCACAATGTTTTTTTGTTATTTAAAGAGCGCATTAGTAAAATGCGCCTATAAACGGGAGGACAACGCGGGTTTGCTTATCACATAGTACATGAATGGGCAGCAGCACAAAAACGTTATTAAATATGAAAGATTAAAGGATTGAATGTAAAAGATTATTATTGAGTCTCTTGGACATAAATGAGGACTAATGATGAGACGTTAGAAGGCGCCAAGAGCTGCTTTACCTGCAGCCTGGTAAGTAAATAAATGCTTTGCTTTAAACAAATGCATCTGTTTTTAAATGTTTTTTTTAATGCTACCTAACGGATTTATTGTATATGATGACTCTGTACCTGCGGATATGGTGAGATGAGAAACATTTTTAAGCAATGCTTAAAAAATCTTGTGACGCTGTCCAAGTGCTGAAAGGAGAGCCGTTTGTAAATTCTTTAACTCCTGTTTGTTACAAATAAAGTATTTTTAGAGTACAAACCTTTTCTTACATACTTGTAAATTATATTTTGATGATATTGGATAGCCATACATTTAAAGCAACTAAAAGCCTGTTATTTTACTTCCATGACTAAAAGAAAACGATTTTTAAAGGTTTTAATAAAAAAATAACAATTTCAATACAAGTGAAAAACAACACAATTATTTAACATTAATGTTAAACTGGGGATCTTCTTTCTCCGCTTAGTTTTTCAGTTTACAAAGTCCGTCATCTAAATAGGGATTAGACATAGCGCCAGCGCAACAGGGTTTTAAAGGGGATGAGAGCTGAGACTCTCATTGATTTATTGCACGTTTTGCCCAAAATACTCCCATTACAATAGGACCAACCCTTTTCGACCATGCGTTCGGCGCACAAACCATTTTTCCCGTCGTTAAATTACCAAAAGTGGATTCGGACACGCCCATTTAGACGTTGCGCTGTGCGCTTTAGACAATGCGCTTAGATCGTTAAAATAGGGCCCAATGATTTAAAAAGCACATGCTGTAGCATCTTTGTTTTACTCGTTGCACTAAACATTATTTGATTTAACATTTTTTTTATCATTTATTTATATAGCCTACTTTGCTTTTATTTATTTACTTTTTATTTTTATTTATTGACTGGAAATAATTTTTTCTTTACACAAAATTTTAAAACAAAAACATGCTGAATGAGCACAGTAACATCTTTGTTTGGAGTGTTAAAGGCGTTCTAAGCAAATATGTGTGTTGATTTTTGAAATGTGTTTTCAAACAAATGAGTGTAGTTAACTCCTCCCCCTCCCCCTCCCTTCCGTGCTTTCATGAACGCGCCCAAACCCAACCCCCAAATCCTTCTTGGCGTTTATTGGTTAGAATACTTTGTTATGGTTTCTGGTGTAGGTTTGGCCAGTTTGTTATTATTGCAATTTGTGGATTCTGAGCTGTCTACAGAGAACGCGTTTTTTTACAGTTTGATCAGCGGACAGGCAGCAAGCAGATAGTGAGATGATGTTTGCTGTATGTAACAAAAAATGTTTTATGGTCTAACGCGTGAATTTGCTTAGAGAACCTTTAAATGTGTTTCGATTGTGTTGTTTGGATTGTGAAACTATGCAGTTGTTGCCTTTAAAATTACAATTGTTACAGTTGTTACAATGTTTTCATTTAAGGTTTCAACCCAATTTAAAACAAAAGCTAAATGCTTTTGTCAGTAGGCCTTTCTACACTGACATTTTTTTCTACTGGATATACTTAAAACTATAGTGCATCATTTTTGCATCCACTTTTTAAAGAAAGTTTCACGTGGAATTTTAAGCAAGGAATTGCTTAAAATTTAAAGGAATAGTCTACTCATTTTCAATATTAAAATATGTTATTACCTTAACTAAGAATTGTTGATACATCCCTCTCATCTGTGTGCGTGCACGTAAGCGCTGGAGCATGCTGCGACGCTTCGATAGCATTTAGCTTAGCCCCATTCATTCAATGGTACCATTTAGAGATAAAGTTAGAAGTGACCAAACACATCAACGTTTTTCCTATTTAAGACGAGTAGTTATACGAGCAAGTTTGGTGGTACAAAATAAAACGTAGCGCTTTTCTAAGCGGATTTAAAAGAGGAGCTACATGTTATGGCGTAATAGCACTTTTGGGAGTACTTCCCTTTCATTCTCACAGCGTTAAATTTTGTGTAACAACGCCATCCAGTAATTGCTGGAAATATCGCTAAGCCAGTTAGTTGTATGGCTGGACGGAAAACTGCACTCATTACTCTAAATATAAAGACATAATAAATAAATACGAAGTAACTTTCAAATACGAAGTAAAGTCATTCACTTGCTTCCCTGTTGACTCGATGAGGTACGAGTTTAATGTCCGGGTAAGACACCTCTGGGCAATAGGGAGCGTTGTTACACAAATTTGATGCTGGGAGAATGAAAGGGACATGTTTTTATATTGACCAAATTAAATATGTTAATGTATCTTTCGCGCTCTATGGCAGGCAGGGTGGACAGATAATTACTCAACATGTTTGATCTGAGTGATTTCGTGGGTTGTTTACGCCTGCCGGCTGTGTGCGAAGGTTGCTTTGTTCCGCTGTTTTGAATGGAAGCCGATGGAACGTCTAGTGTGATTTCCCCCAAAAGTGGGCGTGAACCTGTTCAGAGACATTCTATGACGTTGCGCCGGTTGTGCGTATTAATAATACCTGCAACATGATAAAGCTCATAGTTGACTAACAGGCAATATATTTAACAGAATTCCACTTTCAAAGTCTACAGCGAATGACCAGTTGTGACTACAGCCCTCTACTTCCCAATGACGTCAATAAAAAGGCTGTTTCTCAATATGTGTTCTTCAGCGATCTTGCGTCCTCACTCTACGTCATCATTAACAGTCGAAGTTCAATTCCAATTCTCAAGAACGCAAGTACAGACTACAGAGGACACATGAAAATACCCGGATGAGTTCTTGATATTAAGGATGCATCGAGTGCAGACTTGCGACTTGAAATCTGGGAAGGTCACGTGACCAGCAGTAAGATCGCACACATCTCAATTCTCACAAGTGCGTTCTGTGTTCTCGCAACCTTCTGAGTTCGTTCTTCCAAGGTCGCCTGGCAAGACCAGTCTCCACGAGAACACAAGTCCGTTCTTTGCATTCCTAGAATTGAGAAACAGCCAAAGTTTTTGACTAAACTCCACCCACAGGAATATTCAAGTCACCAGCTAAACTCAAGCGGCTCTGCTAAGCTAAGCTGCTGTCGAATCACAACACAGTAAACAAACTACACAATCAGAACCCATTATCTATTTCTAAAGGATGGACTTCATAGATCAAGGATAACATCAACCCGTTTTTAGGACAGTGAAAACAACGGTATAGAGAAAATAAAGTAAATTGTCAAGTAAATAAATTGTGTGAAAAATACCACGTTTTTTTTACACATGAAACATGAACAGGTTATATTGCGCACTGTAACACAAAGCTTCCAAAGCAGCGCTAACGTGCTAAAGTGAATGTGTAGTCTCAAGTGTGCAGATGGCGATAACAACTGGCTCATTTTTAATAATAATATTATTAATGACAAGGACAAGATGGTAGATAGGGGTTATCGCGCTACATCTGCTCCTGGAGTTAGTCTGCCTAAAACTAAAACTAGGACTAAACCAATGATTTGTGAGACCATTGATGGAAAAACAATTATCAAGGATGAATTCCTTAACTTCCTTTCTGTAAAAATTAAAACGATGAGCCAGGATCAAATAGTTTTGGTGGGCTCGACCACGTTTGATTCAGAGCGGAACTCCGCCCACACACCAAGCAACGGTGTGTAGCCTGTAAAGGCACTCAGAAGCAATATAAAAAGCTTATTAAAACTGTTAAATGAGTGTGGCGTTAAATCCCCCAATTTTTGTCGCACTATTTGGACGAGTCACCACCTGTGACATTTATCAATGTGTGATCTTTCAAGTTTACTATGTAAAATGGAGCGTTTGCATAGTGAGATGAGCGCGCTGCGGCATACTGTGAAATATCATGATATCATTTTGAGGCTGTATTGCCCACCCCTAGCGTCTAATTCCCTGTAGCATATATTAAATATTTGGGAATATATATTTTATATTTTATTAGGTTCTTTGGTAAGGTTAAATTACGTAACTTAATATCCCCAAACCTTTGGCGTCACGTCACGGAAGTGCCAAGTAGCTCCCCCTGCCAGCCACAACAACAAAACAAACGGGGAATTAAAAGATGAAAGATGATCTGTGGGAGAAATTAAGGTAGGGAATTTGTGAACAGATAATACAAACGCTGCTTTGTAAATTTTGAAAATGTTTATCATTATCCTATCTCTATATTAATATGACCATGCTGGTTTCTATGGTTCATTCGCGTATGTTGTTGCCAGTTTATAGGGCGATGTAATCTAATGGCTGATTCCATGCACTTTTAGGCTGAAATAAAGTCTCTTTTTATTTACATTACAGATGCGTAGTATGTAGGGGTGTGACGATACATCGCGTTCTCCGTTAAAAAGACCTGCCTGAAATCGATTCTGAATCGCAAGGCTGCGATTCTGTGTTTCATGCACAGCTTGTGTGTGTACTACGGCTCTGTGATCAGTAGGAAGTCCTAATCAAGCTAAAATCATTATGAGTTTGAGTCGTTTATAATGTGAATTAAAAAAGCAACACTCACACACAATCATTCAAAATAGTTTTATTATCATGAAAATACCTGAAACAATCTTAAGAACAGCAATATAAATATCCGTTTAGACATTTCCTGGAATAGTGTTTGTAATGATACTTCTTCGAGACTGTAACACAAATGGCATTTCTACACGAGAGCGCCCTCTGGCTTTTGGATGTGGCAGCATTTTACCATAATTCATTCAAATTCATTCATTGAGAAAACGCGCATTTGCACGATTAATCGTCACAGCCCTACTAGTATGTATTTTAATGGTCGCGGATGCGGGGCAGGTTGTAAAAATAGATACAGTGGTGCGGGGCAGGTTGGCCTAAATGTTTCATGAAAGCGGGACCCGCGGGTCGACATTTTTTCCAACTCACGGGTCCCACTTTAATGAAATATTGCCATATCACTAATGTAGAACTAGAGAACACAGAGACCTTCAGTTTCCAGATTTTTATTTATCGCAGCAAGCGTTGAGTACATGCAGTAAAAAAATATTTAGGACATGTCAATGAGGATTTAAGTGATGATGAGGATATCTATAGGAAGCGTTGTATGCTATACGCTCAAGCAAAAATGTTGATGAGAAAATTTCATGTGTGTTCAGATAGGTAAAAATAAACCTTTTAAGAACATATTGCACTCCTTTTTATACTGCACCTTTATGGATTAAATTTAAGAAAGAGAGTCTTCATAAGCTGCAGGTAGCTTACAATGATTGCATGAAAATCCTGTTGAAAAAATGTGGTGAAGTAGTGCTAGTGAGTTGTTCTGTATGACCAGAGTACAATCTCTAATGAGGAATTTGGTATATAAATTTACTTTCTGGGGTCCACTATCAGTCATATATGCGGATGCATTGGTTTAACTGCCTTTTCAAAATGTAAAATTTATTTAATATATTTGTTGCCCTTTATTGTTTTAATGTGTATTTATTTGTTACTGTTGTAATTTTGATGGACTTTGAGTCTGTAATAAAGTAAAGTAAGTAATGAACCATCTTTTTTATATCCAAAATGTTTGCTCAGAGAGCACACCGATTGCAGCAAATAAGTAATACTAATGTCAAGCCCACTGCACTGAGCGAGCAAAAGCTATTATGTAAGCTGACTCAAGATATAAAAACTTAAAGCTGTAACGTAAAGTCACCCATCACCGGGACAGCAAGTATACTTCTGAATCAGATATAATAAATGGATTAAGCTCTTTTAATCTGCAAGCGAGGAATAGAAAGAGAAAGACACTTTTACTGATTCTCCTTCATGTAATAAGTGAATTAAGCATAAACCATTATAAAACCGGTCACATTTATAATCTCTATACCTGTTTATAATATTCCTACATTGTCTATTATAAATATACTATTCATGTTATTGTATTCAGCAGTGTTTAATAGTATTTTACACCTCTCACAATGTTAACTTCACCAAGAGAGTTTGGGGTGGTTGGATTTATGAATGATGATGTGAAATTAATATAAATGTTTAATAAATCAAAGTACTGGGTTATGTCACACATTACTAGTTGTTTGTCACACGTATAGTAAACTATTTTTTTGACGGTGGGTAATAATGTTTGCCTTTTTCACCAGCTACCACCACAAGTACTTTTTAGATCTGTGAGAAACACTGACATCATTTATAAACTTGGCAATAAAATAATTAAAATCATGGACTTTTTGTAAACATTTAGTAGTTTTGATCAGGACTGAGGTTGATTAACAGATTTAAGCAAAAAAATTGAAAAAAAAGAAATAGTGTTCTGATGCATTATTACAGCAATTGAATTTATTGGATTTTTTCATCCCAAACAACATGAAAGGGTAGTGAATTTGCCCACAATGTGTTGTTGAGTGTTTGAAAAATTTTAAAGCATTTTTTATATAAGGGTTAAATGAGTATTACAATTTAAGGAATGTTTGCAAAAGATTTAAGGAGGACTTTTTAATTTAGGACCAAACCCCATAGTGCTGTAGGAATGGGACGATTACTGGTTTCACGATTAACCACGATAAAATATCCTGATGGTTAGTATTATCGTTTAAAATTTAATTATCATTACAACCGTGTTTGATTACCGTGATTTTGAAAACCCGCGGTAAATCCTGTCCAGCCAGAATCAGTTTGACGCAGGCACGCACATGCAACATAGTTTTTTGCACAAGGCGGCATTTAATGGATAATGTATTGCATTCATACACGGTAAACTTATTAGACAGATTTGTTTTACCACAGAAGTAATTTTAGGGACATGAAATATTAAATTGTGATTTTCAAAAATAAAACTTGTTCAAATGTTTTCAGTGTGTGTATCAGTTTAAGAAAACCATGATAATATTGATAACCGTGATAACTTTGGTCACTATAATCATGATATGGAATTTTCATACCGTCCCATCACTAGTGCTGTGTTCAAAATATCGATACGACGATACATCGTCATGGACGCATGACGATGCGCGCATCGATACAGCACCTTCCGTATCGATTCGGATGCACTTTTGAAAGTAACGTGAAGAAAAACGCTGTTGATCCATATGGAAAGGACGCATGTGTCCCGTGGAGTACGTAGAGTTAAGGAAGCGGGGTATAGTTTCACTTTGCGTGTCTGTCTCGCTGGCGCACGTGTCTGCATAGCGAGCCGCGTACTCGCGCTCTCTCTCTTTCTCGCTCGCGCGCATATTTAAAATCAATGAGTTCAGTATGAAAGCGCAGATATCTTAGCCTATACTACAGCAAAGGGCTTTATTAGCCACTCTCTTATAAAACAGTACTAACCCATTTGAGAAGAACAAAGATTTGCATGTGAAAAGTGTACGTCTAGAGATACAGAGCTACTTCAAACTATAGCTGTCACATTAATAATCTGATTTCTACTAAATAGTATTAACTCTGACTGGATGTTTATAGATATGTTCAAAGATATAAAATAATTAAATGAGAGACAAATATAATGCCTAGAGTAAGGCACTACCTTTGTAAAACTGCTTTAAAAAACATAAGTACTAACTCTGGGATTTTAAGCATTTCTATGTGACCCCAAAAGCTAATAAATGAATGGCAAAAACACAACTGTTACAACACTGCTTATTCAATGAACAATAAACAGATAATAATAATAATTATGTTACAAAAGTCTGAACAAAAAATGTAATTCAAAATAGTCTTGTATCGTGATGCGCATCGTATCGGGACCCTTGTATCGGGATACGTATCGTATCGGGGAATTGTTGGCGATACACAGCCCTACCCATCACCAACGTGCCTTTTTCCTTACGAGTGTGATATTGATGTCAGAGTCATGAGTGAATTGTGAGCTTTAGAAAACAAGCTTCATTGTGCGAATATCTCAGCCAGGTCACTAAGCCCACATTAGATTTGTTAATGTTAAAGGTAGGGTTTCAGATTTTGAAAAATGCTAATGGTAGGCGCCTAGCAATGAAATCAAGAGATCCCACCCTCAAGTCAAATCGCCATCCAAAGTCACGCCTCTTTCAAAGCACATGAACACGCACAGATCACATCTCATGTCTCATTCACCAGTGAGAAAACTTTGCAGTACAAAGTGAATAACACTTCCAAAACAACCAACATAAACAACTGGTTTACATCAGAATCACAAACGAACACAAATTTCATAAGCAACACAATGTTTCATAAAAGTAGAATATCTGAATCCATCTCAATACAAACATATGGCGTACCTACTTTACCAAAAATAACAGTGCAACAACTCTTTCAGACCCTTTGCCTCCTGCAGCTGTTTGCATCTCGGGATAAAGCAGTAAAGTTGCAGATGTTAATTTGGATTTTTGCTCTTTGCTGATCCAGGCAGTTAGCTTGCGCGGTGGGCATTCAAATTACGCTTACGTATGAGGGACAAAAAAGGAAACGTCCTTTCGGACCGAAATCTATGATCGGTTGAACATTTTTTGCTTCTACGCCTTTCACAGATGACATACATTTCTACAAATACATAAACAACTTAACACAGTGATTGCTATCAGGATGTGAAGAGACTTTTAACCAGCATAACTAAAAATGTTTCAGGATCAAATCTGTTACCCTACCTTTAATACAGTTGTTCATGTTAATTAATTGTGCAGTAACTAGATGTTACTTTTGTGTTAGTTAATGCTAAAATTGCTGTATAAGTATTGTTTATTGATAGTTCATTGTTATATGCATGTACATTGTTAACAAATACAACCTTATTGTTAAGTGTTAAAATTTTTTAGTCATATTTATTAGATTACAACCAGAAAATACAGCAAACTTGTATGGTATGCAGTATTAAAAAAACATATTTTATAAATGTAAAGTATTTCATGTGATCTCCTCTAAACACTTCACAGGAAAATGCAGGATCTTTTAAATATAATTTTTTAATGACTTCAGTCTCTTCAAGTTCAAGAAGTGTTTAGAGACAAGAAAGGTCACATTAAATACTGACATTTATCTGAAGAAACCACGCTGTTATTAATGTATTTACCCCTAATCTTATGGTAAGTAAAACACATTTACATATAATGAGGAGGATTAAATCAATATATTTAAGTAAAGTACTCTCTAATAATTCATTAATTGTTGTGAAAAGCCAACAGAAGAAACATACCTGAAGGAATAAAATCATCTTCATCGTCGTCTTCATCAGTGGAATCTTCCTCTTCTGTGGGTTCAGTTTTTATTTCTTCATCCTCATCATCATGATAGTCCTCATCTTCATCAGTGGGATCTTCCTCTTCTGTAGGTTCAATGTTTATTTCTGTAGGTTCGGTTTTTATTTCTATGGGTTCAGTTTTTATTTCTGTAGGTTCCGTTTTAATCTCCATCTCATCTCTCATCATCTCAACACTAAAATACACGGAAATAAGAATCTGTTTACAGAAAACCAACAAACAGAAAATAAAACAGATGTAAACACTCAGCGTTTGATACTCGTGTCTCTTCTTCTTCTTCGTGTTTATTGGCGGTTCACAATCTTCGGTAGATCATTAGCGCCATCTACTGCTCTTTGCTGTGTAATGGATTGAATTTTTCTCTTCATTGGGTTTAACTGCGGCTTGTATTTACAGAGTGACACTATTGCCATCTTCCGGAGATCTTTCCCTCCTGCACACAGTCACGTCAGTTTCGTTTAACCAGGAGCAGTATTGTGCATCTGGTCGTGGAGGAGACAGCATGGGAGAGAAGCTCATTCACGCGGTCTCGAAATACCCCATCATTTATAACCCATCTTTAAAATCATACAGCGATTTTAACAAAAAAAATGAGGCATGGAAGCAAATTGCCGAAACTGTCGGACTGCCAGGTTTGTTGTATTTGCAAAATGTGCTAAATGTTTGAAACTTTTTTGGTACATTTCTCGGCAACCGAGAGGCAGAAAGAAGAGACGTGTCTTGTGTTGTAGGCTATAGCGGTGTCTGTAAGTCAAAATGTCAAGGAGTTGTTGTGTGAATAATAATACCAACAAAGTCAGTGCTGGGTGCCTGATGTTAACATACCAGTAGATGCGCTATTACTAGCTTAACACTATAATTCATACACGTGTCACATTAACACTGCAAAATTACAGACAGATAAACAGATACAACTAATATCAAGTTTTATTTATATACAAACAATATATAGAAAGCTTGAATACTTAAGGTTGTTGTTGCAGTAGCAATCCAGCTCACCAATCAGGCTTTTTGCCTCCAGGATGCACCCTGTACCCTGTAATGTTTGTAAACAGGAAACCCGTGTATACGGCATTTAATTAGGATCTAGCCTAGTATTTCCATGCAGTTGCATTATTCCCGCATTATGGGGTTTCTTTTGTGCCAAAAGTAAGTCGACATGCTATCTGTGTATGGTATGTGTCGTCTTCCATGTCTATGTGTCTGTTTACTGTCTGTGTCTATGTGATTGCCCACATGACTCAACTTTTGTGTATGTGTCCTGCTGAAAAAACAGCATACCAGCAAGACCAGCATAAGTTGTGTTTTGGTGCTGGTTTGCTAGTGAACACCAGCTAAACCAGCATTAGCACCAGCTATACTAGCATCAAACCATCATTAGCACCAACTTACAATGCTGGTCATACCAGCAAGACACATCATATGTTGTGTTTTGGTGCTGGCATCCTGGTGACCACCAGCTAAACCAGCATCAAACCAGCATAGACCAGCATAATTCCCATGCTGGTCCATGCTGGTTTTTTCAGCAGGGAACTTAACTTACTCCTGTCGTATTTCCTTGTTGTTTTACTGTGTCGTCTTGCTGTGTTAATGGGGCATGCGTCATGACTATGTTTCGTTTTCCTCTGTCGTTACCATGTGTCGTTACCATGTGTCGTTACCATGTGTCGTTACCATGTAACGTTACTATGTGTTGTTTTTGCTTTTGCTAAATGACGTGCAATTCTAGTTGAAAAGTGATGTCTTTCCAAGGCTTTAACCTCATTTTAAGAATGTACTTTATTATATATTAATTATACTATTATTTTTAGGCTAATCATTTTCTCAAAATAGGACAGCTAACAAAAAGTTAATACGAATTTATTGATAAGTCAAATACACATATGACACGAATATCTCATCAATTGGTTTGTTTTTTCAGCCATAGTATATCCCTCACCTAGCATGGTTAAGGTTCTTACCTTCATGATCAGTTATCCTTGCTGTCCCACATTTTGACTGCATTTCTAATGACAAAGAAAACCTTTTGTGTTCTGCTATTTATACCAGAAATTGCCTTTCACATGCATATGATCAGAGATATATATAACAACACATGGTAACGACAGAGGAAAACGACACATGAAGAGTTTGGTTCCAAAACGCAATAAATCCATCTTGACAAATTTCTGTAAAAACGTGTTTTCTATACCAAGAAAGTGACAAGATGAAAACCACTATTTTCTGTTATAAACTTTACATAGCATCTTTAGGTTATAAAAAAATCCATAACTTGACAAAATGCAATAAATCCATGACAAGTTTTTATTCAAAATGCTACAAATCTATTGAATCAATCGCCTATATAAATGTGCATTTATCTTTGTCATGTTATATTCATTTAGTTGACTAGTTGTACACACTAATTAAAAATATAAACATTAATGTCATTAATCAAAACACTTAGTTTGTCATATTAAGAACACTGTCATTGCTGCGGTTATACTTGACGTCGTCGCTTAAAGGAATAGTCTAGTCATTTTCAATATTAAAATATGTTATTACCTTAACTAAGAATTGTTGGTACATCCCTCTGTCATCTGTGTGCGTGCGCGTGGGCGCTGGGGCGCGCTGCGGCGCTTCGGTGGCGTTTGGCTTGGCCCCATTCGTTCAGTGGTGCCATTTGGAGATGAAGTTGGAGGTGACCAAACACATCAATGTTTTTCCTATTTAAGACGAGTAGTTATACGAAAAAGTTTGGTGGTACAAAATAAAATGTAGCGCTTTTCTAAGCGGATTTAAAAGAGGAACTATATTGTATGGCGTAACAGCACTTTTGGGAGTACTTCGACTCGCCTGAAAAGTCCGCTTCACTTCTCACTCTCATAACTACTCGTCTTAAATAGGAAAAACGTTGATGTGTTTGGTCACTTCTAACTTTATCTCTAAATGGTACCATTGAATGAATGGGGCTAAGCTAAATGCTATCGAAGTGTCACAGCGTGCTCCAACGCTTACGTGCACGCACACAGATGATATAGGGATGTATCAACAATTCTTAGTTAAGGTAATAACATATTTTAATATTGAAAATGAGTAGACTATTCCTTTAACGTTTTTCACCAGCGATCAGCTGTAAAATGTTTTGGTCCTGCTCGATTTTCGTTGACCTTGAGTAAAATTATGGAAAGTTTTTCATAAGATCCCTCGGGATCAATGTGTTAGCATGACAGAGACTTGATGCTGTCGGCCCGGGCAAACAAGCACCCGTCTCCCGAGTGGCTCTTGCGTAAATTATTAGATGTTGATGGCTTACGTTTCTTTCCCATCACAGAAAACCATCACAGGTTTATCAATGCTATTAAAGTATTATTTTGTTTTTGTTTGTTTGTTGATCATGAAGTACAAAGTAGATGAGGAAAGCTAGGATTCTGTGTACTCAACACGCCACCATTGTTTGTTTACATTGCGTGGAAAGATGCGCTGTAAAATGTGGAGCGAATATATGGCATTCTATAGAAAAGGGGGAGTGGCGTTTATTGCATTTTGGGAAAAAAGGGAGAAAAGATGACAGAATAACACGGCGGATATTGGATTTTGCGTAAAATTAAGAATTTACTTTTAACTACAAACCTGATATAATACTGATTCTGGCAGTAACTCATTTTTTTTCGAAAATGGCGTTTATCGCGTTTTGGAACCAAACTCTTCACATAGTCATGATGCATGCCGCATTGACACAGCAAGACGACACAGACAAGGAAAGACGACAGGAGTAAGTTGAGTTGACACACACAAAAGTTGAGTCATGTGGGCAATCACATAGACAAAGACAGTAAACAGACACATAGACATGGAAGACGACACATAGCATACACAGATAGCATGTCGACTTCATTTTGGCACAAAAGGAACCCCTTACGCATTTAACAGTATGATTTACATTATTAAAAGGTTTAAGTAAAATAACAATGAACAGTTTTAAAATAATTTACTGCTGATAGAGATTTAATCATCATTATATTTGGTGATAAAGTTCTTGACTTTTGTTGAAGGGCGTGGCTCATTATTCCCTATTTTACAGTATATGAATTACAGTATTAAGAGGTTAAAATAAAATAACAATGCACAGTTTTAAAAATGTTTGTTTACATTAATTTTGAAGTTGATGATCACGTGTAATTTGTGCACTAGCACATGATTTAAATTTTTTTTAACTTAACAGTGGATAAGTGCAGACAAAAATGGATGAGTTTCTGTGATGTTTATGTGAGGGAAAGGAGAGAGGAGAAGAACAAGAAAAAGAAGAAAAAAAGTGGAGCAGCTGCCACCCAGAAACGCCCTTGGCGGCACTATCAAAAGATGTCTTTCCTCCTTCCATTCCTATCATCTCTGCCTAAGGCTGGAAACATGAAAGAGAAGAGAAGAGAAAAGAGAAGAAATGAGGAGAAAAGAGCTGAGGAAAGACAAGGTCAAGAAAAGAGGAGGATGGATAGTCTGGTAGAGGATAAGGAGAGCAGAAAGAGGAAGATCTCAAACTTTGCCCAGCCAGAAAAACGCTGCAAAAGAGTAGAGGCCTCATCAGTTTCCCCTTTCGAAAAGAAAAGTGTTGAAGCTGTAGAAACCTCCACCCCTGCTCTATTACCTGATCCTGACTTGCAGTTTCTGCAAAGTTTGCTGCCAGCCCTGAAAAGGTTTGATATCCAATCCAGGGCACTTGTCAAGCTGAAAATGCACGAGCTCATTTTTGAAGCCGAGTTTAAACGTGAGTTTTTGATATCTCGTGTTGATATTCTTTTATAAATTCTGAATGGTGGTGACATTGAATCTAACAATACAACTGTGCTTTTTTGCAGGGCCTCATTCTTGATTTTCCATGTTTATTCTTTTAAACACATACTTACATACACACACACACACCTTCAAAACCCATACTTATGTTCATTTCTTACTCTTAGTCCTGTTATGGTATTAATGCTCATGTTCTGGCATGTTCAACTTCCCACACATTAAAAACATACATGACATACATTTAAAGTTTTTTTAATAAAAGTTACTTTGATTACTAATTTACTTGAACTTGTGTTATGCTACTTTGATTTTTGTTTAGGCAGGCAATTCTAGGAAAAATCTGCTTTATGTGATTGTAATGTCATATATAATAGTAATAATAAAAGCAGAGTCCCCTAGGGCAGTGGTTTTCAAACTGGGGGGCCGCGAGATGGTGCCAGGGGGGCCCCAGTTTTATGACATTTTATGAAATACTTTAATTTATCATGAATTCTGTGTAATTAAACCTAAAAAAATAAGCCTACTAACCAAAAGCACACATTTTTTGTATAATTTAATGTTGTTGGGTTTTTTTGTATTCAAATGTTGAGTTTTAGAACAGTTTTTTGTTACAAATTTTCTTTGGGGGGCTGCAAAGGAATGCACCGTACACAAGGGGGGCCGCACGCTGAAAAAGTTTGGGAACCACTGCCTTAGGGTTCCACTATTACTTCCAGGGCCATAAGTACCAAGATTGATTACTGTAAAGCAGTAGTTGGCATCAACTACTGAAAATAATGCGACAGAGTAGGTCCCTTTATAGTTGTAGAAAAGGGAGCCCGAGTTCGGTGGAGCCTAGATGAAACATGCTTTCATCAATAGCCTCCAAACAATTGGGAAAATTCCAGCGCACACTGAAGTCCTGGGCCACCGTCTTCCAGTCTTCTTCTTGTGGCACTGGCATGTGCTGATCAACCAGACCTTCCCAGATTGCCTTTGCCACCTCAGGGACCATGCTGGACACAGTAGACCAGCCCACCCTGAAGTGATAGGAGAGTGAGTGGTAGGAGTCTCCAGTTGCTAAGTATCTGAAAAAATAAGACAACAGACAAGTTGGAAATAAAATGACATTTTATAAATTCTAGGTAACAGTTTAAATTCACAAATTAAAAACACCCTAAACCCAACCCACTACATTATAGAGGACCACAAGAGTCATGCAAAATGTAATAAAGAACTTCAATATTTAATAACTACCTAAACAATAAAAATAGCAATTAATAGATTTGTTTAAAAATTCATTAATTAATCTATAAATAAATAGACAAAGTTATGTCACATTTTATTAGGCAATAAAAAGTGAGATTATAAAAATAACGTAGAAATTAAATATTAATTCATTAATAAATAGTTCAAAGTAATATAACAATTTACAAAGACAACATAAAACACTCAATACGTTTTTTCCATTTATAAATTCTTAATTAAATAATGGAATTTCAAAATGTATTTCAAAAAGCGAGTTAAAAAGAGAAATAAATAACTGGATTTATAAATTGAACCACAAATACAGGTTTAAATTAGGCATTTAAAAGGGCATTTCCGTTTAACATTTCTGTTTTCATTTCTCGATGGTTCTCCTTATTCTTTTCGCTATTCGATTTGCTTTTCGTTTTAGCCTCTCTATTTTGCTTTTTCGTGACTCTTTGGGTCCTTGCAAATGGTCAAATAAGAAATGCAAATAAGCCAGGTGGATGTAACAAGCTCACTGATTGGCTCGGATTGTACGTCATGGGCAGATTTATAGATCTCGGATGAGGACCCAAAGAGTCACGGAAAAGAGGCTAAAATGAAAAGCAAATCGAATAGCGAAAAGAATAAGGAGAACCATTGGGAAATGAAAACAGAAATGTTAAACGGAAATGCCCTTTTAAATGCCTAATTTAAACCGGTATTTGTAGTTAAATTTTATAAATCCAGTTATTTATTTCTCTTTTTAAACCGCTTTTTGAAATACATTTTGAAATTCCATTATTTAATTAAGAATTTATAAATGGAAAAAAACGTATTGAGTGTTTTATGTTGTCTTTGTAAATTGTTAAATTACTTTGAACTATTTATTAATGGATCAATATTTCATTTCCACATAATTTTATAATCTCACTTTTTATTGCCTAAAATGTTACATAATGATTTTTTTTGTAACTTTGTCTATTTATTTATAGATTAATTAATGCATTTTTAAACAAATGTATTAATTGCTATTTTTGTTGTCCGGGTGGTTGTTGAATATTAAAGTTCTTTATTACATTTTGCATGACTCTTGTGGTCCTCCATACTACATTGCAACATAAGTGAAAAACTAAAAAGATTACAGCCTATGAGCCTTTAACTCTTATAATACTTATAATGTAATTTAAAATGTCCTTAAGTTAATTGTCATAGCATACAACATATAGCCGAGCTTAAAATTATCCATATCCTTTGTAAATATGACCAAAGAAGGCTGTGAAAATAAATCTGCGTTGTTAATACTTTTGATCTTTAATTTAAAAAATCTACAAAAATCTAACCTTTCATTGGAGAAGAATAATTTTAAAATGGGGGAAAATCAAATATTTTTTTCTCTAAAACAAATTAATCATACCCTTTTATTTAATTCTTTTTGCAACCTCCTTTCCCAAAAGAACAGCTCTGAGTCTTCACCTATAATGCCTGATGAGTTTGGAGATCAGAGATCATTCCTTCATGCAGAATCTCTCCAGATCCTTCAGATTTCAGCTCCATGTTGGTGCTTCTTCTCTTCAGTTCATCCCACTCATTTTCTTTAGGGTTCAGGTCAGGTGACTGGGATTGTCATGGCTAAAGCTTCATTTTGTGCTCAGTGATTTTTTTGTGTTAGTTTTGGATCATTGCCCTGAAGGAGGATAAAACCATGGCCCATTATATGATTTCTAACAGGGACACTCAGGTTTTAATTTTTTATCTGTTGGTATTTCATAGAATCCATGATGCCATGTATCTGATCAAGATGTCTAGGACCTTCAGCAGAATAATAGGCCCACAACATTAAAGATACAGCAGTATATTTCATTTTACACATGGGGTACATTATACCCCTGTGTGCACCAAACTAATGTTAAGTTTTTGCTGCTAAAAAATGCAAAAATGTTTTGCTTCATCTGACCATAGAGCATTTGAAAAATAACTGACACTACTGAAATTTCAAATGGGATGGGTAATATGGTCAGATGAAACAAAAAAAATGCTTTTTAGCAGCAAACACTCAACATTAGTTTGGTGCACACAGGGGTAATGAAATATACTGCTGTATCATTAATGTTGTGGGCATATTCTTCAGCTGGAGCTCCTGGAAAATTGATCAGACACATTGCCTCATGGATTCAATGAAATACCAA
The DNA here is from genome assembly GCF_027580225.2 of Misgurnus anguillicaudatus. NCBI lineage: Eukaryota > Metazoa > Chordata > Actinopteri > Cypriniformes > Cobitidae > Misgurnus > Misgurnus anguillicaudatus. Next base: position 1,907,161 of record NC_073348.2, read on the forward strand.
CAGATAAAAAAATCAAAACCTGACTGTCCCTGTTAGAAATCATATAATGGACCATGGTTTGATCTTCTTTCAGGGCAATGATCCCAAACAAACACAAAAAATGAGTCACTGAGCACAAAATGAAGCTTTAGCCATGCCAATTCCAGTCCCCTGACCTGAACCCTAAAGAAAATGAGTGGGATGAAGTGAAGAAGCACCAACATGGAGCTGGAATCTGAAGGATCTGGAGAGATTGTGCATGATGGAATGATCTCTGATCTCTTGTCAGGTGTTCTCCAAACTCATCAGGAATTATAGGTGAAGACTCAGAGCTGTTCTCTTGGGAAAAGGAGGTTGGAAAAAGAATTTTATTAAATGGTATGATTAATTTGTTTTAGAGAAAAAAATATTAGATTTTCCCCCATTTTAATTTGAAGAGTTTCGTTGCAAAACGAGATAACCACCGTTTTGTTAATTGTTCAGAAATCACGTTTTTTGGTTCTGCATTCCAATTAATTTCAATGCAACTGCAGTTGGTTTGTTTTGATTTAAATCTTCATAATCTAAAAAAAAGACTTGACTGAGTTAGAAGAAGCTGAGCGACTCTTCAGAGTGAAGATGTTATGGTAATGTAAATCTTAAGTTTTTATATTGTAGTTATATATAATATATCAGAGACAGCACGTCATTTTAACCATGTTTTATGGTAAAGGGGTTTTGCGCTTTTCCATTGCATAGTACCCTACAGGTAAGGTCAAGTCAGCTCACTTTACTTTGGCTTTGTTAGCTTTTCCATTGAGTTTAGCAACACTTCAGAGTGGGAGGGATTATAGGGGTGTCAAATGTATATAGCACGACATTCGTTGCTCGACTTATCTAAGATGGCTCCTGTCTGTATACGCATAATGTTCTGTCTTTATAAAGGATCTTCTTATTAGGGCTGTCACTTTTAAGAAAAATCAAGCACACATATCCCGTGCATGAGCGTGTTTGTGAAAAGTAATCGTCACTGACAACAAGCACACATACATAGCCTATGTATGCGCGCATGCATATACATTAACCCTGCGCATGCTGTTCGCTTGACCGTTTTTAATGATAGAGAGCACAAACCATTGATATTTGAGAAATAAAACTTCTGCTGAGTTAAGCAGATCTTACTTCACTCTGTCGTCTATGTGACATGCGACAGTCAGCACGTGATCATTTTAAATCAGTTTACAAGACAAATGCTGTTGTTGTTTAATATAAAGTTTACAGCAGGGCTTTAAACCTGAATTTTTTTCCCAATTGGTTCGTTCCGAACAGAAACAATATTTTAACGTTTCCGGGCTTTGGTTCAACCCTAAAGTTGACGTTCCTGAACTGGTTAGAACAAAAAAATAAAGTTCCCGAACCGGTTAATAACGTTCCATATCAGCTGTGGGACATAAAAATAAGTAGTCTGATCATTAGGACATTAAACTTAAGAAAAATTATGTAGACTAATAAGTTAAGTCTCTATCTTGTCATCGAACATTAAAAAGGCTAAATTATGTAAGCGGCATAACTGACATGCCTACATTTGTTGAGTGCACTTAAACACACACGCACACACACAGACGGAGGACGAATTCCAAACGGCGCTTCGGGAAGAAGATGCTGCATAAACAGTCGCTCCACATAAAGTGAAAATTACGATGTTTTTCAGTGCTTTATTCGCCAAGTGTATTTTATACATCAAGAGTTCTGATCTTTGAAGGGCATAGGGATAATCATGTTTGATTGGAGTTGGGCCGGACACATTCAAATGCATGTGCGTCTGTATGTACAGAAAATAGTTTATTTTAGCGCCTTTTTGTGGTTAAATTGTTTAAAATCACTTAAGTGTTAACATTTGCAAGCCTTTGAAACAGGTGCAAATGATCAACTTTCATCCTATTTAAATTTGAATATTAATCCGCAAATCGCATGCGAGCCGAACTGTGGGTCGTGATCTGTACAGTGGCAAGCTTCTCATTTCTCTGAGTCAACGACGACCGGAAGTGAACTTCACAGAGTCAAATTGCACAGAAATCTTATCAAAGAACTGAAAAAATAACGTTATTAACCAGTTACCATTATTTTCAATTAACGGTTCTGTTCCGGAACATATATTTTTGGAAAGTTTCTGGTTTTGTTTCTGTTCCTTGCAAAACATCAAAAGTTTCTGGTTTTCGTTCCTTGAACCGGTTGAACTTTTTTCTACTTTTTTAAAAAATATGCTCATTTTCCAGCTCCCCTAGAGTTTAATATTTGATGCAATCCAATCCATTGAATCTGATCAGACCATTAGCATCGTGCTAAAAATAATCAGAGAGTTTCAATATTTTTCCTATTTAAAACTTGACTCTTCTGTAATTACATTGTGTACTAAGACCGACAGAAATTAAAAGTTGCTATTTTCTAGGCAGATATGGTTAGACATATACTCTCATTTCTGGCTTAATAATCAGTGACTTTACTGATATAAAATTACTGCAGCAGGTGTAGTGATATTATGCACTGCCCGAAAATAGTCCCCTGCCATTGAAGGTAACCAAGGGGACTATTTTCGGGCAGTGTGTAATATCACTACGCCTGCTGCAGCCATGTTACATCAGCAAAGTCACTGATTATTACGCCAGTTTGAGAGTATATTTTCTCGGTAAGAATCAAAAGTTTAACTCAGGGGAGCTGAAAAATTAGCATATTTTCAAAAAAAAGTGGAATGTCCCTTTAACACAAGCTTTTTATTCTGCTATAACACTATAAACAATAATATATGTAATTTTATATACAAACTATAATTCTATCTATCTGGTTCGTATTGGTCCAATTTAATTCAGAGCACTTGTTTGGTTTGGTGTTTTCATTTTCATAGTAAGCCTTTAAAAAGTCATACTTTTAGATGCAATTTTGTAATATTTACAGCTTAAATTCTCTTATATATTTAAAAAAAAAATTTAAATGATTCCGCAGAATTATCCCAAAAATTTCCAGAGAAAAAAAAGGCTGCAGAAGCCGGAGCCACATCTTCCCTCTCTTGCGCACAGTTGCCGTCGGTCTCACTCTCAGCTTCCTCCCTATTACGAGGTGTTAGGCTGTAAAAAAAATGCGCTACACATGGCATTTTAAAAACCGGATGGTTTATTTATAGTGGATATTTCACGTCATGTTTGAATGCATATTCGAATATCGAATAAAAAGTGACAGCCCTACTTCTTATTAAACTGTTTGTACACTTACAAAGTTCAACTTGGGGTTTAGTGCCTTGCTCAAGGGCACAACGGTGGTGACCAGGATTCAAACATACAAATTCTAGGCTAGCATACTAGCCAGGTTCCTTAACTGCTGTGCTACTGTCACCCCTTTTGGCTTAGTGCCTGCTTTCGAACCACACCCGTGGAGGTATCTGCCAACAAATGGACAATCATTCATGGGGCTGCAGTTAGTGCATTCAAGAACCTTCAATGTATGTGTTCAAATTCACATTCTGCGTAAAAAATAGTTTTGATGAGAGGTGGTGGAGGAGGGTGGTGTTTGCCACTATGACCCTATCTTGCCTGCAAATTAAATTGGTGCAAAACTGGCCGCCATGCTTGCACTAAGCCTTACTTGCCTATTCACGTACTTTGTCACTTAATTGTACTGACTTGCACTAGAAGATTTTTTTTATCTTTGTGATAAGTTTATCCACCAGTGTTTTGTCTGCTTTATACCTAAAACTTTTTCTTAAAAATTTACCTTCTCAGATGCAGTTATGTCAAAGCACTCGTTTCGGCTGGCCAGATTGGAACAGACCTGAATGGGAAGATGGCAGAGTTAAGACTGACAATGTCCAGGAAAAATGTTAACTAAAAATGAGTGTGTTTTTCCCCAGCGAGTGAGTTTGGGAATGTTTTAAATGTGCCTAGAAGTTTGAAAATGTAATACTGAGGGAAAAAAGTGAGCGCTTTGAAAAGGTTTTAAAAAGAAAATAAAGTCTGATGTTGATGTTAAATGAAGTTAAAGTTTTTACTTGAAAAGTTTGTACTTGTTTGTACTTGTCAAGTCTGTGCAGTAAATGCAGTAAAGTTTGTATTTGAAAAGACTTGGAATTGTGTGTTCTGTAAAATGAGTATGAATACTGTATATGTGCAGGCTGTATAAAAAACATAGTTGTGCCACTAATATAAGTGAAAGTACATGGTGTCATCATATTTGAAGCATATTTGTATCACTAATATAAGTGAAAGTATGTACTATGGAAATAGGTACATATATGCATGTATACATATATGTGTCTTACATATATTTCACATGTATGTCCATTTTTGCTATATTTTGAAATATATTTTACATATATGAATTTTGCATATACTTTCATATATGCAGCAGACATACATGGGCACTGATATTATATATGTAATTTACATATATTGACATATATTACATTTCTGTATGGGGAACTAAATGGGCTCCACAAACGGTTTGGTTACAAACATTTCCCAAAATATCTTCCTTTGTGTGTATCGGAACAAATAAATGTATACAGGTTTGTAACATGAGAGTGAGTAAATTTTTGGGTGAACTATCCCTTTCAATACTGTTGTGTGATAGATTGTTCCTGAACCTAATAGCTGGACTGACATGAAGTTCATATCAATGTTTTTTTTTTTTACAAAGCATGACAAATAATACAGATTATTTATAGATATAAGCCTCAATTCCTCAAGTATTGGTAAATGTAGTCACCAACACATATAAAAAAAAAACACGAATTGTAGATTATCTATAGATTAATATGAGATTTTTTTTATTTGGCTTTTCATAAACAGGGAAACATTAACAAACACATGTTCAATTATAAGTGTCAGAAAAAAACCTCACTTCCACCCTCTTTCGCAGATGTTATAAGTACAAGTCATACTGATTATATTCGGAAGGAAATAAATAAATAAATAAATGAAATTATATATATATATATATATATATATATATATATATATATATATATATATATATATATTTTTTTTTTCATTTATTTAGATGAATACATTTTTTATATAATACTTTTTCCACAAAAAAAATCACAGGTTTTAGTGCAACTAAAGCAACAAAAGTCAATCTTATTCTTTCTTTTCTTTTTGTTACACAACCACCAAACTTAGATGAAACATACAAACAAAAAAATCTAAAATTTTGCTGTAACAAGCTTATGGCCAACAAACTAATAAACTTTTCAACAAATTAGAAATGTCCATGACTTTGATGTAGATTTGTACAATTGCAGACACAAGTGACTTGAATCAACAGCAGCTGAATGCAGCGATTACCATGTTGTTCAGCAAACCTTTTTACAAAGTCATCTAAATTAAAGGCCTTGATGCGTTTTGACTCAATGCCGAGAATAGCCAAAGTGGACAGTCTATTCTTCGCCATTGCAGCCCTTAGGTGATTTTTTATAATCTTCAGATCTGAAAAACTTTGTTCACATGTGGCGCTGCTAACTAGTAACACAACAGCTATTTTGCACAACCTGAACAGTTCAAAGAAAACATCCTTATATGGCTCCAGAAAATGAACAAACTCCATCATAGTAGTAGGACTTCTTTTCCATTCATCTTAAGTCGATCTAGTGCTCATCAGAGGATGCGCTATTTAAAAATTGGTGTTCGGGTTGTCACGTGTGTGGTGCCCTTTTCCAAAATATGTGTCCTGCGTGTCGAGAGATCATGTGTGCATCACGTGTTTTGTCAAAATAAGTGCCTGCTGCACACGCATCAAAACCGTTTATGATAAAAGAGATGCTCACGTTCACCAAACACACGCAAGACACTCCCTTAAGATAGATAGTTTATTGTCCTGTAAACAGGAAATTTGTTTTCACAAACTGTCATACAGTACACTACAACCACGTTTTGAATATTGGGGGACACCAAAGCATTTGGGTGAAGGAGGGTATATTTTCCCTAACCCTAATATACAAACATTCATTTCAATCCTATGGTTAATGTACTGGAAAGAGCTCTGTCAATCTGATAAAACAAAAATCATTAATGATGACTGTGTACACAACATAAATCTTTGCATTCCTGGAAGTAACTGTTACATTTTTAACATAAAACAACTTCTTATGTGTTTTGGCTATTCATTTACATGACTATGGAATTTTGGGGCATTATAACACCAACTTTCAGAAAAAGGTTTCAAAGTACAAGTTTACAAAAAATGACACAATTATGGTTTCAGTGTAAATGACAAAGGTGCAAATCTGTGCAAACCATGACAACGTGCATGGTACGTGTTCAGTCACTACAGGCATGTTTGAGTTTTTGACAACTATAACAACAATGCGTCACTGATTTAATCAAACACCAGTCATTGTCCCACCCCACAACTCTTAAAAGTCATCTGGATTAAGCGAACGCATGTTGTCCAGCTGTGAGAGCATAGAGAGAGTCAAGTGATTGCTCATACTATCCTTTACTCGTGTGACTTCATCTCTGCAAGCCTACAGACTTGTTTACCTCACAAATAGTGTTGACAGAACAGGTTTTGACTGCAACCTTTTGACGTCATGTATTGCCATGAAAATCTTACATTAAAATAAAGTCAGCATTGCTTGAATTTAATCAGCGATGATTTTTCTAAGATATGTTCTCATGTGATCAACAGGGAGCTTGTGTTGTGATCTGATCATTTTCTTTTCTACTTTTGTTTTCATTGATGTAATGCATCATTTACATGTACTTTACATCTACAATGTTAAATAAAATGTTTATTTAGTGTTAACAACAGCACCACATAAGCATAACATGAGTTAGCTAAAACTACACATCATGTAGATAAGAGATTAAAACTGTATTCCTTTAACATAGTGAAATCAGACGGAACAGAATGAAGAGTTGTCTTATATGTACACGACTACATTATAATATTTATGAGTATACACAAACATGGCAGTATGTTACACTGTGCATGAGAAGAAAAGAAACACGTTGGGTTTTTATATTATACAACAGATAGACAAAAATGATATTTCAACATTTAAAAACACACCCATAAATATATACTGTAGGAGCAGATAGTTAGCTTCAGTATACAATCTGACAGCATGACAATAACTTTAGTGAATAAACCCTGCTCAGAATGAAGAGGTCTTGGGATGGCTTTCACTTCTGACACTGGTGCCTGTCCTGTTTATTTTAACCAAAGCTTCTTAAAGGAATAGTGTTTGGGATGGGCCAATATATAGATTGACAAAACCAATGTTCAATTCCATTATTTGGGTTCAGCTACAACACCAATGAATGACACAGCACATCCAAAAACCTCAAACAGAAAGAGAAAAGGCTAAAAAAAGGGAGGGGGGGTCAAAGAAACTTAAATGCAAATATTAATGGTGATTTACAATGAGTCTGTAATGAGCTTTGGAAGACTAGAATATCTAAATAACACAAATCTTATACAGATAACAGGGCAACGGAAATTAATTTCACATACATTACATTCATATACAGAGTCAATGTATAAAACATAAGCCTGTATTCAATGGAAAGTAAATATGATCGCTCATTCAGTTAAAAAGCACAACTCACTGATCCTCATGTGGAGATAAAATGGCACTTCCTCTTAAAGTCCTTGCCATGATGTCAGTATTTCATCTGAATGTTGAGTTTCTCAAACTAAACCACACTGCACAAAATTTATGTCTGTCTTACATATTTATACTGGAAAACCAAATAAAAATATGAAATTGAAGAGCTTCAGGCAAAAAAACAACAACTATGCTTAAAACAAGTACAAATATCTGCCAATGGACTAAGAAAAAAAAACTTAAATTCAGTTTATTGAATTAAGTTCAAAAAAATTTTCTCAGCCAACTGGCAGATATTTTTGTTTTAAGCACAGAAATGTCAAAAGTTTTTTCAGCAAACAAGACTTTAAATCTTCTAAATCCACTTTTCTTATCAACTAAATTCATCTCAATGTAATGCTACGTACACACCAAACGCAGGGCATCACGTTACTCACTCTAGATTACTCGCGGGATTTAACTTCGTGTTATGCGAATTTTTCGCTCGAGTTGAATATTTTCAACTTGGGCAAAGACGCGTTTGAGGCGAGTAGCAGGTGTTTTTGCGGCAAACGCGAAGCCCATATCGCATCATTCGCATCACCCCATGTGTGGACACGTTTGTGTCTTTGCATTGACTTTGTATGTAATCTACTCGCGCAAATCGTTGAACTCGTGGTTGGTGTGAATGCTGCATAAGAATTCTTAGTATTTTTGTTTGTTTTTCCAGTATAAATATCTATGGCACTGTTTACACGTACATGGTTATTTTTGAAACTGAGAGATTTACCTTCGTTTGTGCCTCTCGCCTCTGAAACCAATTGTTTCTAAAAACTCCGGCCAGAGTAGAGATCTTGAAAATCTTCGGTTGCGCGGTTGCATGTAAACTGAGACAAACGGATGTTTAAGCAGGCAACGTCACAGAGTATGCGACAGACCTACGTCAAAAGTGCGACCTATGTTTACATGTCACTGCTACTCTGAATGCTTCCAAGATCACATTTATGTTCGTACAAACTCGTTTCGTGTGTTTGTATTTGCAAATACAGCTGCTCCATTATGTCGAGGAGCAGAGACAAGTGTTCGGAGGTCAGCAATTTTACGCGTGTTTGACTTAATGCGGCGCTACAAGAACCGACAGACGGATGATGTCAAAGTGCCGCGAGAGCGATTCGAAATTAGACCTCCACGTGTGATTCCTCAACTCGCTCTCGCGGTACTTTGCCGTCATCGATCACCTACTGCAACAACTCCTCCCTCCAACATGAAGAACCAGTTCGCGTCACGACCAGCGCTGCCGGTGATTGGCTTACATGATCTTGAGCTTCTCTTTACGGCATATATGCACGGGTATGTGTAAATAAACACTTTTCTGAAAACTGACATGTGTGCACGATATTATTTTTGAAACCGGAGAGGTTGAAAGTCCGTTTATGAAAATAGCCGCCCACGTGTAAACGTAGCCTAAGACATTCATTTACTGCAGTGCAGTAGCAACTTAAAGCAGAACTCGACATCCAGGGGGCGGAGTTAGATCTGATCCAGGGACTGATCTATATGTACTATTAGTTGATTGGTCGGCAGTTTTACCACAAGACACGTCATACCAGTGTTGTTGCGCTACCATTTCCACATTAACTTAATTTATATATGACATTTACATCATTCTTTTGACAGAAAACAAACTTTACTACAATATTACTCCAAAAAAGTAGTGTAAGTTTTTTTTTATAATGTTTTGAATTGAAAGTGTCCGAGTATTATGTGTCATCTTGACAGGCGCAGTTAAATACCTATGAATTAATGCGGTATAAATATGCATAATTTATAACATCAGTGAGATTTTATTTACAAATGAATAAACAGTGTTTATATTGTTTGGACTTTAAACTCGTTTTAACACATCTTTGCTTAGAGCCATTAGGACACAGACTTCTCTCGCAGAAGATTGACTTTTCTTAGGAATGAGCTAAAAAAGATAAATAAAAATGTTCTGTCTGTATATTTACTCGTATAGCAACTAGCCGTGTAATAGGTGGGATAATCGGGGTTGTTGTCACAAATAAATTCCTTCAGGGTGATAACAACCAGCTGGCTGTACATGATCCTTTACTTACACTACATTATGACTCTATCTCCACTATATTATTAATCAAACATAGACTTATATCGATAAGAGAAACCTTGTAAATATGGCGGTTTATCTGCTTGAGCACGTATATAAAGTGAGATGAGTTGAATCTGTATGTGGTGTTCAGCAGTGAGGATCATCTCGACTAGACTGAAGATGAAACATAGTGAAATCTAAAGTAACACACCATGATTCAGACGTACAGTAACAAATAATAAATAAGCACATTGCATAGTACACAAGCTCATCTTAGTGTTCATGCGTAATATTAGCGTCATTAGAGGTGTAGTCCACATAACATCTACTACATTCATCTACACTATTAGTTATGATCTCAGTAAGTCAAATTCATACAATGTAGTGCACAAATCACGTTCACAGTGAACACATCTGCTAACGTGAACATAAAAGCATCTGAAATCAATCGTAGTGTATGTGTGTGAGAACTTCACTTGTGTGTGTTTCTTGTGTGCTAATGACAGAAGGGGGTGTGAAAGACCCTCCATGAAAAACTAAAGACAGAAAGCAGAGATACGGTCATGGCGTTTGAGATCCAGATCTCTTGAAGCTGCCCAGTAGACTCTGAACGCCTTTCTTGACTCGGCGGGCCACAGAATCAGCGGGTGGGCCTGGCAGACACGAGACGACACCACCGCTGCTGGGTGGACGGGCATCCAAACACTTCTGATACCTCAGCTGTGAGAGACAACAGATATCACTTAAAACATCACAGCAACATTTATACACTCAATGAGCACTTTATTAAAGATGATGAGGAACCTGATCTTAGTGTTTTAATTATGAATGATTATTATGTCAGACGTGCTGGTTTGAGGATTTTTCAATGCTGTTTAAAACTGCCGTTTCAATGGGCTCTAAATGATCCCAAACGAGGCATAAGGGTCTTATCTAATGAAAAATATTTGGCAAGAAAAATTAAAAATATGCATTTTTAAACCACAACTTCTCGTCTTCCACTGTCTGTGTGACGCGCCAGCGGGACCTCACGTAATATATCATCACGCCAAGAGGTCACCCATGACGTATGTGAAACTAACGCCCCAGTGTTTTTTATTGTTCTTGCAAAAAATGACAATCGTTTCACTAGATAAGACCCGGATGGGATCGTTTAGAGTCCTTTGAAACTGCAGTGAAACTGTAAAGTGTTGGGGTCCTATAAAGTCTATTTTAAATTAGAAAAATGTTTTCCTCAAAAAAAAAAAAATCTTTTTAACTGAACAAAGAAAGACATCAACATTTTGGATGACATGGGGGTGAGTAAATGATCAGGATTTTTTAAAGAAAATTTACTAATACTTTGAAAAAAAATTGAAATAGTTTTGAACAAGATGTTTGCTTTTGCAATAATGTGTGACTTTTGCATATGGTGAGTGTAGAATTTAGGGAAAAATTTAAAACCCCTTTAATGCGCAGATCTTGAGAGTAAAGACTAGTAAACACACATTCACACGAGTGTTGCAACGGTAACTCCGGTGGTAGATGGATTATTCTGGTCAAGATTATTCAGGTCAAGTAATCTCTGTAGATATTTGCTCAGCATACATGCGGCCTGCACGGCCTCGCTCAGACTGGCTGCGTTGGGATCACACCAGAACATGTGACAGATAAAGTCTCCGGGTCCTTCCGCCATGATGAACGCAAACGTGTGTACGTCCTTCCCCACGCCCATAAACGACAGGAAACGCACACGACACTCTGAAAGAACTTCCTCTGTCTGTAACATCACATAAAACAGATCATAGTGATTTCATTAAAACATACTTTATCACAGGAAACATTACTTACAGATTTATAATATAAGACGATACCGGTGCTGAAGAATCGCTGCTATTACCTCAGATTTGAGTATAGTGAGTGTAGCAGATGCCACGTTCACAGTGACGGGTGTCCACTCCTCTTTGTCTTTGCTGTTGAGGGCCGTCTCCAGCGCAACATTAATAACATCCATGCCTACAAGAAAAAAGATATATCAAAGCAGGATATTACATATAAATAATCTGTAACAAACAGTGCTCAACCCATACATTGCAGAGGCCGATATTTTATCTGCAGATAATAACCATAATACATTTTTCGTTCGGCCATGTTAGCACATTTGCATCATGGGTATGCTTGACCCCACGCAGTGCCCCACAGACCGATCGGCACAGGACACAGGGTTCCAACACCTTAGCTAACTTCCAATTCAAGGACCTTTTAAGGACTTTCCAGGTCCAATGCCCTCAAATTCAAGGACTAAATGTGGGGACACATTTCAAGTGAGAGCACGGTTACATCGTGTTACCTTTTAAGATACATTGTTACAGTTTCCTTTCGATGGAACTTGCGCTGCGTCGTTGCAGTGACACTTTGGGGACGCCTCCAGGGGTAAGTGTGTCTGAATGTGTATATCAAATTCAACCAATGGTGAGGCTTAACGACAGGGTGACGCGGGAGCCAGGAAGTATATCTGAAATATTGCCAAAGACGGCGTTACACGGACGCAGGAAGTATGACAAGGGAGACGCAGCGTCTCGTTCCCTTCTCAGGGAACAACAGTTACATACGTAACCCGAGACGTTTTCATGTGTCAAACACAACTATGCAAAAAAGCATTTTGGTATGAATCAGCATTTGCATACAAAAGATATAAGCATTTAAAGCGAACAGTTTAACACGTGTGCTTAAAAAGTCTAGAATTTTTATGATATTATCCGACACTACACAGGAAATAAAACAGATTCAAGCACTTTCAATGACCTGTATCTATGCATGTATATTTTCAAAAACTTCTCAGGGCCTTGAATTATTTCCCCCAGATTCACAAACTGTCAAGGATTTCAAGGACCTGTGGGAACCCTGAGGACAGCAATAACACTGCTAGATCAACCTGAGAGCTGACTGCTCACTCCAGTGCCACACGCTGACTGGCCCCCACGACACCACACAAACTTAAACACACTAACAGTAAAGGCAGCGTTTGATGCACAGAGAAATGACAAAATATCACTTTTTTAACAAAATAAAACCGTCTTTCTCTCACACACATGCATGCGCGCACAACCCAGTGTTTTAGTTTAGAAATCTTTTTACAGTAAAGCACGTAGCAACGTCTCTAGTGACATTTTGGATAAACCTTAACTTTCTCTCAGTAAAAAATATGTCACCAGTACTGCACACAATTGCACAATTGTTGAAAATATTTAAGAAAATATAAGTACACATGTAAAAAAAATATAACAGCAGGCTAGTACTTTTGGGGTATTTTAATACAAAAATATTACATATTGTGCCAAGAAGATCTTACCAGCTGGTTTTGTCACCCGCACGCAGTCCAAGTATCGCACATGGAAACGCTGAACCAGTTCATTCTTAGGCACAGGAAACTCTGCAGAACAAAACATCTGATTCAATCATAATGAACATTTCATACTCAAAGAATTAAAGATATTTTTGGCCAAAAAAAAAAATTAAACCAAAATCTCAAGCCAGAGTCCTGCACGGGTGCCGCCCCAGAACACCCCACTTATTATCCAACAGCAGCATTAATTTAATGTACCCGACTCGACTCCTTTGACAAAGACCACGACCTGAATCACACCGCAAATCAGACTGTAATTACAAACGTTTAATAGTTTTCAGACAGAGCGTGAGCGTTTAAACAGCTGCCTATCAGCGCGTACAGAATCAAGTCAAAATACTGTTGTGTTTTAGACCGTAGTCCACCCGTACCTACTGATTCCAAACCTGCACCACACCGCAAATTACTTTAACATAAGCGGTTCACAATACACCCTTCCCACCCACGTGAAGGAGTCTGACAGGAGCTAGATTTAGCATGTGATATACGTTACCCTGGAAGGGGATGTCCATAAGTCTGGAGGGATCAGTGTTTAATCTGGGGGCTGATTTTCTTTGGGCCATTATCTGTCAGGCAATACATGAAAACAGTCAATGCATGAATTCAATCATCTTATATATATAATAACTTTTCATTTTCTCAAGCACAGTGACAGAAATCGCTGAAAAGGTAAATAAACTTTTAATGAATGTAAGATTTATTCAAAACTTCATACAATAGCTAAAGACTGACTTTTATAGCAGAAAAAGGCCAGGTGGGTGTCTGCTTTTAAATTCAATACATGTAAGATATTTTTCAGATTTTGAATCTCTTGGTTGTTATTATCATCAGATATGATGTGATCCTGATCTTTGAGCAGATGTCGTGCATGCTGGTGGCGATGTTCTTAGCAGGGGTGTCACAGCGAAACACGTGACACTTCAGCACATGTGTCAGTTTGTCTCGGGCCACATACGCAAAGTCCCTGTCATAGGACACAAACACATTAACAATTATTATGTAAAATGGCATTTAAAAAACTAAATCTTTAACAGAAACTCTATGTACAGCTCTGCATGCCAGGCACTTTTGTTTATGTGCAGTCGATGAATCTGATGCTTGTGAAAATTTGAACCCATGACAGAGCTCAGCTTTACGACACTTATTTTACGCTTGCAATCCTTTCGCAGATCTAACATTGCATACGCATCATCTCATCTTCACAAAACTACATCTTTAAGTGTTTTGCACACTGTAATGAAATAATGATTGTGCTTATAAGGGTACCAAAAGTAAAGAAACGTTGCAACACACATATGGATACACTACCTCTCCCTGAGATCCAGAATGCAGCAGAGAGAAATTAAAAACAAGAGAGAAAACACAATGAAACTGTCATTCAACCTAAAACCAGTTGTTAGTGTAGCGCAGCAAACTCAAACTCTTACTGTGACACTGAGCATCTGTCAATGTTGAAAAGTGCTGACCTGCCATCATCGCGGCCGACGCCCCAAACGCGAATGCTGACGATTGGCTGTGAGTGCAGGAGCGTCCGACTGTCAGGCTCCATTAAATTCAGTGTTTCATTCTCCAGAAGCAGCAGCATCTCCTTCCCCTAAAGACATTTATGTTAACGTGTGAATGTGTGTATTTTAATCAACATCATCTGAAGAGACAAAATCACATCTGACAGACAGGTTTCATTTAGACTTTTAAAGGTTGTGTGTGTCAATTTTAGTGGTATCTAGTAGTTAGATTGCAAATTGCAGCCAACAGCTCACCCCTCAATTTCAAAACACATACAGTAACTGCCACAGAACAAACCCGTCATCATCTGAGACAGCATAGTGATGAAATATGCTCTGTAGAGCAGTTTGTCCATTAAGGGCTACTGTAGAAACATGACAGCGACTTTCATGTAAGGAGACCCGTGGTGTATGGAGATGAAAACGGCTCGTTCTAAGTTAATAAAAACAATACAGTTCATTATGTGAGGTCTTTAAGCCGAAAGTATACTAGGGACGTCCGCGTATGCGCGCCGTCCGCATGACGTCATTTTCGTCATCAGGAGGGTCCGCAGCCGGCCGCGCAAACCGTCCGTGTGCAGCCCAAAATTTGAGACCGCGCGGACAGTGCGCGTACAGTCCGCGTACGACAGTGCATGCGCGTGAAAATATTTAGACAGAACACTCCACTATAAACAATTATACAAAGGAAATAGACAGCATTTGCACACACACTATCGTTTTTCTTCTTTAACTTTTACTTCTTCAAAGAACAGAAAGCTGTGGAGCATGTTTGTTTCATTCCTGACTTTGTTGTCTTGTTGTTTGTTCTAAACTGTGTTTGCAATGGTGGATCAGGTACTTTTCTTCACCTATCCTAATGTTTTAATGTACTGTAAATGTCTCCAAATCAGTGCTGCCCTGACGGCCTGTTAGACTAATAATTTGAATAAGAAATCATTTGTATTGCGTATAGTGTCGAACGCGGCCATCCGCGTGTAGCCGGGGGGAGTATACTTGGAAAGCTGTGCGGACGCATGCGTGCGTGGGCCGGACACGGGAAAAAAAGGTATACCCCGACCTTTATACATCACTGATAATATAGTTATAAAGATCATATTGTATTTCTGTCAAGGGTTCCTTCTAAAAGTTACACACTGCACCTTTAATAACATATTAACATTGATTAACTTATAGAAAAACAGGAAATCAGAAGAAAAGCATTTAAGGAGAAGCAGCTCGAACAAATTACACATTAATGAAATATATCATCTTCATAATATATTTTACTTGTTCTTTTTCAGGAAAAAAACAGGCATACAGTATCTACATGGTCGGGTAAAAATCAGCAAACATTTAGCTCGAGTAGGGCTGTCACAATGATTAAAAAATTGTCTCATCACGATTGTTTGACCTCATCGCGATGATTTCAGATTTAGGATAGGACGATTACCGGTTTTTACGATTAACCATGATAAAATGTCCTGATAGTATTATTGTTTAAAATTTAATTATCATTACAACCGTGTTTGATTACCGTGATTTTGAAAACTTGCGGTAAATCCTGTCCAGCCAGAATCAGTATGATGCAGGCGCGCACTTGCAACATAGTTTTTTGCACAAGAAGGCATTTAAGGGATAATTTATTGTATTCATTCACCGTAAACTTATTAGACCGATTTATTTATTTTTTATCACAGAAATAATTTCAGGGACATTAAATATTAAATTGTGATTTTCAAAAACAAAACTTTTTAAAAAATATTTTTAGTGTGTGTATCAGTTCTTTTTGAACATTTCCATCTCATTTGAACAAAACCATGATAATATTGATAACCCTGATAACTTTGGTAACTATAATCATGATATGAAATTTCATACTGTCCCATCCCTATTTCAGATCACCGCAATGATTGCACATCTCTTTAAAAAACACAAGGGGGAGCTGCAGTGCTTGTATATACAAGATGCCGGACCTTAACTGACAGTGTAACACAAAAAGATCAAAGCCATAGCAATTCAATACAGTGGAAAAAAAGAATTTAAAGAAATGCTGCAAAACTTTGAACTGCCAGGTAAAACATACATTTCCAAAACAACCACTACAGACATGTGGTCCAGTAGCCTACTAATATGACCTAAAATTATTTCATGAACAAACAAAAAATTATGAGAATTAAATGTCAAAGCCCTTAACAGGCAATTAATCATCATAATCCTCACAATTTATTAGACAATTAACCGTCAGCCAAATATCATAATCGTGACAGCCCAAAGTCTGAGTGCACTCCAGAGACAGAATCAGACATGTAAACTAAGTTAATAAACACATATCTTTACTGTAAAAAACTCAAAACTTCCCTGTAACCTTTTCATTTCAATTTACTTTACTTTTTTAAAGATTTGTATATATTTACATATTTATTTGGTAAACTGACATTTAGTCTTTTCTATTACAGCGCCTTTATTGTTACTGTTTGTGCGGAATGCAATTTTTTTCATTGAATAAATTACTTTCATATTTAAGTTTTTTATTTTTTTAATTATATTTTAATATTTAGGTCTTATACCTAACTCAAACTTGCAAATGATTATGTTCATTTGTGTCTTTGCATGACAATTAATTAGCATAAGTGTCAAAATAGTAATAATCTATAAATAATAATATATTATATTAGACAGTTAATTGTCATGCAAATTTCATTTCGTACCCTAGCGTACGGTGTATATCGGAAATTTACAGCACATTAAACTATCCCATTAAAATATTTGTTTCTTGTTGTCATCCGTGTGTACACACCTCGCCCCAGATGCCGGCCGTGTCATCCAGATTGTGTTTCTGATAAGAGAGCTGTCTGATACAGTTATTAACAGCAACACTACTCCTGCCAGGAGCCATTTCCTCTTCTGATATCTCCACCCAGCCCAGAGAACGCACAGCGAAACACTGCAGAAAAACATTGCCCATTAAATACCATCAGCATCAGAGAAGTGCCGTCTCATGGTGTCTGCGCTCAGATGATGTTTTACCTTTGATCCATCACGACTGCCCAGATGAGTCCGCTCCTCCTCTTCCTCCTCAGACTGAGAGCAACTGCACACAACACACACATGATACTGAATATAGGCACAGATCAATTCAATACATCTTTCTGTTAATGACAGCTTTAAGATGCTTTGCTAGGAGGTCACAGTTCTTGATCAAACTGCTTCCAGGAGATGTGCTGTCATTTACATTTGTGCATTTTTATAAACCTTTTAAGTCTATAGTGTTTAATGAATATGTGTATTAAACCCATTACACTGGCAGCGTGTAGCATGCTTCATGCTTTAGCGGTCATATATTTACACTCACCTAAAGGATTATTAGGAACACCATACTAATACTGTGTTTGACCCCTTTCGCCTTCAGAACTGCTTTAATTTTACGTGGCATTGATTCAACAAGGTGCTAATAGCATTCTTTAGAAATGTTGGCTCATATTGATAGGATAGCATCTTGCAGTTGATGGAGATTTGTGGGATGCACATTCAGGGCACGAAGCTCCCGTTCCACCACATCCCAAAGATGCTCTATTGGGTTGAGATTTCGTGACTGTGGGGGCCATTTTAGTACAGTGAACTCATTGTCATGTTCAAGAAACCAATTTGAAATGATTCGAGCTTTGTGACATGGTGCACTATTCTGCTGGAAGTAGTCATCAGAGGATGAGTACATGGTGGTCATAAAGAGATGGACATGGTCAGAAACAATGCTCAGGTAGGTCGTGGCATTTAAACGATGCCCACTAATGTACCTAAAGTGTGCCAAGAAAACACCCCCCACACCATTACACCACCACCAGCCTGCATAGTGGTAACAAGGCATGATGGATCCATGTTCTCATTCTGTTTACGCCAGATTCTGACTCTACCATCTGAATGTCTCAACAGAAATCGAGACTCATCAGACCAGGCTACATTTTTCAAGTCTTCAACTGTCCAATTTTGGTGAGCTTGTGCAAATTGTAGCCTCTTTTTCCTATTTGTAGTGGAGATGAGCGGTACCCGGTGGGGTCTTCTGTTGTTGTAGCCCATCCGCCTCAAGGTTGTGCGTGTTGTTGCTTCACAAATGCTTTGCTGCATACCTTGGTTGTAACGAGTGGTTATTTCAGTCAAAGTTGCTCTTCTATCAGCTTGAATCAGTCGGCTCATTCTCCTCTGACCTCTAGCATCAACAAGGCATTTTCACTCACAGGACTGCCTCATACTGGATGTTTTTTCTCTTTTCACAACATTCTTTGTAAACCCTAGAAATGATTGTGCATGAAAATCCCAGTAACTGAGCAGATTGTGAAACACTTAAATCACCTTTCTTTCCCATTCTGACATTCAGTTTGGAGTTCAGGAGATTGTCTTGACCAGGACCACACCCCTAAATCCATTGAAGCAACTGCCATGTGATTGGTTGATTAGATAATTGCATTAATGAGAAATTGAACAGGTGTTCCTAATAATCCTTTAGGTGAGTCAGTGTATATTCTGTGATGATTTTGTACCTCAGATTAATGGAGGCGTAACGCAGAGTCGCTCCCTCAAACTCCTTCAGACTATCATCACAAGACACGTCCTCCTTCTACACAACAACAAACAAACACTTCATTCACAACCTCACCAATGTTACAATATTACAGCTAGCAACAAGTCTCATTTACTTCAAAGAAGACAGCAGTCCTAAGGCTGGGTACGGTAATAAAAAACAATCTTAAACATTATAATGCAATATATTTATGTCAATGATAAGCATGATAGCATTTACCAATACATTTTTTAAATCAAAGCTGAAACTGTTGACACATTAGTTAATGCACCATGAACTAACATGAATAACTGTACTGACATAAACCAAAATGCTGAAACTATATTGATTATTTTAGATAAAGCATTTACTAATGTAAACAAATACAACCTTATTATAAAGCGTTACAGAAACTTTTTTATGTATTTAATGTTATTAGGTGCACCCCTGATCACATTCAGTCACGCACACTGTAAATAAACACCCAGAACCCACCTGCCAGAGATCTTCATCACTGAATATGTTTGGATGCGAAACATCGTCCCATGTCATCTGAACACAAACCATTTTAGTTTATTTAACATCACCACTCTCCTGAGTAACAATAATGCTTCTCTTTACTCTACTAATGTTTGTCAGCTGTGTACCGCTATATAACCAGTCTGATATCTCGTAACAAACGTGAAATACAAGGCTCACGTACCTGCGGCTGATCAGCAGGCGTTTCTGCGGGTGACGTGCTGGTGGGTCTCTCTTCTAAAGGCCCGGGCGGCTCCCACTGCGTTGTTCCCGTGGGAATGTGCCAGTAGTAGGTGCCTGAAGTGTCCTGCACCCGCATCCAACCGGAGGGCAGATCCGTGTCCGATTCAAACGCATTGCCACCCCAGTACGACTCTACAAGCAAGAATGATGCACGTCTCGGTTTGTTTATTATTAATTTCATGCATCTTAACTTTCCTGTAACACATTAACACCTTCACTTACCCGGCTCTCCATCCGGTGTGCTGCTGGCGGTGCTTCCCTGCGACAGAGACATACAGCTGGAGTCCTCGTCGCTGGGAGCGCCGTTCTTACCGAACAACAAACACGCACTTTTGACGCCACCTTCACCTCCTTTCCTCTGAACGTCCGTGTTCTCGTTGACACTGGGATGGGAATTCTCATCTTCTTCCGTTTCGTCGTCTTTGGATCCCTCATCGTTGTCCTTCAGGGCTTCAGAAGAGTAAATGAGGAGCGGTTCATCGTCTGTGGTCCAGTTGTGGAGCTCCGAGCAGAGAGCTTTCAGAGCTTTGTTCTTCTCTTCGTGACGCCGCTGGGAGTTCTGGTTAGGGTTGATCTCATCTGTGTTTTGAAGCAGGTTCAGATTCTGGTCCTGCTGCTTGCATATTTGGTTCTGACCCTCCTTCATCCACTTGCTGTTGCTCTCGTTTCCCTGATGCTCGTCGTCCAGGCCTCCCATGATGCCTTTCAGCCGCTGGACGGAGGTGGTGTTGATGGATGTGTGATTTGTGTCTTTCAGGCCTAACTCAGCATGTGACAAACACAGGTCGAGAGTAAATGTGTTTTCATTCAGCAGATCTGATGGACTCGACACAGACATCACACTACACACAAACACACAGCTACTGTAACGACACAACACAAAATCACAGTCAGCTTTATTAAACATGTGTAAGAGACATTATGACAACAAATCAAATATAACAACAACACAAGATATAACGACAATGAAATATAGGCAGAAAAAGGCCACATTTAATTATTAAATTATTTTAAAAAGAAGTGTAACCGATGTATTGCCTCAAGTAAATGCTCATTTATTAAATAGATCGGAAACACGCCTATGACGCTTCTTAACATGTTATTAAACCCTACGCGAATGTGGTTTATTAGACGCTAATTTTTAACATTGTTTGTTATCAGTGGTTTAGGGATGAAACGATCATTTATGATATCATGGATTTCTCACAGCGCCTGTACAGATAATATCAACGTTATTATTGTTATTCTTATATGAATAATATTATATAGACAAGATAAATCACTAGCAGCAGTAGCATGATTTTTCTCTATCTGAATCACATTCACTCATGAATCGCGCGATATAAAGACGATGATCGCACTCACTCGATAATCAACTGTTATTTTATTATCCGTTATTAAACGCTCACTCACCGGTTATAATCTCTTGATCACATTGATTAATCCTCAAAATCAAATCCTCAAAGCATCATCACCGTTATTCTGCTAATGCTGCTAACGCTAACCCACGTCACGACACTGACGTCACGCCGCTGACGCATGCGGCGCGCAGCAACTGTTCGGAAAGCAAGCTGATGATCAAAATTGCTGCTGGGGAGAGAGTCAGTACCAGTACACTGTGCACAGCACTATTTTAGTGGGACTGCCCTACGGAAATTAACCATGGTTTTAATACAGTTAAAACAAAACAAAATGGTTACTGTAGTAAAATACACAAATATAAAAAATAACTGTGGTTTACAAAAAAACATGCCCTTACGAAAATTAACAATGGTTTTGCTAATAGTAATCAATATACACAAAAAATATGGGTAATTTTGGTAAAGGTGGATATGTATCATGAAGCAAGATAAGTTTTATGTAGGCCTACAATAAAAGTAGCTCAGCTGTTTTTGTCTGTTTGTCGTCATAGTAATTTATGCTCAGTGTTAAGTAAGTTACTCAAAAAATCAATTTTAAAATCCTACTTAAATAATACAAAGATAAACTTCCCTGCTGAGAATTACAGAAAAATGCTAATGGTTTTATTGGTTTAATGGAATATGGCCCAAAACACACTACAGTGTAGTGGTTTTAATGGTTCCTATTGGTATTTTAATGGAAACCATTAGAATTTTCTGTAATGGTTTTATTTTTTTAAACGGCTCATATAAAAGTAACGTTACACAAATTATTCTAATCACACTTTTTAAGGTCCAATTCTCACTATAAACTAACTATTACATCAATATACTCCTTATTAATACGTAGTAAAGTAGTTATTAATTTTAAGTATTGGGTATGATCAAGGATGAAGAATAAGGTTTTACAGAATCAGGCATCAATATTTGTTTATACGTATGAATAAATAGCCAATATCTCAGTAATATTAATGCTAATAACTAACCAGTTAATAATGAGAATTATTATTATTATTGAGTGTTGCCATTATTCTTATTAACTCAAAAGTATTTAACGTGAGAAGGAATCATAAAAAACATGCATTTTTAGAATTTTGATGTTAGAGCCACTATTGTATTATATATATCATTGATCTACAGTCCATTTACAGCATTTAATTCAATTACATCAGAAGTTACTGTCAATAAATTACACAGTAATCCCTTATTTTTGAGATTCAAGATTTTCTCTTAATTTATTTGATCCACATACTTTGAATTGATCACAACCCATTGTTAGTACTTTACTTTTAAGCTAATGTTTGCTTCCCTTATCAGGATGGTGGAGAATGTTTTAAAATATTAATAATATAATTAATTATCATAAGTCCATCCTTTAAATTCGCTACAGAGCTCAGGCTTTTATTATGTATCAAGATCATTATTACATTATATGTTTTTTTTTTTGTTACATTTACTTAAAACTTGATGTATGTTTTTATAAAACTTACTTTGTTCTTGATATCTGATGTACACATCCAGAAATCTTACCATGTGTGAATCTTCGCAGCTTCTCTTTCTCAAGCCGTAGTATGTCATGAACACTTTAGTCCACAAACAGGAAGTGTTGTTTGAGGATCACATTTATTCATTAGACCTAGAAGACTGAAAGATTGAATCTCAGAATGACTGACACACATAAAGTAAAGGTCCAGCGTTGATGCCCACTGAAATGCTGAAACTCATGGATCGTGTTTAGAGACATCTTGTGGTGCTTCTTCATAAAGGGTCACTTTTATAGATTTAGGTGAAGATCAGATAACATTAACACATGTAAAGAGATACTGTATGACCTACTGATTATTATTTGTAGCCTCCAGCTAATCTCTCTGTCTCACCTCACTGAAAACCACATGAAACAAGAATGACTGAACATGAACAATGTTGTTTTTCTTCTTATTAACAAGAATTTAAGTGAATTTAACTGCAGCTGTAAATGTGAGACACGTGAGGAATGATTCGATAACCCTTCTGATCATTACAACAAAGTTTATACGACATCTTTGTTTCATACGGACACAAATCATCAGTATAGATGCAGCTTTGTGTTACTGTACAGACAGACAGACAGCTTGTGAATGATGGAGACAGCAGTATGTGGTTTGTTGTGTGATCTCTGCCTCCATGTTAAATGAAACAGCTTTATTATCATCTCATACATTTCAAACATTAACAGAGGCATAGTTTCTCAGTAATGAACAGTATACATCCTAGAAAAAGAGTAAGTGCTTACAAAATACATCAATGGGTTATTATTGTTTTACAAGAAAAGCATCAGAATTAAAGCTAAAGTAAGATATAAAGAGCTAGTGTTTTACTGTGTTTACACTGGTAAGTGTTTACTCAAACTTGATGCCCTGTGCCAGCGGTAGATCTTTGCTGTAGTTGATGGTGCTGCGGGAGGAAAGTCAGAGAAAACTTGTTTACATTTCACCATTCAGACCAGTCAATGTTTCAAACTAGCTTCAACTTGTGTGCACTTCTGAACCACAGTTATCCAAATGTTTTCATTTGGTTAGAACAAAAGCGTCTGATATATGATTTGATCAGAAGAGATTTTTAAAGTGTTTCCCACTGTCACATTGACACACAATGACAGATCTGATCTAATGCGGTGATCACAGACATCAACTTTATCTGTACAGATGAGCTAAAGCACTACTCTGCAATTTTATTTTCAGACAGAGGTGGTGATAAAGAGGCAAACGTTACGGATTGCACCTTTAATAAACATGAATAAACGCTGTAAAAATATATTTTTTTGTCATTTCAAGTAAGGTAATGCGCATGTTAATAAGTCTTAGAGATCAGCTCGTGTTGAATATTTTTGTAACATTTTACTCTATCAACAGTCAATTTAAAAAAAACATCAATTAACACCAAATCTAACTTTTGGAAGTAAATCAGGCCATTAAAGAATACTGAGCAGTATATATTTGTATGAAAACATGTTAAAATGTCTCACCACGTGGATCTTCTCATGTACTGTTTCCACGAATCACTGCCTGACTCTCGACCACCTCCTGTGTGTTTCTCTCCACCTGTGTAAATAAAACACAGCAGTTAAACAAAAGCAGTCTCTATTAACATCTAGGGCAGCAGTGGTTCGCAAATGTTTGCGGCTTGCGGCCCTCCCTTGTATACAGTGCATCCTTATGTGTCGCCACCACTAAAATTAATGACTTAAAACATTTCAAAACTTTATATTTGAATAAAACATATTGAATTATACAAAGCCTTAATTTTCTGAAGTTTAATTACACAATGTATGATAAAATTATTTATTTTATAAAATTTCATAAAACTGGGGCACCATCTCAGGGCCCCCAGTTTGAGAACCGCTGATCTAGAGGAGCTTTTTAACATATAACACAAGCATCAGGTATGTAAGGAGTCCTTTAAAACAAACATGGTGCTGATGATCAAACTGGAACGCTTCAATATGTTTTCTCTAACCAGCCCTTAAATCCTGCTGATCTCCAAGCATTAAATGACAGAGGATGAGCAGTCCACAGCAAGAAAAATATTAAACAAAACTACAACATTAACATTTTACTCTAGTGGCCATGCATTTGGCTCTCAGTAACTTCAGTTTCCCTCTCTGTCCCAGATAAATGTTTACAAATAAATATCCGTGCCCCAAAAATGCTGAGGAATACATTTGACTGAATCTGTAACAAATGCTGAATTATTTTAGAAACCGCAAACTTAAAAAGGCTCAGCACTGAGAGGCTTATTATTTATTTACAAAAGTATTTAGGAAAGAAAAGATTTGTATTTAGAGAATCTACTGGAGTGTCTTGTATGGTGGTTTCTCCTCCACTCATTTCAATAGAGGATATTATTTAAACAGCCGTTTATGAGCCCTATTTATTTATATCACACATTTAAGCGGGACTTTTATAAACTTCAAAAAATAACAATGCATGAAAATCAATGTTGCTACCAATCTTTGACCCATCTCGGGGTATAATAATAATAATAATCAGATGGTGGTTCAACTGTGTTTTTTGGAAAATATTTAGTTTTTTTGTTTTTTCTGTTAAAAAAAACATGGGCTAATGTAAACAAACAGGCATATAAAGGGTTAAAATTTTCACGAATTATATTAATATTTGATATGTATGTTTCAGGCAGAAGTAGTTCTAAAAGACTGCATCGTTTAAAATGAAAAAAAATATTCACGTATGATATTTTTAGAGCAGTTTTTGGGAAGGTGTCATTTTGTGGCCTTAAGAACACTAAAGGAAGTTTTTTATAAAATCTGACCCTGTTCAAAAAATAACAATGCATGAAAATCAATGTTGCTACCAATCTTTGACCCATCTCGGGGTATAATAATAATAATAATCAGATGGTGGTTCAAATGTGTTTTTTGGAAAATATTTAGTTTTTTTTGTTTTTTCTGTTAAAAAAAACATGGGCTAATGTAAACAAACAGGCATATAAAGGGTTAAAATTTTCACAAATTATATTACTATTTGATATGTATGTTTCAGGCAGAAGTAGTTCTAAAAGACTGCATTGTTTAAAATGAAAGAAAATATTGACGTATGATATTTTTAGAGCAGTTTTTGGGAAGGTGTCATTTTGTGGCCTTAGGAACACTTAAGGAAGTTTTTTATAAAATCTGACCCTGTTCAAAAAATAACAATGCATGAAAATCAATGTTGCTTCCAATCTTTGACCCATCTCAGGGTATAATAATAATAATAATCACATAGTGGTTCAAATGTGTTTTTTGGAAAATATTTAGTTTTTTTGTTTTTTCTGTTAAAAAAAACATGGGCTAATGTAAACAAACAGGCATATAAAGGGTTAAAATTTTCACGAATTATATTAATATTTGATATGTATGTTTCAGGCAGAAGTAGTTCTAAAAGATAGCATCGTTTAAAATGAAAGAAAATATTGACGTATGACATTTTTAGAGCAGTTTTGGGAAGGTGTCATTTTGTGGCCTTAGGAACACTTAAGGAAGTTTTTTAAAGGAACTCTTGAGGGTTAAAACAAACATGGTGCTGATGATCAATCTGGAACGCTTCAATATGTTTTCTCTAACCAGCCCTTTAATCCTGCTGATCTCCAAGCATTAAATGACAGAGGATGAGTAGTCCACAGCAAGAAAAATATTAAACAAAACTACAACATTAACATTTTACTCTAGTGGCCATGCATTTGGCTCTCAGTAACTTCAGTTTCCCTCTCTGTCCCAGATAAATGTTTACAAATAAATATCCGTGCCCCAAAAATGCTGAGGAATACATTTGACTGAATCTGTAACAAATGCTGAATTATTTTAGAAACCGCAAACTTAAAAAGGCTCAGCACTGAGAGGCTTATTATTTATTTACAAAAGTATTTAGGAAAGAAAAGATTTGTATTTAGAGAATCTACTGGAGTGTCTTGTATGGGGGTTTCTCCTCCACTCATTTCAATAGAGGATATTATTTAAACAGCCGTTTATGAGCCCTATTTATTTATATCACACATTTAAGCGGGACTTTTATAAACTCACAGTACACTGCCGTCACAGACAGCAATATGTTAATAATATATAAAATAAAAAATCCATATCTGGTCATCTCAGATGTTGTTAGGATCGGGGTTTTTAGAGTTTTTTATTATGATGAGTGTATATTAGAGTGATTTGTTATTAATATTTTCCTATCCAATTTGAGATTGGTCAGACCCGGAAGCGTTGCATGACGTCAGACTTAACAAGATGATTTATACCTTAGTGAACTACATGTTTGTCATGCAGCTTAATATATATTATGACCTATATACCAGCTGATATATGTAGTCTTTTTGGTGGTCAATCTGCATTTGAAAGAGTTCTAAATAAAGTAAATAAAGTAAAATTACTGTAAATCAAGTAACTATAGCATGCCAAAGTCAACTGTAATCATATAAAATGTATTTTCCCTACAAACAATTGTGGCCAGTGAAAATGCTGTGTGGCTAGTAACTTTGGAAAACCACTGTGGCTAAAAGTTCACAGTCCATACTGTCAAAAATAAAGTTTCTATATGTTTGTATAGTAATGTTGAATATGTCTATTATTGTACAGAGCAGTAAACAGGCAGTATAGTGATATGGAGCCAGTGAAAAATGTCTTGATGTAGTAAGAAACATTATTAAAAAACATCCAAGGCAATTTTCTTTATAACGCTGATGATACACAGCTTTACATTTCCTTTATTAACCTGGAGATAACTGAACAGATTTTATTAATGATTTTCCTTCTTTTGAATTATAAGTAAAGGTACTGATTATTGACATGAATACCTCTGAAAACAAACACTTTCAATATAATCTGTCCGCCCATTCATGTTCCATCATGTTTTTTACTTTTAAAAATAAAACTGTGATGTTGGATAAAAATTAATTTTAATCTCATATTTCCAACGTACAAAGTATTTTTCCACCACAGCATTATTTCAGAATGAAACGTATGCTATTAGTTTCTAATACAGATATTATTCTCTGTGATTCCCTACAGAGATTTGTTTTAGCTGTGTTCAGGTGTGGATACGTACCGAACGCTCCTCCGATCTCAGCGCCGCTGGTAGGAATGTTCACGTTCACAATGCCACAATCAGAGCCTTTGGGTCTAAAGTAAGACAATGATCATTACATAGCGCTCATTTTCTCATGTATGAAACTGTACCTCTTCCCTAGCAGCACACATACCCTAACCAGCGAAACACTCGGCCCATGTCTCTTGTGAAGATACTGCTGGAGAGCCCTTGTTTCACTTCATTATTCCAGGCGAACGCCTCATCCTCCGTCTGAAACAAAAGAAACCAACACCAGTTCAAACAATCATACCACACAATACAATATTACATTATGTAGTTGTAAATGTAGCTTCATGTACTATGCTTATTGCTGGCTCTCAATTTGTTTTATGTATTTACTTGGCAGACACTTTTATCCAAAGAAGTTACCTTAAATTTGAGCACATAAAGGATGGGAACGAAGGTCTCCGTGTGAACTATTGGAGCATCGTGTGGCAATCCTGTGATAATTGTGGGCTCCACATAGTTCCCTGGACGCTCAATGATCTGACAATAATGAAAAGTTAAATCTCAACATGTGACTTCATACAAATAGGAGACAAATAACAAGAAACCGATTAAGCAGCAAATGATTTCTGACCATTCAACAGTGTTAACAGTGTTATATTGACTTATTTTTACACATTTCAATCTTCTTGTATTAGCCAAGTACACTTAACAACATTGTGTCTCAATTTGGGAAATAGATAGATCATAATTTCAAAAAGAGCCTTTTACATTTAACTTATTCATTTGGTAAAATCTCTGAAATCATTTTTAAGATTGGTATTTTAAGTCTCACAACTTTTATGTAATATCTAATTCTGCCATGTTTTAGCAATCCAGGTTTTAAATCATAGGGTTAGGATTAGGTTGAGTCACTTTACAGTTAGCTCAGAATAAAGAAAACTGCAAGATAAGAAGAACAAAACATGAAAATGTAAAACATTTTGCAAAGCAATTAGATATTTTAAGAGGTTTTTATTAGACGTTTAAAAGCAGTTTCTCATCACTACAGCACAGCCAAACTGCTTGCAAACTGTTTAGAAACTATTTGAACTGATAAAAGTGACAAGTTATGTGCACATGGGCATATTGTGTAACATGCAAAAAAATCTGAAAAACTTTACAAATAAGAAACTAGAATAAATACTTGTGTTCACTATTACTATTCTTCATTTTCATAGTTTTATACTTGGTAAATTTTCACATTTTCAATCATGTGACAATACCTCCATGCATGTATTGATTATATAATTTTTCCACCTCTGGGTCAGATCATAAATATTACTTGGAAGATTACGCTAGAAAGTGGATTAATGCATAGTTAGGGTGAAAAATAAAGTTTAGCTTTTGTAGCTCTTAAACTAAATGTAAAAAAGCGGAGTGAAACATTGCAGGTGTGAGCTGGAGTGTAATGGACATGTTGTGGTAGCGGGTGATAATGGTCAGAAAGTTACCTGGAGCGGGCGGGTAGTAATGATCATCCGTGGTGGGCATTGCTGGTCCTGGAGGGCAATGTGTCCAGCAAACTTAAACCTGTCAAGTCATCCTGCAGCTTTTGATGAGATTTTTCAGGTGTGTTTGATTAGGGTTGTAGTTAAACTTTGCAGGACAGTGTCCCTACAGGACCAGGAATGCCCACCCCTGGTGTGAATGAAGTAAGATCTGTTTCTGGTGTACACACAGGGAGTAATGATTGTCATACAGACAGTATTCAGTTACCTTTCCTCCACATACGACAGTGCCGCCCTGCTGCTTGGCTTGTTCTACAGCCGCTAGATACTGTTCAACAGCCTGTTTGGTGTGCAGAGGCCCGTAGAGAGTATTAGCTGTTAACAAATATACAAGAATTAATGCATAGACTCATTTATAACATCAACATACTAAGTAATGAACTTACGGTCCCAGGGGTCGCCGATTCTGATTTGTTTGTATGCTTTAGCGATCCTCTCCACAACCTTGTCATGAAGACTTTCATGAAGCATCTAATTCAGAAGAAGAATATAGCCGATCCATTAAAGGTGCTAAAGAACGCATTGAAAGGGTCATGAATAATAATGTTAAGCTCTGTTTCTCCTTCAGTAGCTCTGTGTGTGTGTGTGTAAACAGATCTTATGTTTCAGTCTGTATCAGATGAAGATACAGATTTTGAGACTATTTTACAATAGTTTGGAGATTGTTAATGGACGTTTCTGAGTGGTAAGTTTGTGTTTTTTTTCAGTATGGACCTGCAAAACGTAACTGTAACGCCAATAGTAGGACTTCAGACTAAACGCTAGCATATAGCATTAAAGGGTCTCTAATCTATAGGTGTTTTCAGTGATATAAAAATAGTCTCTGGTATCCCTGGAATATTTCTGTAAAGTTTCAGCTCAAAATAAACCACAGATCTTTCATTATACGATGTTGAATATAGCCATTTGTGGCTGCAATGAAAATCACGCTGTTTTGTGTGTGATTTTTTAAATGCAAAGAAAGCTTCTGTTTCCCTCCGCGCATGTAAAGTAGGGGGTAGAGCGCTTACTAGTGTTGGGTGATATGCCCCATTTTGAGATCGTCCTATCGTCAGCCTGTGAGAACGGCGATACACGATAGTATCGGGGGGCGGGGCATTAGTTTACATTAGTCTTACCGGATGCAGCTCTCTGCACGTACGCGAGAGTGAGAGAGGCGCCAATATGCAGCGGGTCATATTTTAAACAAAAAGTAAAGTTTGCCTCAGCTCGCATGAAACTCATTAAACTGAACAAATACATAAGGATTATTAGTTTATGTTTAGACTTCGGACAGACGCGAGAGCGCGTGCACGTGAGACAGAGAGAAGCGCAGCTGCTCATGACGCGGCGTGCTGGATTTAGTGCTAGAAGGAGTCCAAGACGCGCATTAAGTGCAGGTACGTGCAAGAAGGAATTCTCTATTTAGATTAAGCATGCAATGTGGATGTTAATATAAAACTATGATGATGATAATAATAACCATTCGCCAACTATCGTCATGACTATCGCCATGAAAACCTGCCATTGGCGATATGTCCGAAGATCGTCGATACACGATACTATCGTCTATCGCCCCCTTCTCCAAATCTTACCCTGGAGGTCCAGAGCCTGCAGAGTTTAGTTCCAACCTTGATCAAACACACCTGCACAAGCTAATCAAGGTCTTCATGATCACTAGAAAATCACAGGTGATTAGGGTTGGAGCTAAACTCTGCAGTGCTCTGGACCTCCAGGGTAAGATTTGAGGAACCCTGGTCTATCGGCACAACCCTAACGCTTACACAGGTGCTTTGGACTACATCAAAACATGTGTCTCTGACAAAAGGCAAAAAAAATATGCACTCATAAGGCGGAGTCTGTGAGCAGTTATGGTCTGGGCATAATCAATGTGACATCACATTGATAGGGGATCCCCAACAGCCTGTTTTGTGTGACTGTTGCGGTTTAAAAGAGATTACACAAAGAAAAATAGATGGATTTATATAATAACACTTGCCACTCATTTCCTAATAAAAACACATTTAAAAGTGCATTTTCTGGGTTAGGGGGGCTTTAACTAGCATATAACGCTAACGCAGCAGTGACGACTTTGTTTTTATCATTGTAACAACATTGTACTTAATGTGTACTGAATTGTAATTTAAAGCAACACTAAAGAGTTTTGCTCTTTGCTCCCCCTACAGGTTAGAAGCGGAATTGTTCATTACCACCATCGTAAATAATTTAGCCTACTGCAGCAAAGCTGGCACTGATTGGATTGTAGGTCTGCCGTAAAGCAAGTTTTTGTTGTTTTCACTCAAACTATAGGACCGAGACCTGACGGTTGGAAACTTCTTTAGTGCGATTTTGGCTGATAGAGGGCTGCAAGGCGAATGTGAAAGTGCCATTCACCCTGTTTCGAGTGGATGAACGACTGAAACTTTGTAGGAAACGTTATTTCAAAACTGAATTAATGCTAGTCTCTTTAGCACACGACACTAACCAGTCTTCTGGTAGTAGTGCAGCGCTGACCGGCCGTTCCCACTGAGGCAAAGACAGCAGATGGCACAACCAGACTGAGATCAGCGTCTTCAAACACTGTGACAAACACAAAAGCATTAAATCTTCACTGTGTGTGAGAGATCGGAGGAATATGACAGTAACCTCAAAAGATAAACATAGTTTGTCCAATTATACCAATAACAAATATGCAAACCTCAAAAAAAGTTAAATGAATCAAATGTGACCCACCTATGATGGCGTTGTTTCCTCCCAACTCCAGCAGCTGCCGACCTGAAAACATCATCATTTTACAGCATTAGACACCAAAAAAAAAATAAAACTTCAGACTTAAGTTACAATGACTAACTGAAATAATAAAGCAGTTAATATGCACTTCTTAACCATCATATGCACAACATAGAAAGTGTGAGGAACCCAGTCCATTCATCCCAAACACTACCCATCCCAAATACAACTAAAACACTCCTGAAGTCAGAAATACTACAAATCCATATTGATATGGAAAAATCACATCCTAAACAATTAGACAATCATTATCACTGAATCACAAGATCACTACTAAGGTCTTCAGGTTTGTGTGTACTAACAACAGTGTTATTGTCTGGTGTCCTAGCAGATGAAGAGATACATCTGTAGATATTCTGAATATACATCTGTCATATTTTTGTATATTTTCCCCTAACAATTAGATAAAATCATACCATCTGCATTTACCTATTTTGCAAAATAACTTTATTTTTCGTACACTTTCAGATGAACGACTTTGCAGACAGTTTGCATTGATGGACAGCAAAATTACACTACAATAAAGACAATTATAGAAAATCCATCTGAGGGGCACTTAATACAGACACAACTCTGACCAATTTCAGCATTTAACAATTACATTATACACAATAAAATGAAATAAACGGGTTAGCTTGTGTTAAAAGCTATTATAGAGAAGAATAAATGGGTTGTCAAAAGCCATTTCAAAACTGATAGAGAAGGTGCAGTTCTAATATGTAAGACCGAGCTCACGCGACAGGATTTTAAAAATCCTGGTCAATTATGAAATCTGGTTGCAGCACACCCACACTGCAAAAAAAATAATTTCTTACTTAGTATTTTGTCTTGTTTTTAGAATAAATATCTGAAAATTCTTAATTTAAGATGCATTATTAGGATTAGCAAAATAATCTAAGAAAATAAGTCTAGTTTTTACATAAAAAATATTAAATTAAGTAAACTTGTGCCTAAAGCAAGCAAATAAATCTGTCAATGGGGTAAGACAAAAAATCTTGAAATAAGTTTACTTTTTTTCTTAAACACATAATTTGGGAGGTGTAACATTTGATTTCACACAATACATGGGAATCTGAGCCGTATAATTGAACTGATGGAGGTTCGTAACCGGATTGTCTCTTTGATTCTCAGAAGGGTAAAATCAGGCCTAAACTCCTGTAGTGTGAGCCAGCTTTAAAGTCGTCATAGTCTTGAGAACGCTTACGCTTTATTCCCTCTGGGTCTGTCTGGTTTAACTTTAAAAACACATCATTTTATCTATCTATTACTACACACTATTTTATTTTTATGCTTCTAATCTTTGGTTTTCATTGACCATATGTATATATTGCACATACTGTAAAATGAAAGAGTTGTGATCTGTTGGCTACGCGAGTTATTAAGCTGGACTTACCAAAGCGCTCCTGCACCATCATTGCCACCTGATTACCAACATGAGTGCTGCCCGTGAATGAGAGCAGACCCACTCGCTCGTCCCGAGCCATCGCCGTGCTGTAAACACACAAAGACACAAAGACAGGGTTTCAGTGTTAACACTTAATACTGCAAGTGCTCTGCATGATTATAAACTACTAAACTTGGACTAATTTCATTGCTTCTCATACAAAAATGACAAATTCTCTAACTGAAAGGTATCTCACAGACAGATGCTACCAGTGTGCAAACACCCATAATCAAAATAATGTGTTTGTATTTTAAAGAAACAACATAAAGTGTGCCATATCATACCATCCATTATAGCGCTGGTATAATTTTTTACACGACATTATAATAATGATTGTTTGGCCCCTGCACATACCCAATGTCAGCTCCACCACAGGTCATAGAACAGATGGCACCAGGAAGATTATTCTTCTCTAACACATCAGCGACAATTCTGTACAGAAATACACAAACATCAAATATACAAACACAACAAAATATAGCTGCATGCAGTGACGACAACCCTAAGCACTACAATGCACAGTGGGCACATAAACTTTATTTAAATATCACTGGACTATTTTAAAGTAATTTGTAAGTGACACACTTCAAGTTACCAGCTTGTCACGCTATGACCCACAGTAGCCATATCCATGTGATCAACCAAACATGCAGTTTAAGATTGACATAAATGCATTGCCTTGCCATGATAACAGCGTTCAAGATATCAATGCATTTTTATTTTTAATGTGCATCTTTAATGTATTGGGAAAAAAATTTAAAACACTATTTACACATTAAGTGTTTTACTGTGTTCTATTAAAAGTGATCAAAATGTAAAAAATATTCACATTCTGGAAAATACATTTGGCTTTTTTTGGGGGTAGAGTTAAATGTGACATTTTATCCACAATGAAGAATTAAGTATTTTTTATTTATTCCACGTTTGGATGAAATTTGCTATATAAATTAAATGAAATTGAGAGGCAAATGTACTTTGTTACCGCAACGCTTGTGAGAGGTGTGGTAGGAGCTCCTTTCCTGTTGGGAAAAAATTAATTAATACCCACATTAAGTGTACACATTATACTACAAACATGTCAACCAATAAGAAAAGAGAGTTCCAACCAAAGACAAACGTTGCCGCAGATAAGAGCTAATGCGTTATTCCAGCCGTAAACTGCCACGGGGAAGTTAAAAGCTGTGATGATTCCCACAAGACCCACTGGATTCCACTGCTCGATCAGTACGTGACCTGGCCCTGAAGACGGATGACAAGTGTTCAGTACTGGACTGATGTTTTACTGAGACAGCATCAACAGGTCCAACTCACTTTCAGAGGGTAAAATGGGTCCACCGATCATCCGAGAGAGTCCCACAGCATAGTCACACACATCTACATACTCCTGCACCTCACCAACACCCTCCACATAGATCTTACCCATCTCCAACGACACCTGCACATGCACAGCACATTCACATCACAACACTTATCAATACTTCACATCGAAATAGTTTTAATGCTCACGTCTCTTACCAAGCTGCCAAGAACTTTAATCTTTTTTCTCAGAGCATCACCGATCTGTCGAACAATTTCACCTCTCTTTGGAGCAGGAACCTGAGTAAGAAATGTATTAAATTAGATGTGTTCAGTACAGAAGGACTGAAGTATTGTTGTTAAGAAGGACTTTATACAACAATATATCTGTATTATACTTTTTACAATCATCTCGTTTATTTCATAAAGACTGATATTGTGCAACCTAGCAGAATGTAAAAAACACACAAGGAAGTGCCGACAAGTTCAGGTAGCAGTAATCGGCAGGCAGTGATGCATGAGAAATTTGCGTCAATCTTAGAATGGATATAGATGTAGTTTAATTGTGTGCATGCATCTAAATGTCTGTTTCTGCACACTGTTTTTCTGGTTGCTGTGGGCTTCTCAGGCTGTAGTGGCGCTCTGGCAGTGACTTTTCTCACTGTGTCCAAAGCGCTCGAAGGTTTCAGATTAATATTCCTCCACAGTATGCATGCAGGTAAACGTCTGGTAATCACAAACACGTTTGGGACCGTCACTGGTGTAGTGGGGTACTTGACCACAGATAAGCGGCACTTGGTTTTAGGGTGGGTGCATGTGTTCTGGTTGTCTGCCTATTTACACAGCCAGGTCTATACACACATGTTTTTGGTCAATACACAAACAAAACAGACTTGGTGTTCATTTACATTTTCAGATATCGCATAGTGTCCCTTTAATCAGTTAATTGTGTATAATCTCAAAATGTCTAATCATTAACAACTTCATGACAAATTTATCAGTCTGTCACTACTTGAGAATTCATGTGAATGATAATTCATGTGCTTACATCTGCCCAAACTTTCCAGGCTTCCATTGCTTTCTGTACAGTTTCTTCATATTCTGCCGTAGTCGCCTGATGAAAGAGGACATAACATTTATTCAGAGACATCAAACTTCACAGGGCATCACTATATAAACAAATAGCGTCAGTATGTGTTTAATTGCTTCACTAAAAGATATTCATTCAAGGCTCGACAAAAAGAAGTGCACCATGGCCAGCAAAAATGTTTGGGACAGTTGCCCGATGGGTGCTGAAGCCATGAGATGCGGCTTTCTGGGTGCTCGCTTCGCATTGTGTGTACACACAATTCTCTTTAAAGGGATAGTTCACCCGAAAATAACAATTTTGTCATCGTTTACAAAGAAAGATAAGACTTTCAGAGTATTATTTTTCCTACTATGGAAGTCAATGGTGCTTCTGACTGGTTTGGTTACAAACATTTCTTAAAATATCTTCTTTTGTGTTCATCAGAAGAAATAAATGAATACATGAGAGTGAGGAAATTATGTCAGAATTTTCATTTTTGTGTAAACTATCCCTTTAAACAGCGCGTGAGTAGTGCAGTGAAATCTGACAGTTCTGTCAAGTGGCCTGAAATCATTATTGTTGATTTCTTTAAATAATTTTAAGAAAATAATTTGGACTTCATGGGGGACTTTTAGTGATAGACATTACTTGTCAGTTTCTTTAGTAACAGACACCAGTATGTGTTAACCTCTTTAGTATATGTGTTTTTTTTGTTCATGAGTCTGACTTACCTGTCGGACTCTGGCGATGGGTTCATTGTTGGCCGGGCAGTATGACGTGATTACCTGTGTGATACACAGCAGCACATAAGTTATGTATTAAACTAACTCCGTTACAGGTGCAGCGCGTCTGATGAAAACAACTGTCAATGTTTTATCAGATGCGTTAATGTTTTTAAATCAGTTATTTATTGGAAACTTTAACCAGCAACCACGAGTACAGATACAACTCTAACATGTTATGAGAGTATATCAACAATAAATATATATGATGAATAGAAATGTGGAGGAATGTCGCGCCTCTGGTTTGACTATATTTAGCACGTCAGATCCTCTTACCTCTCCCGTTCCCCCCCAGGAGCCGTTATAAACTCCGTCATTGTCCTCCTGCAGGTCTAACTCTTTTAACCAGCTGTACTTTGGTTGACTTATCAGTAGGGTGGACATTTTTACAGCGCCGGGTCCGAAACGCAATGCAAGTTTATTTCTCAGCGTAATGAGTCGCCCAAGCCTCACAGTCAGCACGCGCTGCATCGTGACGTGACTGACTGAGACAGGCGCAAGCGCATACAGGCACGTGAT
The DNA here is from genome assembly GCF_027580225.2 of Misgurnus anguillicaudatus. Taxonomy (NCBI): domain Eukaryota; kingdom Metazoa; phylum Chordata; class Actinopteri; order Cypriniformes; family Cobitidae; genus Misgurnus; species Misgurnus anguillicaudatus. The sequence goes on from NC_073348.2 coordinate 1,944,392, forward strand.
ATACGGCGTTTCTGATTGGTCAGATCGGAACTCGCCCCTTTCAGACAAAACTGAAATAAAACATATTTACAAAATCAATGTTTTATCAAGCTACAAGATAGTATTTACGGTATATTAGTTATGTTAAGTTATAAAATATAATTTTATATTTTTAAAGAATTAAATGCAATGTCAATAAAACAATGCAAAAAATTATTGTCAAAGCCCGGACATACACTCTGAGATTTTAGCAATGTAGAGGATAAACGCTGTAATAAGTGATGGGAGAAACGATGCTTTTCGAAGCTTCGAATCAATTGAACCAATTGCTTCGCAAATTGATTCAGTTTTTGGAAGGGTTTTGGAAGGGTTTGCACATTTTTGTCATTAAATCTGTCTATAAACAAAAAAGTAGACAAAATGGTAGTGTTAATAGTCAGAAGAATAAATGTTTTATGAACTTTTATAATAAAACTGACCCGCGTTCACCTACACTGGTCATTAGTGATCAACTCCTCCTTGTGGTGATGAATCGTCGGATTTTCGAAACGTTTCGAACCAGTAATGACGTAATGAAGCCTCGTTTGCTAAAATCACGTGACTTTGACCAGTCAGAACTAAACAACTAGGGTTTGTGAAGCAGAGTGGCGCAGCGGAAGCGTGCTGGGCCCATAACCCAGAGGTCGATGGATCGAAACCATCCTCTGCTAATTATTATATGATAAAAAAGCTCTCTGTTTTTCCTGCAGTTTATGTAATGTGAGTTAAAAACATAGTCCAAATTATTTTATACACATAACATACTATACATACAGAGCAGCCTGAGACTCCGGAACGCGCGGGAGAGGTGGGATTTATACATTATCGAGATTTATTATTTAAAGGTTGTGTCCGAAATAGCTCCCTATACCTTTACAAATTGCACTATTTGAGGGGACATATTTTTTCGAAATTATAGTGGACATCATCGAGTGCACTTACTCGCCCCAGACTCGTGCCAAAGGAATACACTTCCGTGTTTCGACACAAGATGGCGCCCGCAGCGCGCAACTAGGATGCATAAAGGGTGATGTTTACATCTTCCAAAATGGTCTATAAATGAGACGCAGCTTGGTACGAACGACTGTGGACTTGGCCCATCATCAGCGGGGAATAAAAAGAACATCACGTGACAGCGCTATTTATTCACCGCTTCTGTAGAGTTCTGAACAACAACAGTTTTCAGCTGAAAATTGACACGGATAAACATAATTCGACAATGAACTGAAAATAAACAGCGGGAGTTAAACCAGAGAGATTACTTTTTTTACCAGAGAGATTATTAATAGATTAGTCCTCCTGAAGTACCCACTAAGCCCCGCCTTTCCATGTACGGAACAGAACATTTGTCCAATCAGAGTGTACGTCGAAGACGCTGCAGGAAGTAAGCGCGCGGTAAATCCGGCAGGGACAAATGGCGGGTGATGGAGACAGAATGGACGATCTGGAGGATGGAGAGATCGAGTCTGATCATGAGTCTGATGTGAAAGAAACTGCAGAGGTAAAGGTGACATGATTAAACTATCTTAAGTTAGCGCTCTTCATTAGTTAACTGTGATATCAGACTGACTGATCAGTAATGTGGGTGACGCTGCAGTCAGTGTATGTAACGTTTCAGGCACGTGAGCGTTGTTATTAAACCGAACCTGCCCCTGTCTACAGTAGTTATTGCTTTTTGTTTCCTCCAGATGTGCAGATATTTTAGCAACGCCCCTCAGTGCTAGACTGCTACTTTTGTCAGACGAATCCGTTTGAGTTTTTTTAAACTCACGCTCATTCAGATTGCAGGTTCTCTTGTTAACTCTTTTTATTTTTAAATCCCCCAATCGTGAACAATGTTTTTCCACTCATTACATGTTTTGTTTTACTTCTCCTCTGTGCTATGTTAGTGAAATGAGTTGTGATGGACGTTTCCCATCATGTGATTGTATATGACCCATAAATTGGCTGTGTTTCATTCAGGATTTACTCATTGTGCTATTTATTCCCTGTTGTAGGTGTCGTCCTTCAAGAGCAGAGCTCCTCCTGTGAACGCCGCGTCCGTCACAGGATACCGTAATTCATTTAACACGGACTCCAGCGACAGTAACTCCGACTCGGACGATGACGCCATGCTCTGGAGACATAAACGGCGCAAGTCTTCCAATATTCCTGCCCCTGTCCAAAAGCCGTGCGAGAGCAGGCCAAGAGCAGCCGCCGGCCCTTTCGCTCCCAAGATTAACAACATCTGGGGCACCGTGGTGCAGGAGCAGAGCCAGGAGGCCGTGGCGGCCGAGCTGGGCATCATGGGAATGGAGGGCGGAATCAGTATGAACAGTCGACAGAGCGAGACGTATAACTTTGTCCTGGCCCGCAAGATGATGGAGAAAGAGCGTGAGAAGGAGGAGGAGGGAGCGAAGAGCATGTTGGACGATGAGTTGGAGGGATACATGCAGCGGAGGGGATCTGATCAGATCGACCGCGACTGTCAGAAAAGAAAGCGGTCAGCTAAAGAGCGACTGGGCGTGAGGGCTGAAATGGACTTTAAGGGTCGATACGAGCTAACTGAGAACGACACTGAAGCCAGAGTGGTGGATGAAATCGCACACAGGTGGGATAACAGCAGAGTACATGAATATTACATTAAACAGTTTAGTTCATCTTAGAAAATGGTGTACATCTGCGACAGGTGACCCTTAAGTGTAATTTATAGTCGTGCATGGGTTCTATGCCATAGGCGTACTATGTCTTATGTGTAGGTTGTGCGTAGCGCACATCGCCAAAATGTTAAAAATGCATCCATCCTACCTGGATGGTAAGTGCTGTGATTGGTCCACTAGAACCCCTCCCATCAGGTAAAAAAGTCACAAACAATCACCATAAAGTGTCACAAATCCTTTTGTGATAAATGATCAGTAACACTCGTCTACATATTATATATAAGTGTAAGAGACTGACAGTTCAGTGAGATCTTCATGCAACTTGATTTTATAACACTTGATTTGTTTGTGTGTGTTGAAGACTGATGGAGCCAAAGAAAGATTTAATGGAGCGAGTGGTGCGAGTAATAGGAGCAAAGAAAGCCATCGAGCTGCTGTCAGAGACAGCAACCATTGAACTGAATGGAGGTCTCTACACTGTGGTATGTGCTTTTACAAAGCTACATCTTAACATTTGTATACATAGCTTCTTTTTGACGCAGACTTGTTTTTAATGCAGGACGGCAGCAGGAGACGCACGCCTGGTGGAGTGTATCTGAACTTACTCAAGAACACGCCCAGTATTACTGATGAACATCTGAAGGTTTGTCATCATCACAGCTGGAGAAAGCGTTTTGTGTTTTATTGACTTAAGGGGAGGTCACACTAGACATTGAGTATGCAAATATTTTTTCTCATTTTGTATACATCAGCCCTACAAAGTATCAAAATGTCTTGGTAACATGCAACAAAACAGATTTTTTGCCATTGTTTAATTGTTTAAGTGGATTATCATGATGAAACCGCAGTTAATGTAGATGCGTATAAATAATGGCAAAAACTTCAGTGGTTTTAACCGTTGGTGGAACGTATGATGCTACAAATCACTTTGATATCAGGGATTGGGTGCACTTGCTGGATAAATTATTATAAGCATTATGATAAATATTTGCACCTTCTAAAATTACGACTAAGCGCAGCTATGCTTTGTGTAGATGATGTGCATTCCGCATGGCATGTTTTACCACAGTAATAGTTGAGACGCCATTCGTGTTACTATCGTTTTAAACTTACATTTATTCCTTCATTTAATAGATGAGACCGGGTTTCCCGCAGAAAATTTGTTAGTTAAGGTGGTAAGGGTGGGTGGGGCTGATTGGCGTGGCACTCAAAGGGGCGGCGTGTACGCATCATAATGAAAATATTTTTATTAAAACCACTCAAATAAAACTTAATTTTGAAGAAACCATGACAGAAAATGAACACATACCAGATTATTAATGAATTAAATGTTTTTACCTCTAATGGAATAGCAGTGTGATGAAGTGAAACTAAAAGGTTAATAACCAACTAAAGCAGATGTTGTAGAACGTCTGGCGAACGATGATAGATTATATACAATTATATCTAATCAACAGGCACGTGAAACCCTAGCAGGTTGCTTAAACAACAAAATTACCATCTAACTTACTTTAAAACTGGAAGAACTATAGACTAATACAGTAACAGGCTTAAATAAACCCAAAACATAAGTCCACTTACAGTTCTCACAGACACGTGTTTTATCAACTGGCCATCCTCCAGACATGACGGACCATGTCTTTATCTCATTTCAGCTGTGTGGCGCGCGTTCACGCTCGCGGTGTAAAGTGCATTCGCGCTATTCTCCGAGATGCGCTTGACGGCCTTTTGTACAACAAATAATTTTTTTTTGGATGACCTATTTAAGGCGGTAGGGTTTAGGCGGGCCGCCCGAACTGCAAAGTGCTGCGGGAAACCCTGTTGAAAATGAAAGCTGTCCCTCTCCCTCAGGATGTGCATACTAAGGGTGTCATGATTTCGATTTTAAAACGAAATCGATCGAAATTAAGTCACAACCTCGAACTTCGAATTAAAAAATGGGATCGTCGATGCTGCCACGCCCCCATGTCACGTCTGGTCGGCTTGACAAGCGGGGGAAAATAAACTCTCAGAAGTGCCTTTAAAAACATCCATCCAGCGGAACGCGATTTATATTTTAAACACGAGAGATGTATTGCTACAGCTCCTTGAAATGCATATCATAAACAGGATTACTACCTAGTGATCTACCTTCGGAGTCGGACAGAGCGCAGCTCTCTGCACGTGCACGAGAGAGCCGCCAAGATGCAGCGGGTTATATTTTAAACAAAAGGTATAGTTTGCCCCAGCTCGCATGAAACGCATAAAACTGAACAAAAACGTAAGGATTATTACTTTAGTTTATGTTTAGACTTTGGACAGATACGAGAGCGTGGCACGTGAGACAGATAGAAGCGCAGCTGCTTGACGCACCGGTTTTATTTCAGATCATAGGAGTCCAAGACGCGAGCATTAAGTCTATCTGCGTGCAAGAAGGAATTCTCTCTCTACAAGCTCTCTCGCGTAAAGTAAAGCCCACAAACCCCCATGTGAGGAAAAGCACGCAATGTGCATGTTAATGTGAAACTATAATAATACAAATAATAAAGGCATATAATTTTGTCTTTAAAAAAATCATTTAAAAATCGAGAATTGAATTGAATCGTGACATCAGAATCGAAAATATAATCGAATCGAGGATTTGGAGAATCGTGACACCCCTAGTGCATACCCAGAGTATACCATCAAACACCACATTAACAATAAATAAAAAGTAAAAGCCTTTCCCATTTACAAAACACCATCATCATCATTCACTGATTCTAACAGCGTTCACACCAGAGGAGAATGAACTTTTGCTAGTTTAACGACGCAAAAAATGGTCTATGCGCCTGTTGCACAGTCTAAAAGGGATGTTCTTATTCTCGTAATGAGTAATGGGTGTGGTTTGGGCATAACATTCAATAAACCAATGAGAATCTTATCTCTCATCCCCTTTAAAAGCCAGTTGCGCTCACGCCAAGGTGGATTTCCGTTTTGTAAAACAAAGTTTGTAACGACCAAATTTAAGCATAGGAAGAAGACCAGCAGCTTTATATGTAACAAACAAGAGATAAAGAATTTACAAACATGTAGGGAGGCGTTTCCGCACTGGGCACTTGAAAAATAGTGTTTTGAAAAATATTACTTAAAAGTGGTTCTCATCTCACCATATCTAGAGATACAAAGTCATCATATACAATAAATCTGTTTATTAGCATTAAAAAAAATCTAAATGAATGCAAAATTAGCTAAACCTGGTTTACTTTACCAGGCTACAGGTAAAGCAGCTTTTCTGCCAGCTCATTTCAGCTTCACGCCTTCCAAATCAGTCCTCATTTATGTCCAAGAGACTGAATAATATTCTTTTAAATTTTAATCCTTTATTTTTTCATATTTAAAAATGTTTGTGTGCTGCTGCGCATCCATGCTTGTAAAAAAAACAAATGCGCTTTGTTGTCTCATTTATAGGCGTGTAGTACTAACGCTCTCTTTAAATAACAAAAACAATATTGCGCCATTGACTTTAGACCAGGCTTTATTTAGTCAATAGCATAGTCTATTTTAGTTGGCTTAGCCCCTTTAGCTTTTTTGGTTGGCGGATGCCATTTACTCTGGTCACTTTTTGACATGTATGTGGGCTCTTTGTATTTGTAAATGTAATTTTTCACATTGCAGGATGTCTCCTCACTTTTGTACGGATATAATGACACGTGTCTGTTGTTCTTATCATCCAGGAGATCTTCTATGAGGAAAACCAAAAGGAATACAACAACAAAAAAGCTGCCAAGAAGCGGCGGAAAAAAATCGTAGCAAAGAAGATGAAGCAGGCCATCGGCACTCTCAGTCTCCAAGAACACAGTGATATCTCACGAGAAACATTCGCTAGTGACACTGAAGAGGCGCTGGTGTCCCTAGAGGAGCCCCCTGAGGACCCGCCGGACCCTGCGCTGGGCACGGATGACATCCCTGTAATTTACAACTCAAGTGACCTGGAGGTTTTCTAATGCATGCCGCTTCAGAGTTATCTATTACCAGCACTATTAAATACATAATACTTCAGTTATGACTTTAAATGAGCGTTAATGGCTGATATTTGAGTTCCTGTATGGTGTGCATTTCCCCACTGAGTGTTTAGGGTAAAATCACACACAGATGTAATACTTGAGGGCCCTGATGTTTGTACAGATTTTTTACAGGGTGTTTGGCTAGATAAATGTGTTGTTGATAAATTGTTAACTGTCTAAATATTTAGAGTTCTGTTTTTTATACCTGATTGCATAATTGAAACGTTATATATTTGCTCAGACATCCAAGGAATAAAACTTTCCAATAGGCTAATGTCTTTTAAAACATTAAATATTCACTAAATGCAATACTATGTAGAGTATGGTTGATGTGTAGAATAAAATGCTGATTTGAAATGTCAGTTTGACTGCTGAGTAAAGTGGTTTGCCCTAGATAATATTATTGTGTGTTTATTTTAGTAAGTATATTCTGGACACTGTCAATCAGGTGTCACTTTCAATTAACCAAGTTAAAACATGAACTAAATTGATTTACCCTGAGATCGGAAATGCTGAGTTGAGTTCAACCAACCCTGAATAGTTTGACCCCCAATTTAAGCGCATGCACCATTACTTTAAAAAGTCAAAATTTAGGGGCAGTTTCCCGGACAGGGATTAGACTAGTCTTAGACTAAAATAAATGTAAGAGCTGTCCAATAACATATCTTATAATACATCAGTGCCCTTTGTTTTGCCTCAAAATCCACACAAGGTTTTAGTAATGCACGTTTGATAAAACTAGTTATATTTCCTAATTAAATTAAGGCCTAGTCCTGGCTTAAGCTAGTCCCTGTCCAGGAAACCACCCCTTAAAAGTTTAGTAGCTAAAATGTTACAAATCACCATGGCAACAGTGCCTGAAAAGAGTCTGCTTACTTTTCATGCTAGTGCAAGCGTGCGGCCCCTACAAACATAAACACTTTTTGGAAATTGAAGTAATGTTGTTGCAGTTGGAGAGATGACATTAGTGAGATTTGCTGCTCAACTCAAGGCATTTAATTTCTAATCACTTTTAGATGTGAGAATATCTGGAGCTACAACTGAAATCTAAAAGCATGATTCAATCAGGCAAGACTTGAGCATTAAAGGCTGACTTTACAAAACGATGTTCAAATATTAATAAAACTAAATATCATTCAGTGTCTCTTTCAATGTGCAACTGCTTTAATCACATACTGTACGTCTAATGTTGTTTCCACACAATTCACTCGTTTTTCATCTACATTTTTTAATAAGGGAAATTGTATTTAGATTTTATGCAGACAACAGAATGAAGGTAAAGTCTGGCAACACCTCTAACAGCTGCAGAACTCTAAGCTTATGAATGAATAAAAAGCTGCTTAAAAAAATAGCAGTATCAACATTTTCCTCTGAAGACACTTAAAACTGAAGAGATTTCTTAAGATTTGACTTCACTATTATTAATATTTAGTTGCATAAGCATTGTTGTTGATAACTGCTGCACATCAAATTGGGACAAGCACGTCTGACAGATTGATATTTCAGCCCAGAATCCACAGTTCCTGTCAATTTTTAGGTTTTGCATCAGAAACTGCATTTTAATGTCACCCCAAAAGTTTTCAATGGGGTAGAGATCAGGGGATTAAGCTGACCACTCCATAATCTCAATCCTTTTAGTCTGGAACCAAGATTTTGCCCTCTTGCTTGTGTGTTTGAGGTTTTTGTCTTGTTAAAACATCCATTTTAGGGGCATTTTCTCTTTGGCAAAGGGCAACATAATCTCTTCAAGTATTCTGATGTATTTAAACTGATCCACGTTCCCTTGTATACAATAAATAAGCCCAACACGAAAACATCCCAATACTATGATTTTTGCACCACCGTGTTTATCTGTCTTTACAGTGTGCCGTGGCTTTATTTTTACTCCCATCAGGCCACAAAATGTTACACCATGTTTCTTAGGGCCAGTCGATGTGATTCTGCACATGTCTTTATTTAAACAAAGGTGTTTTCCGGGGGCTTCTTGCAAACAGATTAGCTTTAGATTAATCTTCTGTCACAGTACTTACAGATCATTTTAGATCATCTTTGATCTTTCTAGAGGTGATAAATGTGCTGAGCCTTTACTATTCTTCAATCTGTATTAACCGTAGTTGCTTGTTTTCTTCCATGTGCTTATTGGGTTTTTGTTGCCATTTTAAAGCATTTGAGATCATTAAAGCTGAGCATCATAAACTTTGCTGCATTTCTTTATACGTTTTCCCCTCTCAAATCAACGTTTTAACCAAATTGCATTGTTTCTCTGAGCAATGATGTAACGGCCCATTTTACCATTTTACTTATTCAGCAGCAAATATATATTTTACAACAAACATTTGCTTCCCCCTTTTCTTTATAAAGGAGCTGTTTTTACAGAATGGACTCATTTAATTAAACTTCACACTGCTGTTATTTTAATCACCCCACTTTCAATAAATGAGAGTCTTTAACAAGTAGTGTGGATATCAATGCAGATTCTACTACTAATAACAGTTTATCAGTAGGGCTGGGCAGAAAAATAGATTTTTCGATTAATCGTTTTTAAAAATGTGGTCGATTCAAAATCGATTCTCAAAGAGCAGAATCGATTTTTTCTTTCATATGTATTTCCGCAAACATTGAACGTAAGATTAACATTAATCTAATTACTAGTCTTCACTAGATGTCACCCTCTTTTTTTTGCCTTGCGCTATGTAACCAAGGAGCGAGAGGCAAGCCTGTCATTCATTCATTCAGTGCTTAAAATGGTAGTTTCAGGTGCTTCATCGACGTTGATGCCACCTTCACATAAAAAGTCAGAAGTATGGAAGCATTTTAGATTTCACAAGCAAGACGACGACGATAGTATTGTGTCTTTTAATTTCTTTTTATTAATTACCCACTTGTAAACTGTTGTTCACTGTTCTTCTTTATTAATATAGTATTTTTATTAAATCTATATTCATTGAGTTGAATCGAGAATCAAGTATAAAAACCGACCCGTGAAACGGAATCGAAAATTGAATCGAGAATCGAAATCGATTTGATAGCCTGTGAATCGAAATCGAATCGATTTGGAACATCTGAATCGATACCCAGCCCTATTTATCAGGTTGCACTGCTATATGGTTGTAATAACTGTATATGGTTGTAATACACAACTGTATATGGTTGTAATACTTCTGATACAAGTAAAAAAAATTCTGGCTTGTAATGAAATGATGACTATTGCTAAATAATTGAAAGTGGGCCAAACTCACAGATTTCATTGCCTTATATTTGCTAAATGGCAGACATCCCACTACAGCTTAGACTGACAGAGTATATAAACCATTATCTGCAATCATTTCATTCACACATAATAAAAGGAAATATATGACAAAAAAGACAGAAAACATTTGTTGCCTTTTAGTCCTTTAAGTGTATTTAAAGTATAGTATTAAAATATTGTAAGGCTGCATGATTATAAATACATATACAGTAACTGTATCAGTCGCAGGTTTGGACCCTTGACCTAAATATTTCATATGATTTAAAAAGTATTTTATTGTGAAGGTGTATGTTTGTTTAAATGTTTGAAATTACTAATATAGTTGTGGCAAACATATGAATTTCTTTGAAATCAGAAAAAAATCAAAATTATTTAGAAAAATAGAAAATGTGCTCTTTGGTATAGGGTATACAAAACGTGAAAAAGGGAATCCAAGGCACTCTTCGTATTTAAAAATAATAATAAAAAGCCTTTATTTAGACATGGCTATATAACATTAAAAACATTCAACTGGGCAGTAACCCACGCGTAGCGGCACAAATAGCCTTCTTCAGGGTATAATGATCAAACAAACAATTTACACTTAAAAGGTTAACTAATCACAACCACCTGAATGAGACAGATAATGACATCACAAAAGGTAATGAATTCCCATATAAACAATACAAGAAAAGACCAGGTGGTCATTTCACTTGAGTTAGGACACCAATAAATACAACTCTGTTAAAAAACAAAAGAACAATTACAGAAAGGGACTAAAGTCAATTTCATCATTTAGTCCTGGGTATGTCATGGCCTGCAAATTATATATATAAAAAGTTTCTCTTTGTAGTAGTAATCTTAATCTATCACCACCCCTAATGTTCCTTATAATTGTCTCTTTATTTCACAACATGAATTTCTTTCATTATTAAACAAAAAATTTGATTTAAAAAATACATTTTTAGTGTGGGTGTCATTCTCTGCAACAGCCAGGACTGCAAGATCCACAGTTTATTTATATAAAGCAAAAAGCAAAGGTGGATTATTTGCACTTACATAGTAAGTGATAAGCCACATGGTTAATTTGTATGCATGTGATATACATTTCCAAACCATGTATTTTTTATGATGATGGGTGGTGTAGATCTTTTGTTAACATATGATTATAAAATGGATAAACTGTGTAAAAATAGGTTAAAATTCACAAACAAACTTTATTGGCCTGGATGCTGGTGTTCATGCACAGTTTCCCCCAAATAAATAAATATATTATGTGGAATAATAAATGTATACAATATCAAAATAGATCTCTTTTCTATAAAAGCTGGTATGAAAATGGTATTGTGTTTGTTAGAACACTTTTAAATTCAGATGGTAATTTACTTAGAATTCTTGGCTAAATTTTGGGTTTCCAGTTACAACAAAAGAGTATGCAGTTGGCAAAAAAGACAGTACTTTTAAGAGATTTCTTAAACATAGTTGTTCAAACAAACATATAAGGAAGATAATATTAGCAGAAACAACTACTCGTAAAAGTTTAATGTGGATCAGTGTATTTATATAGAGAGGTTACATTTTGAATTTGACATGATATATCCTGATTAAAGTGTATTGGAGAAATTTCATTTAGATATTGATTGTTCCTGTGATTTTTGTTCAACTTAAAAGAGTCCATTGCCTATTTATTTTGTAACTGCAAGTTTTTCGGGGTTGGATATGGAAAACTTTATTAAAAGGAAAACAGATACTTAATTGAAATGAAAGGATTTCGACCCATGTATGTATTATTCTAATGAGGATAATAATGATCATACATTTGGCTTTTTTCGAATTTTTATTAATTTTCTCAGGAGCGGTGCTAGAGTCGCGCATGCGCTGTAGTCGTGCCTCAACGTTTTTGTGGTGTTTTTCATTTGAATTTTGTCTCAACTGCTCTGTTGAACCCGTCGAATGACGTGGCGAGCAGTCATTGGGTGTATGTGGTCACGTCACGTGTAACAGTAGCGCGGCCATATTAGTTCAGTCATTCTTTCACGCGGCTAGTACGGAGAGACACGCGCCGCGCACATTAATCTCTTTCTAGCGGTTAGAATAGAGTAAGAGTCGCAGTGAGCTGAATGTCTATAATCAGACCCGTTGATCAGATTAATTAAATCTTGGCTGAAGGATGGCGAGCGCGACTCCGGTCGGTCAGCGGTCCCGCGCTAGCGGCGCCGCGTCCCCTCTGAGCCCGGCGCGGATCTCTCGTCTGCAGGAGAAAGCAGATCTGCAGCACCTCAATGATCGTCTGGCTACTTACATCGACACAGTGCGTAGTCTGCAGTCTGATAACAGCGTTTTACAGCTGCAGATCCAAGAGCACGAGCAGCTGCGCACCCGCGACATCACTGCACTCAAAGCTCTCTACGAGACTGAACTGGCGGACGCGCGCAGGTCGCTGGATGATACTGCGAGGGAGCGCGCACGCCTGCAGATTGAGCTCGGCAAGATTAGCAACGAGCACGAGCAACTACTGCACGAGTGAGTCTAGTTCATAACTCGTGTGTGTGAGAAAGAGAGAGTTGTTGTTGTTTTATGTATGATGCTTTGGCAATATACAAAGTACACACAATCACGACATTGAGGTACATTTACATTGAATTGAAACTGAGAGTGTGTGTGACAGGGAGAGCGTGTGTTTTGATTGACAGCAGCAGGCAGCTCATGATCACTTTACCGTTATAACACGTGTGCGTGCGTGTGTACAGTGAGCTCTATGTGAAGTGTTGTTGTTCAGTAATGAACACATGCTATACACACACACAGTTGTGCAGTGTTCAGATGTGTGTGTGAGTGTGTTCATTTCACCAGCAGCTGCTGTCATACTCCTGTATGAATGAATGTATAACACAGCCTCTGTGTGTGTTGTACAGGTGTGTGCATGTTGAAGACTATAATCACTGTTATTGCATTAGTTTTACACAGATATATGAGAGTCTTAAAAGTAAACTGCAGTTAATTTGTTCAGAGTCTGTTGCCTGATTCATCTGAACATTAGCTGTGTTACTATTGCAAATTTGCACACTTTAGTTTTATCATAAACTTTAGTGTTATTATCATAATGTTGACAAAGACTTGTGAAAATGGTGTTTCCATTAACCGTTGATATATGCAACTGAAATTTTTTCCTCTAGCGATAAGTCATTATAAACATCACATCGACTGATGTTGGTAGATTTACTAATATCACATCCACTTCACTAGGCATTATTTTTAACCGAAGGAGACAAGAGTATTTTCCGAAGATTTAATTCCAAGGAAAACTCCTTAAACTTCAAAGCGGTATATATAGAAGTGTCTTAGATATGATGGAGATACACAACAGTAGCTGTGTTTCCACTACCCTTTAAATTGTACAAATTGACATTGTGAATCAAAAAAATTATGCAAGCATGAGGTGGTGTTTCAGGCAATTTGGAAAAGGTGTATTTCACGTGCTCAAAAACCGGCTTGGAACACAGCATCAGTCACATATTATTTGAAGATGAAGCAGTATTAACTAAAACTAGGGATGGGCGATAACTTGCATGCAATATTTTGTGCATCTCGTCAGTAAAGCCAGTTCCTTGATTAGTAGTAAATCGGCATCAGTTGCTATCAGAGAGCGGCATTTACTACACAAAGCCGTTGCTCACTGACAATCGGAGCAATTTTTCCTTAATTATGCCGGACGTATCGCCTGCAATATGTATGCAATATGGCCCAGCTTGTCGGTGAACTACGGCTTTGTGTAGTAAATGTGGCTCCATCTGATAACAGCTGATGGCGATCACGGAACCGGCTTTACTGACGGATGTGCAAAATATTGCATGCAAGTTATCGCCCATCCCTTGTTTTAGTTAATACTGCTTCATCTTCAAATAATATGTGACTGATGCTGTGTTCCAAGCAGGTTTTTGAGCACGTGAAATACACCTTTCCCAAATTGCCTGAAACACCACCTCATGCTTGCATAATTTTTTGTAAAATTGGCGCGTTTCAATTCACAATGTCAATTTGTACAATTTAAAGGGTAGTGGAAACACAGCTACTGTTGTGTATCTCCATCATATCACACTGTAACATCACTTCACTGATGACAGGAGTTTAGGTGAAGTGCTGCGTATGGTTTTATTATAACTTATACATTTATTTATTGTAGCTCCTTGTGTTTGTGTCTCGATGGTAAACTGACCCCCCCAACAGCATTAGTGTCACATTGTGTTTCGTTGAGTCCTGAATCCATTGCCCTGAAAGTGTAAGGATCAATAATGTCTAGGGTTGGTCATAGTTTTAAATCTATTGATTTCACTTCCGCTTATTGAATCTGATTCCTAACAATTCTTGGTTTTGCTTCCAAAGAGGTGAAATGCAATAAAATTCAAGTGGCCTTTATAGATAAAAAAAATATTAATTTTGTGCCATTACTTACAGTTGAACACACACAAAAAAAACTGGATACATAAAAACTATTAGGAGCAGCAAAACTTTTAAACAAACATGGCTATGCTCAAAATGATTTTTAAATAATTTCCCCTCGTAACGTAGCACCGACCTAAATGATGGTGACTCAACAACCAAAAAATGCAGGCAGCTTTAGTTTCACTATAAATACTGTCGCACTCATAACTGTGCTTTCACACCACCATCAGCGTCAAAGTGGCCGGAAGTCATTCATTTTCAATGAGAGCTGGTGGCGAGTTCATTGTGCGAACTGACTATTAGCAGTCGAGGAGAAGATCCTGTGCGCTGATGGCTATAGATTAGGTGACTCCGGTCTTAACAAATGACGTGAAAATTATGTGACCGTGCCGTCCAGAATTGTTAAGTGAAATTGTAATATTATAACAAGGATCCGATTTCTTTCTTATGGATCCGATTTCAGAATCTGAATTGAAATTCGATTCCCAACCTTAATGTCTGATTGGCTATTTTTGGTCGTCTGTCAAACATTCCACACATTCCAGAGATTCTGAGGTCACCGGCCGGAGCACTAAAATAAAAAGCAAATCTCTATCCTCATGAACCCTAAAACACCATAGCAATGAATCTGTGTTCATACAGTCCTGCTCATACATAATGAATCTGAGGTGTTTGTGTTAACTTTTGACTTTTATGTTTGGTATTTGGTCACTACTCACTAGCTGCACAAATCTCGCTAAAATAACATATGGCCAGTCAAACCGCTAACAACTAACTAACAAACTCAACTGACATTTAAAACAAGTAAACCCAGAAAAATAAGACCATTTAAAAGGAAAATGAGATTGCGCTATTCAATACTTGTTTTAATCTTTCATTGGATATTTTGTAGAAAAATTGAAAGCATAATTTTTCATCAGTATTTTACATGATTACAGCGCTGTCTCAAATGTGAACCCAAAGTATGGTTTGTTTGGCTAGTTGGATCGCTACGCTCTGTACCTGGGTGGGTACGCTTTGCAGAGGTGGTCTCGGGTACGGTTCCTTTTGGTTGGGGGGGGTGAGACACTGTCTTCAGCTGTCACTGAAAAACACTCTGATAGGTGCAGCTCAACATTAATGTCATCACTTTTTGGACTGCGCATCGGGAAAACTACCACTTTTCTACATTTCAAGCACTGCTTGAGTGGTGTGTTTATTATTATTCTTAATGAGAAACACAACAACAAAACAATGACAAACTCGCTTTCATTAAACAATACAACTTTATTGCCAAAACAAATAAGCACGCTGCTGCTGCTCATCTGTGCTGTGTCTTGCACATCCTGCTTTCTGCCACATGGGAAGATGAGAAATGTGGACTAAAGTGTGATTTGTGTTTGTTACAGTTATGCTAAGAAGGAATCTGATCTGGCCGGCTCTCAGGCTCATGTGAAGGAGATTGAAGCTCTGCTGAACACTAAAGACGCTGCACTGAGCACAGCGGCGTCTGAGAGGAAAGCTCTGGAGAATACACTAACAGACCTGCAGCTACGAGTCCATGAGGTATAAACACATCATCACACAAAAACTCATATTTCTAAGCTTGGACGGCTGTTGTGAAAGCTTTAGGGCCAGATTTACTAAAAGGGACAAATTAGCGTGAGCGCAATTACAAAAAAGCACTGATGGGAGTGATGATACCTGCAGGATATTTACAAAAAAAACACAAATTAAAGAACATGGCGCAACAGCTGATTTCCACAATGACTGACGCAATTTACTAAGAGCAGCGAAAATTAGTGCACGGTCACAAATAAGCAGAGCTGATGATGTGCGGGTGATCTACTAACACCTGATGTGTTTGAGTTCAGCACCACAGAAATCCAAGTTCATGAAGCCATAGTGCACTTAAAAGAACTGGAGGACAAAAATGAAGGTTTGAATAAGTTTTGAAACCCTTGGTATTGTGTGACTTCTGATAAATCCTCTTTTATTTACTTCAGCTAATAAAAAAAAAACACGACTTGGCAAACAATATTTTAAAACAATGTTCCTCTGGCATTACAAATAAATTGTTAAAACAATCCTCTGCATTGTACCACATGCTCTCTTATCTCTGTGATGCCTTCTCCTGTCAGTTACAAATGCAGCCATTTCGAGCCCAAAATTCGGTGTTAAATATTGGTGCAAATACCAGTAATTTTACAAGCGCAAACGAAAAAGCCTAAGAAAGAGATGACGAGGTATAGATTTGGTGCCATTCTAATCAGCATTAAGACACAGATGCAGACTTTTAGATGCTCTGTATGATTAAACATATGTGCTTCTGTCAGACCAGAATGTCACCTTTAAATAAGAGTTAGGGCAGGAAGAAAGAAACACTGAAACTACATCCAGGTGTGTTTGCATATACACGAAAATAGGGGCACTGATGATGCTGTGTTAACTATGATGAATTTTCTAACCCTCCATTTACAAAATTCAAATGCTTATGCAAGAATTCTTTTTTTAGATTTTACATCGGCATTTAATACAATGAGGATCGATATTCTGTTAGAACGGTTAATATACATTGGTGTGAATGGGTATCTGATTTTATGGATTAAGGACCTTTTGTTGTCCCGTACTCAGAGGGTACAGTATAATGGACAGATGTCAGATGAATGTATTGTTAATACTGGGGCCCCTCAAGGAAGTGTCATATCACCTGTCTTATTTTCATTGTATATTAATAATTTTATGATTAACAATTCTAATTTTAAAATTTTTAAGTATGCAGACGACATGGCCCTAGTGGGACTTTTAAAAAAAGATGACATAAATGACTCAGCTAAATATCTGAAATATGTTGTGGAACTCTTGGGCTGGTGCAATAATAGTGCACTAGTATTAAATATAAAGAAAACCAAGGAACTAGTCATAAGTCGCACTAGGCAAGATGTTGCAATACTGCCGGTATTGATAGAAGGTCACCAGTTTGAGATTGTTGATAATTTTAAATATCTTGGCACATGCATAGACAGTAAGTTGAATTTTATGGATAACACTAACAATATTGTGAAAAAGTGCATGCAACGATTATTTTTAATACGGAGAATCAGTAGGTTTGGAGTAAGTCAAAACATATTGGAGATTGCCTACAAATCGTTGGTGGAAAGTGTTTTGACCTATAATTTAATCGCTTGGTATGGGCATCTTAACTGTAAGCAGAAAAATACTCTGGCAAGAGTTACTACTACAGCTAGTAAAATTATTGGCAGACCACAGAGTAAGCTGGGTGAGGTTTACACCCTAAGATGTGTTTTGAAAGCGGAGAGTATATCCAAAGACCCAACTCACCCTCTGTGTGATCAGTTTGTTTTATTGCCCTCTGGGAGACGATTTTTAATGCCTAGAGCAAAGACAAATATTTACAAAAGATCCTTTGTACCCTCTGCAATCGGTTTTTTGAATCAAATGGGTATGTGATTTTATACAGTGTTATGTCTGTGTTTCTGTATTATGTGTTTGTATGAGTGTCTGGTTTTGCTGGTCAAAGACAAATTTCAACCAAGGTTGACAATAAAGTTGTATTGTATTGTATTGTATTAATGCAAAGATATAATTGGAAACACTTTATAATATGGTTGTATTTAGCACTAATCGGACAGGATTCGTTTTCCAAATGACGTTTGAGTTTCAAAAATATAATCCCACTTGTAAGTCCCCATCAAGAGCCTCATGGCAGCATTCTGGACTAGTTGGAGTGGATTTATTTCTGTGTGAATGACACTCACATGCGAGGAATTACAAAAGTCTGAAAAACACAAAAGCGCATTGATCAACTTCTCAAGATCATTTAAAGACAAAAAGTTTTGACATTATCTAGTAATCGTATATAAAAAATACTTTAACAACTGAATTTATTTGTTTGTAAAATGTCAAGGTGTTGTCAAACATGATCTCTACATTTTTAACCACAGGTTTGCGAAATAGGTATAATTACTTACTTTACTTTAATTAAAATAGAAGAATCACTGACTTCCAGGGTTTTACCTCATTTAGACAATTCACAAAGAGTCCCAAATCCCATAATTGTGACATTGACCCTATCGGACTTTAACTTGTGAACGGCATCTTGCCTTAAACAATATGATAAGCTGCCTTGTTAACACGGCCTGCAGCGTCTGGAGGAGCTGTGCTTGGTGTCATATAAAGCTTATATAACCATAAATCTCCACAATAAAAGTACAGATTAAAGTTTGAGCACAGTGTTGTAAATGTAATGTTTCCTGCAGTCGCTCCTCACAATATTTACAATTTAATAATTTTTGGTATTTGAGTACCTCCAAGTTATTTCTGGTGTATTATCGATGGATTCATTCAGATGACATCTTGAAAGTTTATCTCTGGTTTTAATGACTGATTCTTTAATGGGAAGATCACAATTCAGATTGTGATTATGACTGATGTTTGAAGTTAAATCTAACAAACTTCATCACTAGCTGCGTTTACATGGACATTTGTAATCCGTTTAAATGATCAATCTGAATAAAAATGCTCCATGTAAACACCTCAATCGGACTAAAAAGTGCCAATCTGATTAAAAATCGAATCCGCTTGTTAGGGGTGGTTTATACCGTTTGTAATCCGCTCAAAATGACATGTATACACTTGATCGGATGAACTGAAACTGGGATGCTCTGCGCATGTGCCATCTTTTCTTTTTTTTAATGGCGGTTGGCAAACCCACTGAAAGGCGCATTTCCGCCACCTACAGGACGGGAGTGTGGAGCATATGCACACGTGCAATGACGTAGAATTGCCGTAATGACATGTGACGCAAATAACTCGAGTTTGTTTTGTTGAAGGAAGTCACAAGAAGTGATTGTCTTGTTAATCTTGTTCCTATTATCCTTCCAATTCCCCATAAAGTGATACAAGACAGCGTTGTCCGGTCAGTCCATGATGTTTCTCTGATCCACAAACGTGCGTGATATAAAATACGCTTTTTAGGCACACGTGAATGGGTGTTTGTGCTGCTGCTTTATAATCAGTGAGGCACAAAGCAAATCTTGAAACAGCGTGAAACTATATTTGTGCAATGTGCGCATGTCAAATGATCAAATCTGATGTAAATCTTGTGTCATATAAACACGCACATCAATCCGATCACATTATTAAGTGTTCATGTAAACGCTATGATAGGATTTATTAATCGGAAGGATTTTAATCCGATGAAGGCAAAATGTGTCCATGTAAACGTAGCTAGTGTGAGCATGACCGGTGTTTTATTTTGAGTTTTTCTGTTTTTCAGCTTGAGAACAGTTTGAGTTGTGGTAAGAAGCAGCTTTCAGATGAAACTCTACTACGAGTGGACCTGGAGAATCGCTGCCAAAGCCTCGTGGAGGAGCTGGACTTCAGAAAGAACATGTTTGAGGAGGTGAGGAGGACATTTACAACTTGAAATCCTTTCATGTACTAAACTGCAAAGGGAAAGGGTAAAGTCATGCCAACCCTAGACATGAAGGGTGTTAGAAGAGGCATGACACAGAGGGAAATTGTGAGGCGGAGGGAGGTCAGGAGGGTGATTGTTGTGTAGGGAGATCGGGAGGGGCCTGATGACAAGGAGGGAGATTTGAAATGTCCGTGAAGACGAGGAGGAGTAACTGTTTGTTCATATAAGAATCAAGCTCTTGCCATGTATCTGTTCAAGGTTTGTAAAGTCTGTCTGATGTTCTCATCTGTGTCTGTGATGTTGACAGGAGATCAAGGACACTCGTCACAGACATGAGACGCGTCTGGTGGAGGTGGACACAGGCCGTCAGATGGAGTATGAGAGTAAACTGGCTCAGGCTTTGGCAGAAATGAGAGAACAACACGACCAGCAGGTTAAGCTTTATAAAGAGGAGATGGAACAGACCTACATGGCCAAGGTGACGCTTGCATTCACTATTCATTTATATGAATATACTGAACATCATTCATCTAGAGATGTCACATGAAGATGTCGTATGACCGGACTCTGCTGCATGTGTGAAGAAAGCTGTTTCCTTCCTCTAAACACGGGTCTTTACTTCCTGTTTGTGCTGTGGTGTTTGTGTTTTAAGCTTGAGAACGTGCGGTTGTCTTCAGAGATGAACTCTTCTTCAGCCAGTTTGGCTCGTGAGGAGCTGCGTGAATCCACGATGAGGGTGGAGAGTCTTTCCTCTCAGCTCGCAGACCTTCAGAAAGAGGTACATTCACCTTTATCTGACACCAGCCGTGCTCTCAGCTATAAGAGTTTCACTTTTACTAGTATTGTCTTGACTACTTTTCTTTGACTCATTCATGTTGTTTCAGTTGTACTCAGTTGCTTTACAACAATGCAAAATTGTGAGAAGTGCTCTAGAAAGAGATTTTGATTTGAATTGATTTGAATTGAAGGTCACTTGATGTATATCTCACTGTTAAAACGTTAGTTCCTCTTGTAATGTTTGATGCTCCTCCTAAAAATAACTTTGAGACACAACATTAGATCTCATTTCCTGAACGTTTAAATGTTTCTTTCTTTAGTTATTTTGTAAACAAACATGACTCATTGTTTGTCATTATTTATGACTTTCTGGATTGGTTCATGAAGCCCGTGTGAAAGTCTTGATTTGCAGAAATGAAAGGGTGTGTGGATTCTGACTCTGAGAGGATCTTACACCAATACATTTAAAGTGCTACTTCTTTGGTTTTTGGAGCATCAAGCTGAATTGAACCGGAAAGTGAAACGAAGATGACAGAATTAGTGTTGTTTAAAATAACTTCAACACACATACAAAGCGTCATAATACAACTGATTGCTTGGCGACATTAAAACTGCTTAAAGATAAAACCTTTAAAGATTTTTATTTAGTGTATCTACAGCGTCCGCATCGCAGAAGAGCGAGTTGCAATGCTTTATTGTTAACTGACTGAAGACTTGACTTTCATCTGTCCTGGGAATTTAGATATGCAAGTTTTTCATCAACAATATCTGCATGAAACATCATAAACTTGATGCTCATCTGTCGACTCGACTGTTTCAGCACGTCTTCTGTTATTACAGACAGTCTGCTTTATTAACGACTTATCGTTCTCTCTGCATAAGCCAAGCGTTTTGTTTCTGTACTTTTTTTATCGCATATATTTCTACATATTTTCAACTGTGGAGCACACAGATATAATGGAAGTTGTTATGGATCACATTTAAGCTTGTTCTGAAATGATGACAAAATCTAAATGACAAAAACTGATCTCTCCCAAGTTAAACTCGTTTTCATATTTTATAGATTCACATTTATCTACTAATATATTATTGAAATGCATTGCCTTCTGTTTGCGTTCGTTTTGTATGCTTACATATGCACAAATATACTGCCTAATTTTAATTTCATTAAGACACTGCTCTGTAAATTTGCACTTAATAAGCCTAAACAATGTTCTTCAATTTATTTTTGTTTAAAATAAATATATTTAGTAAGGGTGTCACATTTTCAATTTTAAATCGATTGAAATTAAAGTCACATCCTCAAACGTAGAATTAAAAAATGTAATCGTCGATGCTGCAACGCCCCCATGTCACATCCGGTCGGCTTGCCAAGCTTTTGTAGTGTAAATGCACATGTGGTTGAATGTGTTTGAACAGCCACACGCGGTCGCCTTCTCTCCGTCCTTATATGTAATCTGAGGTACTGAACACAATGTTTTACATCTTTTCTGACTTCTGGTGTGAACACAATGTGTACAGCGCTATTTTTAGCCTTTCATTGATAAAACTAAAGCGGCTGATTTCCGCAGTTTCATTTTGCAGGCGTGTGAAAGTTGCGCGGTCTTATTTCATCAATTTCACTGAAAATTCAGAGAAAGCTGTAACACATTCATGTACAAAACACTGTCCGAACTACGATGGACTGAGTCCGAAGTTGGCGCACTTGGTATTGAGAAACTGCTACCGTGCACTGCAGCATGTTTACTTACAAGCAGCGGACTCCGACATTATATTAGCTCGAGTCTATATAAACTCGTCATTACTCCCGCACGTGTTTAAATGACAAGGTGCACGGTACTGACAGGAAGTTTCGTTTTATCAGGTATGTGCGTGTACCATATTTTTCCACTGGCAGCACAACTAACAAGGCAGGGCATCTCCGGGTTAAGGTCAGATATTATATTTCATAAAAGTCTAGTCTTAAAATGGAATAGCATTTTTTTGTGCTTTTAAAAAAAAAGAGAATCGAGACCTTAGAATCGAAAAATGTAATCGAATCGAGGATTTGGAGAATCGTGACACCCCTAATATTTAGCTGTAGTAGAGCTTGTGTTAATCTTTTTCTCATAATACATGAAGCACCCTGCGTTCTACCTCAGTGCACCTCATTGTTTTTGGATTTAATTGATGATTTTATGTTAATAATGTTAATTAATGAAGGTGGAAAACCACATACCTCGCTGGTGAGCAACACAAAATCACCACAAGGGCAATGTCTTTGAATGAAGTGCCAGGTAGGGCTGTCATGGTGGAGCGTGTGTTTTCATCAGCTGGGAATATTGTCAACAAAAAAATGCTCTGTACTCGTTGCAAATCAAGTTAACCGTCTGGTGTGTTTGTAAAATAACTTGTATACGTGGAAAACTTGTATACGTAAATGTATACGTGGAAAACTTAATATCAGAATATGCAACAAAAAAAACAGCAGAAGATGGACTTAATTGATATTTTTAACCCTTAAGAGATCCTTAAAAAAACTTACGTATGTGTTCCTAAGGACAGAAAATGTCACCTTCCCAAAAACTGCTCTAAAATATCATACATCAATATTTTTTCCCACTTTAAACGATTCAGTCTTGTAAAACTACTTCTGCTTGAAACATACATATAAAATATAATTAGATTTGTGAAAATTTTAACCCTTTATATGCCATTTTATTTACATTAACCCCTGTTTTTTTAACAGGAAAAAACAAAAAAACTAAATATTTTCAAAAAAAAAAACTTTTGAACTACCATTTGATTATTTTAATTATTAGACCCTGGGATGGGTCAAAGATTGGTAGCAACATTGATTTTAATGCATTGTTATTTTTTGAACAGAGTCAGATTTTATAAAAAACTCACACTTGTGATCCTAAGGCCACAAAATGTCACCTTCCCAAAACTGCTCTAAAAATATCATACATCAATATTTTTTTCCACTTTAAACGATTCAGTCTTTTAAAACTACTTCTGCCTGAAACATACATATCAAATATTAATATAATTTGTGAAAATTTTAACCCTTTATATGCCTGTTTGTTTACATTGGCCCATGTTTTTTTTTTAACAGAAAAAACAAAAAAACTAAATATTTTCCAAAAAACACATTTGAACCACCATGTGATTATTATTATTATTATACCCTGAGATGGGTCAAAGATTGGTAGCAACATTAATTTTCATGCATTGTTATTTTTTGAACAAGGTCAGATTTTATAAAAAACTTCCTTAAGTGTTCCTAAGGCCACAAAATGACACCTTCCTAAAAATTGCTCTAAAAATATCATATGTCAACATTTTTTTACACTTTAAATGATTCAGTCTTTTAGAACTACTTCTGCCTGAAACATACATATGAAATATTAATTAAATTTGTGGAAATTTTAACCCTTTACATGCCAGTTTGTTTACATTAACCCATGTTTTTTTAACAGAAAAAAACAAAAATCTAAATATTTTCCCCAAAAAAAACATTTGAACTACCATTTGAATTTTTTTTTGAATTTTTATTGAAAGGATAGCCCCTTGAGATGTGGCATCTCATTTTCAAGGGGGTCCCAAAAACATAAACAAATAATACAACACAAAACACAACCACATTACAAAACAAACACAAAATGCTCAACATGTCCCCCACACCCTCATACCATAGTTGAAATACAAAATCTCAGCATCATAAATCAATAACATCAACAGAAGACAAAATTTAAAGCAAAACAAAAAGAAAACAATAATAGTAATAATAAACCAATCAAAAACATGAACAAGTTATTTTAAGATAAGAAAATAATAAAATCCTGAAGCGGTTAAGAGAGGTAGTAGATCTCAAAGAAACAGGAAGATTATTCCAGTCAAAAGGAGCTTTATACTGAAATGACCTGCGTCCGACCTCAGTAAAGATTTTAGGAACAAGAAAGTAAGGATATTGCATATGTCTAAGTGAATAAGAAGACCCATATATAATCAGGAATTGTTTCAAATAAAATGGACAAACAGAATAAACACATTTAAAAATGAACAAAAACCAATGAAATTGTCTTCTTGATTTAGGATGTAACCAATTAAGCAATTCATACATATAACAGTGATGGGTACGATACGGACACCTTAACACAAATCTACACAAGGAATTATAGACAACATTAAGAGGCTTTAGGTAAATATCATAGGTATTTTGATAAACAATATCAGCATAATCAATAAGGGGTAATATTAACTGAGAGACAATTCTTTTCCTTACTTGAAATGTAAAACAATTGATTGAACGATAAAGTAAACGAAGACAATAATATATTCTACTAACAACATAATCAATATGGGGCTTAAAAGTAAGTTCAGAATCAAGCCAAAGGCCAAGGTATTTAAATGAATCGACTTTATCAAGAGTTAAGCCATCTTCAAAGATAATGTTCAAATCCAAAGAAGAAGAATGACAACGACGTGTCCCAAACATCATACAACAGGATTTCTTCTTATTTAGTATAAGACCATTATTATGAAACCATTTTTGAACCAAATTTAAATCAGATTGTAAATAATTCTGAATTTGTGTCATGTCCGAATTAGAAGTATAAATTACAGTGTCATCGGCATAAAGATGTACCAAACAATTTAAGCATATCTGAGGTAAATCATTAATAAAAATGGAGAAAAGCAATGGTCCAAGCGAAGAACCTTGTGGAACACCTTTTTCAACAATTACATAATCTGACTGAAAACCTTGAAAGACAACACATTGACGTCTATTATGAAGATAAGCACTAAACCAAAGGAGAGCATTTCTAGTTAGACCAATAGAAGACAATTTATCAAGAAGAAGATAATGATCCACCAGATCAAAAGCCTTAGAAAGGTCAATAAAAATGGCACCTGTAGCTTGGCCTTTGTTGAAGGATGAAAATACATCGTTTGCTTATAATTATTATTAGACCCTAGGATGGGTAAAAGATTGGTAGTAACATTGATTTTGATGCATTGTTATTTTTTGTACAGGGTCAGATTTTATACAAAACTCACACTTCCTAAGGCTAAAATGATCCTAAGGCCAAAATGACACCTTCCCAAAAACTGCTCTAAAAATATCATACATCAATCATTTTTTCCACTTTAAACTGTTAAATCTTTTAACACTACTTCTTCCTGAAACATACATGTCAAATATTAATTAAATTTGTGGAAATTTTAACCCTTTAAATGCCAATATGTTAACATTAATTGAACCACAGTGTTCGGCTGATGTCGTGAAAACTTTTGTGGGACATCGTAGCCCAGATAGTGACCTGTCCTGATTTCTCACTCCAGAGACTGAGGGCTGATTCATTTTTTATCTGTAAACACCGGTCAGAATGAGCAGCCCCACATAAGCCTGCAGTTTCTCTGTCTCAAGATCTCTCCAGTCTGTGACTGTCTCCCATGTAGGTTTGTCATGGCCCCAATATGCTGCAGGATTTCATGCATCAATGAAAAGCTTGAAGTCAGGGCACTGATTTGGGCAGTGGCATTGTGTGCGAGCCCTGGGATCAAATCTCTGGCTGCTGGGAAGTAGCGGAGGGTCTCCATGTTTGTGGGAGACCAGAAGATTTTTCAATTTTTGATGTCCATCCTGTCACCACTTCATCCATCTCCTCTCCGCTCTCACCTTCTGACAAGTCTTCTGAAGATCCTTCTAATGAATTAGGCTCCAGCTGATCTACTTCTACCTCTGAGGCCTCCGTGTTGACCTCAGAATCCTCGGAGGAAGATGAGGAGCCATCCTCGCTCCTGAAGTGCATGATTATTTCAGGAGCCTTGTGTGTGCTGTAATGCCTTGCCATTTTTACTACTTCTGCTATACTGTTCATACTTATAGCAGTATACTTGCATAAACAACATGAGCGAGAATCAAAATGAACATTGATTTTGTTTCGGTTCTGACCTCTCATCGTTTTTATTACTGAATTAGTTTATAATGCAGAATGTGCCCTTCAAAGAGAGAAGAATTTGGATATGTTGAATATGCCCCCCTGCCCCACTCAACATCGACTCCACCCCGACATCACCACCACCCCCTTACCACTCAGACACACTTTTTTTACACACACTATTTTCAACATTAAAGGTTTATCTTTTCAGCAGCTATGCGGTCCGCAGAAAACAGCAAAAATTGTGACATTTTGATGAATGCATGAAATGGTAAAAAGTAGCGCCACCTGGTGGACAAGTATAAAAATTGAAACTTCAAGGCCAGTAGTTCAAAATGATATATTGACATAAAGGTATGTATTAGTTTATGTTAAGATACATGGGGGGTCAAAAATGGTAGTTATAATGGTTTTCAATGGGGCATTTTTTGTCCCTAGGATCACATGTGTCGGTTTTTGCGTAGCTTAGCCATTTTAAGCTAATTTAAAAAAATGAAACCAAAATTCTAAAATGTATCAAAAATGATTAACCTTTGGCAAGTTTGGGCTATATTCAATCATCACAGTCAAGATGGTTTAAAAATCAAAATCAAAATGGCAGAAAATGTCCCTAGGATCTCTTAAGGGTTAAGAGTTAAAAGATGAGTTTCGAGACAATAAAAGTTTTTTTTCAGACACGCAGTTGGCAGAATCGCATCAGTGAACTGGAAGAAGCTCTGAGTCGTGAGAAAGATTTGAGCCGCAGGTTGCTGTCAGAGAAAGAGCGAGAGATCTCTGAGATTAGAGCCAAGATGCAACAGCAGCTGGATGAGTATGAACAACTGCTGGACGTCAAACTGGCTCTGGACATGGAGATCAATGCCTACAGGAAACTGCTGGAGGGAGAGGAGGAGAGGTGATGCATGACAAAAGTCCAACTCCGGTTTCTTTCTTCTAAAACTCTTTGAGTTTAACCGACTGAATAAACATGTGAGTGTTGTGTTTGTGTTGTGTCAGGCTGAAACTGTCTCCCAGCCCATCATCTCGTGTGACGGTCTCTCGAGCTTCATCCAGTCGCAGCGTTCGCACCACGCGTGGAAAGAGGAAGCGTGTGGATGTGGAGGAGTCTGAGGCCAGCAGCAGCGTCAGCATCGCTCATTCAGCGTCCGCCACCGGAAGCGTCTGCATCGATGAACTGGATGTGGACGGGAAGTTTATCCGTTTACACAACACTTCTGAACAGGTGCGTGGAAACGTGAAACTAATTTAAACAAGTGGAACCATCAAAAATACAAACACTAGGGGGCTGGAGTTGAGAAACACTGAGTTAGAGATGCCAAAATTGATATTGGAACATTTTACTGTCCTCTGTAGTTCTAAGAAAGTTTGTTTATTTGATCAATGAATAACTGAATTGAATTGCTGTCCCAGGATCAGCCCATGGCGGGATATCAGCTGAGCAGAACTATTGGTGACATTACTGCTACATACAAATTCACAGCCAGATTCGTCCTAAAGGCGGGACAGAAAGTGACGGTATGTTATTCAATTTAATTTTATTTATATAGCACTTTTCACAATTGTTAATTGTTTCAAAGCAGCTTTACATGAATAGATGTAGGGGAAAACAGAATAATCAATGGATAATATAAGAAGTAGAATACAGCGGCTAAGAATAAACGGTACAAGCGAGCGTAGTAATACTGTAACGTATAAAGTAAAGTGCTAAGTTAAGCCAATGTTGGCTGACTCTCCAGGGGATGAAAAACGCCCTAGGAGAAAAACCCTGTGGGAAAACTCCTAGGAGGAGAAAAACCTAGGAATCACGATAGGAATAGGAAACGGGTAAGCGGATTAAACTGGTTCAGCCAGTGGTCGTTGGTCGATCATTGTCCTCGGGGTCGAGGACGAGACAGGGAGAGAGAAACAGAATCCTATTAGCGTAGGGGCTGTTTGCATGTGATGCAAGTGTCATACAGTATTTTGGTTTAAAATCCGCTCGGTTCCAGACAGGCTAACTATTGCGGCATAAGTATTTTACCCAGATGAGTTATGTGAATGCTTTGTTCTGGACAAACTAACTATAGGTACATTTACTGGACATTTTATGTGAATTGCTTGTTTATTTCACCATCTCTCTGCTGAGGAAGATGAACTCTCTCATTATTTACCTTCATCAAAGATCTGTGGCCTTTAATAACACTGATATGAGCTGCTGTCTGATCAAATATAATTTATGATGGGTAGCTTTGGTAAGTTTTGTGTTCATTTTAATCAGATCTGGGCATCGGATGCAGGCGTGAGCTCCAATCCTCCAACTGATCTGATCTGGAAGAATCAGAAGTCCTGGGGAACCGGTGAGAACGTTAAAGTGCTTCTCATCAGCTCAGAAGGAGAGGTAAGATGTTTTTATCAATAGAGAAATAAATTGTGTGAACAGTTGGTGGTGTCATTTGAAGATTTAGTGGAGCAGAGGATCGGTTCTGATCTGATATATTACAGGAAGTTGCCGTGAGAAGAACAGTATTCAAGACTGCACTGCCAGAGGAAAATGAAGAAGAGGAGGATGATGATGATGATAAGGAGGCTGAAGTCATTGAGGAGCATTTCTATCATCAGCAGGTTTGATAAGAGCAGTCGTCTGTCCATTAGATTGATTTGTGTTGTTTTAATGGCTCTTCTGATCTCTGCTGTGTGTTTACAGGGAGATCCACGTGCCACTAAAAGAGGCTGTTTGATCATGTGATGGACCTGCAACCTCGACTCCACCTGCGTTTTTCTATTTACTGATTGAAATCTCTTGTGTTTCTTTATTTTGATTCATGCTTTTCTTTTTTGAATGCACATTTCAGTTTCATACCAAATGTTTGTTTTCTTTTGACCATGTTAAGTAAGACTTGTGTGAGGTGCGAGTGCTTTTGTAGACTCGTCAGGTTCTGAGACTAACCCTTTTTTATCATGTTTATATTCATTTTATAAAGCAGTATTTTAGGTCTCTTTATAGACATGTTTTATAATTGTCAGTAGTTTTTAGTAAAATCACATATAATAGAATGTAGACATTTGCATGTCAGTGTGAAATATTATATTGATTTAATTTAAAGCAGCTATTTGTTGACAGTAATTCACTACACGATCTCAGACGAGCCTAAAGCGCCGGGTCTCTTCAGCAGCAAATAACTAAAGAGAAGAGAAATCATTGCCTTTCGTTCTTTAACATTGCTGGAGCGGTGAAGATTTTCCACGTGTTAAGTTGATGGTGTGATGTGTGAAGTATTTGGGTGTCATTGCTGCTAAAGATGAAGAGCTTTAGGTTTATCTGGTTTTGTATATTTTCAGTCTGTAACAGATTCCTCGTCCAGAGAGGATCACATTGATCTCTGAAAACACTGCCTGCGTTCATGGGTTTGTGTGGAAGTCTCAAGATTCAGTACTGTATTTACAATCATTTTTATAAATGGATCACATTGCCGGAGTGAATTGCTGAGTTTTTATTTGTATTGCTTTTTATTGTTACTAATAAACACTAGCCGTCTGATCTTGAGAAATATTTGTACTTCAAATGTTGTGGATTGTCACCTGCATGTCCTGCTGCAACCTTTATGTTTGAAAAAAGCAAATAAAGCGTTGAAGAAATCAATATTTTCTGGATTAAACTTTTAAATTGTTTGTTGGAAACTTTAGAGGATCGTTTAGGATCTTTGCAGCAGTTATTAAACTCTACAGCTTTATAAAATGTAAGTTCTTCAGCTACCAAAAAAAAAAAAAAAAAAATGAAACTGAGGCTTCATGGGCTGACCGAATGTTGGTTTGCTGTTCAGTTAATGTTAAACAATCTGCTGTAGGTGAAGTTTATAACTACATGTGGTGGTTATATTTTTAGAAAATTAAAGTTAATCCCTGATTATTAAAGACCTAGATTACTCATGGTGTCAGAAAACTAAAATCACAGTGGCATAAACCAATTTGTAAATGTCAAGTCTGTACAGTGTTCTATTAATCATTAAAAATCAAGATATCAAAATGGTAAAGTGACTATGGCTATATTACTATAATAATATTGAATTAAGAGATAAATTCAAATAATAAAACCTTAACAAAATATCAACAATCTCCCAGTGAGGAAGCCAAAGGTGATGGTGGCAAGAGTCGTCGCTGCTGGTATTATTTTGAAAGTGTCTTTTTATATCCGGTAAAGTAAGAAAAGTACGTATGATAAATGGGATCCTGCCTGATAAGTGGTTTTTTTATGAGATTGAAAGAAAGTTAGAGTATATACTAACTAGATTGTTTAATAGACCAGTGGTCTTTAGTCCTGCTGCAGTTGAGGGTTAGGTGACCCCCAGTCAAACACATGTAAATCAGCTATTCATCATAAAAAGCAGATGTGTTGAAGCAGAATTTGAACTAAAATATGGATTTCTCCTGGCTTAACGTGTGTCCTCCTGACCACATCTACAAAAGCATGTGCACCCTGGCTAAACCATGACATATTTTAAGTGTTTTTCTCCAATTCTACAAATAGAAAACTATTTTATTGCTTAATAAAATAAACCGCTCTGCCCTGATGTAATAATATTTAATGATCACATGAATCCCTTATATGAACTTATTTTCCATTTAACTATGTATTTTAGTCTAAATTATGTTAAACTCGCAGTTCTAGCTTTTATTATTGCTTTCATATGAATGCATCACTTCATGCATGTCAAAAATAATCAATATTGTAGATAATGAACTAAGCATTAACTTGTCAACAGTCTGTCAATAATATAGATTATTTATTTATATAAAATTATCTTATTAACCATCCAACCACTAATATATGCTAGATGTAATTTACTGCAGTATGCCCACATCACAAAACTATTTTTAGGCAGGTGCTAGATCATCAAAAACACTTAAATATCAAAGGACAAAAACTGGCACACTGCTATTACTGCTCTCAAGATTTAAAAAAATTATCTTTAAAGATTATTATGATTTCTTACAAATCCAGGGAACAGCAATGGGGAATACTAATGGCCCTTTATTATGCGAATCTACATGTTGGTCATTTTGAACATGAATGTGTATGGTTAACGCTGCCTTATCGAATATCTTGTGCCGTCAATACATTGATTTGGATTTACTTATAATAAAAGATGATACTCAATTAGTGACAGATTTATATAGAAATCCTACAGACAAAAATGCACCAAAAAATTTTATAAAAATGATTATTTTCATTGTAGGGTGGTTGTTTTTTAAAGATATGAAATGCAATGTAAGGATCTATTTGTGAAAGAGGGTATGCCAAAACGTGGAATAAAGAAGCTTGCAGCACATTTTGAAAATACTGATCAAAAAGAGTCAAAATCGAATGAGTTTGCTAATATACATAAACATTGGCATTGAATCAGTTCTGTGAAGATCCTCCATGAATTGTTCAGAAACAAGCCCCTTATATACGGCAAATGATTGAAGGGTCAGAACGATTTATGATTCACTTTTCAGCTCCTGAAGGAAATTATAGATGTGGACAATCTGCACAAAATGTCATTTTACAACAAAATGTCGAACTTTAAGCCATCCCCATATAAAGGGAATCATCTCATTTAACACTAAACATTTAATTTATACACTCTAAGAAAGGATGTGTTCATTTTTATGCATTTTTTGTGCTTTGTTATTTAATGTGTCATTTTAGAACATTATATGTTATTGTGTATTGATGATGTGTTAAAATAAATAAAAGAGACAACATTGAATGTGTTGTTCCAATAATATCACAGAGATGTGTGTCAAGTTAGGGACAACACATTAAATGTGTTTAACAACCGTTTTAAGAGTGTATGATTGTGGATTGGCCTATATTGGGAAAAAAGCGGTGTTTAAAAACATGTCTTACTTTTACACCGAAGTAAAAAAGTCCCATTGCTGTGCATTTTGATCCTTTAAAACAAAACTTGTTGACCCTTCACTATGGGGTGGCAACTTTAATAAAATTATATATTAGAAAGGGAAGCAAAGCCTTTTATATTTATACACTCTGTCTCCAAAAGGTCTCCATTAAGATTTTGATTTAAACGCTTTTTTGTGATTTATTTAAAATGTTTGTATTTGTTATTTGTGGTGATTGGGTTATTACTTGATTTAAATGGTGACTGACCATGAAGATAATCAGACCTGCTGGAGACCTGTGTGGTGAAAACATCTTTTTAATAAATTGTGAGAGCAGTAAAAGCAATTTTTGTTCTTAATTATTTAAGGTTTCATCAGGTACAGTATCTCCTCCACCTGGCATCAGACGTCTGATTTCATCATTCAACACATTTACCTCATCAGACACTTATAACATAATAACAGACAGGACAATAGAAACATTCAGTCTAGTGCTTTATTGAACATTCTGCCAGTGAGAGTAAAGAAAGAAAACACAATATATCATCTCCAAACGTCATTATTATTATTATCCAGTTGATTTGAATGCTTCTCCAGAGCCCTTTCTAGAAGAGTTGTGTTTACACGATGCATCATCAGAAACTGTCCATTGAAATGAAAGACGGGGATATCGTATCTGTATCTCTCCCACCAAACACTGTTCTCGGGCAGACTGATGTCAACCTCCTGAAATTCAAACTAATACAACAAAACTCAGTCAACAAACAATTCAACAAATATTTCAGCATAAACATCATGACATCCTCTTACCCTGTGTTTATATGGCTCCAGTATTTCTTTAGCTTCCTCGCACAAAGGGCACGGATGCTGAAAACAGTCAGATCAACTCAGTAAAGTTTTTTTGTTGTTGCATGTATTCATGTAGTAGATAGTGTCTATACCACACATTAGTTAAGCTACAGGACATGAGCTGTGATTCATCCTTAGTACTTGAAACTGAGGTTTAATGTACCTTAGTGAAGAGCGTAAGAAGCGGCAGCAGATGATGATGATGATGTGTTGTTGTTGTTGTTCTGCTGTTTGGACGTCTGATGAGATTTAGACAAACATTCAGCTTCTCTAGACTGAAGAGCTTCTGTACCAGCAACATTACAACCCTGTCAATCACATCACACTCTTACTACTACAACATTCATGACAAACAGCACATGGCCATGTATACAGTGCTATAATAAAGATCTGAACCACAACATCTGGAGTAAAGACCTCCCTGGAAGATTTTTGGTTTTATTATGTCTTAACACTGTTTTAAGGTTGCATAATCTTGCCATCAAATCAACTTTAAATTAAAATGTTAAAAACAGATATGGAAGAAAGGATTTTACTTTGAATTATAACAGATCATTTTATATCACTGGTAGTAAACGTAAGGTTTCTATACATCTAAATAATACGTTTACACACACATATGCATCAGCTTTTGCTACCGCGTCGACATACTGACAGTTTCTCCATCAGAAGGCTGCAGCATCCAGAGGTCACATTTGTAGGCTGCATACATCATTTGAAGTCTTATTTCAGGATATTAACAATTATAACACTGCTAGTGCTTTAAAAAAATGAAAGAAACCATCACAAAATTCTACTGGATTTAATGGGAATTTATTGGTTGTAATGGAAACTATTATGGTCTCTGTGGGTCTATACTGGTATGTGTTGGGTTCTATTGGTGGGGGCAGTAAATCCTAAAAACACTAGAGGAATTTTGTAGAGGTTTAAATGGTAAAGGCTAATGGTTCCTTTTGTATGTATGTATGTATATATATATATATACATATTAATCTCTCCCAAGGGTTTTTGTCCTTCTAGGATTTTTCCCACCGTGTTTTTTCCCTAGGGGGTTTTTAGTCCCAGGGAGAGTCAGCCAACTTTGGCTTAGCTTATCACTTGACTGTATATGTAAGACTATTAATACGCTTGCTTGTACGGTTTAACCTTAGCCGCTATGTTCTACTGCTTATATTATCTATTGATTTTCTGTGTTCTCCTTTACATCTACTCATGTAAAGCTGCTTTGCAACAATTAACATTTGTGAAAAGCGCTATATAAATAAAATTGAATTTAATTGAATTCCTAAGGTATTTTAATGGAAACCATTGGACTTAGTAGTAACCAGTAGTGATTGTTACTACTGTTTTTTTCAGCAGGAAAAGTTGACTGTTATACTTAGTTCTAAATTGTTGTAGTATGTTTATGACTTGCGCGGATGTAAATCAAACTTGATGACGTATGCAGCATGCATATGCGACCTACGAAGTTTGCAGCCTTCAGACTGAGAACCGGACATTGTTTTTTTTTGTTTAGAGTGTGTGTGTTGTTTTAGATCTAAACTTTATATTTAGATTGTATATTTATTTACCTGGATGATTAGCTTACACTTACTCTAGATGTCACTGATCTAATTTGCTATAACAATCTTACATTTTTGTGACAACACAATTACTAACACTATTACTAGCGCCGTACGTCATCGAATAAACATCTCATTATTTACTGACAATAAACAGAAACGATGCTCGTCATAATAATAATAATAATCTTTAAATAATAAATATTATTATTATCATCAAATTTATTAAAACTGTAGTCTTACCAATGACCCGGACTCTTCTTCTTCGTCAGACATATAATGGCGGTTGCAAAGTAACTTCCGGTTCACTACCGCCACCTAACAATCTGGAAGATAGAGCACTAACGAAATTATTCCCTCTAGCCATATTTCTTGAATGTACTTTACTGTAATTATAAGTTATTTAATTCAATTATTCCTTGCCTAAGTTACTAATTTCCTGAATTAGTTTTTGTCTTTCATTTTCATAGTTCTGACATTCTCTGTCTGATCACAATGTTTACATTTACCTGTTGCACATTTACCTGTTTTCTAAATGGAGTAAATTTTTGTGCTTTATATTGGGTCCTTTAATGCATATAGGAGGTCTGGGACCCCCAGCGTCCACTTAATTCGTTAAGTGAATAGGACATGTTCTGTAGGCACCACGACAAGCTTGACTCTGCATTGCTTCAGTCTTCTTAATATGGTTTTAAATGCACATCGTCCATACGAATATAATCCAAGCTTGATCTGATTAATGTACAGTAATTATTTTTAATGATAACCTACAAGATACCAATTCAACCCCTGATAAACATATTGACTCCTGTTTTACATTTCTCTATGAACTTTTTAATTATGCTTTGCAATTGTCAGTCTTTGATCTTAATTGCCCATGCCTCTACTTCATTTACTGCTTCTTGTAACTTTTTTTACACAATAATAATACTGTTTAATACTGTGTCCTCTTTTCCAAAATGCCCTGTCATCTGCAAAAATTATCTTCATATGGCACCTTAATATTATTAACAACATCATTTATCATAATAACATTAAACAATACTGGACTACATACATTTCCTTCAGCTGCTCTATTATCTATATGTCATTGTATACTCTACTCCTACCCTAACTTGTGTTGTTTTTTCAAGAAGAAAATCAATAATTCACTTATATATCTTCCCTC
Organism: Misgurnus anguillicaudatus; assembly: GCF_027580225.2. Classification (NCBI taxonomy): domain Eukaryota; kingdom Metazoa; phylum Chordata; class Actinopteri; order Cypriniformes; family Cobitidae; genus Misgurnus; species Misgurnus anguillicaudatus. Next base: position 1,980,310 of record NC_073348.2, read on the forward strand.
CGATTCCCAAATCTTTGGGTTTTATGAGTAGACTTTTCCCCCCAAAGCATATCATATGCCTTCTCAATGTCAAAAGAATCCCTACCAAAACCTCTTTATTTACAGTACTTGTGCTTTCCTCATATCAGCTTATAGGCATAAAACAGCACAGCATTGTGTTCCACCCTGCCTGAAATCTACCCTGGTATGGCTGGTATGAGTCCATTATTTTGTTTAGAGTGTGTGTGTGTTGTTTAAGATCTAAACTTTATATTTAGATTGTAAACCCCTGACTTACAGAACTGTCAGCAAGTGTTATTCACTACTGAAGCTCTAGAGGGCGCCAAGCCATCGCAACTCTACACACAGATATGTACACATCTATGAACTCTATAACACACACGCACGCACGCACATCCTCGAGTTATTCACACACACTCTGAGTTGAGTTTGGTGTTTATGTTTTTTTTCAATCATTAATAGCTAAATTGTTATTTTCAAGTTTAAAAGCACGAGGAATTGATAAAGAAACCGAAGAGTGTCGAGACGCTTTTGTGAACAGCGATTTCTATTGGCTATTTTCCATGTGACGTCACAGCAGCAGTGGCGTTTCTGTCGCGTCGCGTTTGTGGTGAAGGTGCAAGAAAGGCAGCAACAGAGGAAAACTCCAGGAACAATTTATTAAACAAATCCTTTATTCCGACACTTCTGTGAAAACATTTGAGCGGTCTTCATGAGTCTGAAGAGAAACTTTTAATGATAAGCGGTGAGTTTTTATTATCAGATTGTTTTGTTTTTGTGGCAAGCATCATTTATTTGGTATTCTGTATGTGAATTCTTTATTATATTAACTTTAGTGAAATATATTTATTTTATTATGTTTTTTGGTTTAAACACTTTACACTTGGTTTAAATACATTTTCAGTAAATTCTTTGTAGATGTAATAGAGTTGAATTTAAATGTGCGCATTGTTTTTATAAGTATGCGTTTTCCGTGGGAATCAAACTCACGACCTTTCACAACTAACAACACAATACTCAACCAGTTACCCGTTGAGCTACAGGAACAACAGAAACAGCATTATTGTTATATAGTTGTAAAGATTATTTGGATCAGAGATTCTTAAATGTTGTTTACACTTATTGTGCATCTGATGAAGATGATGGCATCTGGAGTGAAACTGAGATTTGATTGACAGGGACACGTGCGCGTGTGTGTTTATTGGCCAGTCTGAGAAAAAATCTGTAATGACCATAACATGTTAAAATCACATCATAAATGTTATTTATTCATGGTTTCTCATGACTGCACTATGAATAAAATGCAAAGTTTTACCAAACGAAATGATTTATTATGTCCAGTGATGTTATACTGTAATCATTTTAAATATTACAGACCTACAGTTGAGGCCAAAATTATTAGCCCCCCAGGAATTTTGGAACATTTTCCTAAAGATCTTTCCAATGTTTGCAGCATTGATAAAACTTGATATAATCAAACATTCACCAGTGCTATTTAGTAGCTTTTGATACACTTTGAAATATAAAATACATTTTTAGGCTTTCTTTCCATCAAATATAGTGAAAATGTGGTGGTCAAAAATATTAGCCCCCATGTGAATTTTTGCTTTTTAAAAACTAATTAATTCATCAACTTTCAAACCACACATGTGCAGTCAATTGGCTTCCTAACAACACATGAGCATTTAATCAGCATAAAAGGACTAGTGATGTCTCGTTCGCGAACGAGACGTTCTAAGAGCTGATTCTTTGTAGCGAACGAGCAGAGTCGAATCTCTAGACGCAGGCAGGGGTGGGACCGTAAGAGCCGGCTCTTCTAAGGGAGCCGAGCCAGAAGAGCCGAATCTATGAAAAGAGCCGGACTGCCATCACTAAAATGTAGAGCCGGAGCTTGAGCCGAAAGAGCCGAATCTATCACTAAAAAGGACTCCAAAGAACAGGGCACTTGAACACATTATTGGGAGAGACTACTTTTACTCACCATGCCAAAGACAAAGGAAATCAGTCTTGAGCTCAGAAAGAAGATAGTGGAGGCTCATGATAAGGGGGAAGGCTATAGACCGTTTCATCGGACGCACGTGATACACGTCTGGATCCGAACCTTACTTCCGGTTTCGTTTTTTTAATGGTCTGACTAGTTGCTAAACTGATCTCTTGAACAAATGCCTCGTCGAAAATAACAAATGTTTTTGGTTTCCTAGGTAACCTGTGTGTTGTTGTTTTGCTTGTTATATAAATAAACTACGTTTAAAGAACTTTGTTGTTATTTATTCTTAGCGGAGTTTACCGGAAGTTATGGCAGCCGCTTGTTAAGTGTGCTTGCAAAAGCACACTTATTGTTCTTCTTAAGTTTTATTATTATTATTTTTATTATTTTTCCCGGGTAGATTTTTTTGGCCAGCTCTAGCGACCAGACCGTTCGACGCAGAGACACCGTTCAAACTTTAAAATGTTCGGGCAGTACCGGTGCAAGTTGCTTGAGAGGATGAAGTCACAGATCCATGTCGTTCGGCCGCCATATTGGATAGAACACAAAACCTTTAAAAAGTTTCACAGGTCACAAATTTTGTCCAAACTTCAAGAAATTCCACGTACACGATCCTTGGACCAAGCCTCACAAAAGTTACCAGAAGGATTTTTGATTTTCGGAAGCATTTGCCCAAAACAGGTCAAAATATACCTATGGCGTAGTCCCCAAACAGGAAGTAGTTCATATCTCAGATTGTCTGTAACATATCTTTATAATTTTTTTAATATGAACTCGGAACTCCAATGTGAACATGGCCAAGATAAAAAAACATTGCAGTAACATGTCTATATTATGTTATTTTCACTTTAAAATGTCCAATAAAATCCTATGTAAAAATAAAAATGTCATATAGCTTTTACCACTAGAGGGCAGCCCAAGCGTGTTTAATTGCCTTGCCTTCACACGTGACTAGACCGAAACTTAGTCCGTGCCTATTGAAAACTATATATACTGAGGATTATTTGATACTAAATCCAATGGAATATTAATATTTCTCATATACATTTGTGTACAAAACTGCAAATGGATGTTATATTCTGAAGGCGTGAATCAACGCGAGCTCTCTGGAGAGCGTGCAGTACAGGTAGGAATGTTTCGGGGATTCAGACGTAAAACCCTTTCTTTTATTTCAGTAATATATAACATGACAAGTTTAATTCCGTTTTTCATCAATGTAATACATTGTAAACGTATTAGTTTGTAAAGACGTCAATTTCGCGTCCTCGCGTAGCAGTGATCGTTTGGCATCGGCTCTATAACAGCTGCATGGTTTAAATGATTGTGAATTGACGCGAAAAAGTGTCACTTTACCTTAAATCATGCATGTTATGCCAAGTGTATTTAACGTAAACAGTCATGACTTTGAGAAATGTATGAGACATTAAAACACAGATTGCCACAGCTAGAAGACTGCGTATATTTACATAATCTTCAGATAAGAAAGTTATATATCATCGTATGCTTAACTAACGGGAACACGATCGATTGCATTATGCTGTCAATCATTATGCTGTCAATCACTCAGCGAAGCATTGATTTCACATGGAAAGCAAGAGGACAGGGTCGCAATCTTGGTGCGCGTGCATATGTTGTTGCATGAGATGCAGAGCGCGAGTCACCCCTTCACGTGTATTCGCGCTTTGGTCTGCCCGCGTCAAGATGCAGAGACCACGGACTCTATGGCTGTTTTAACTTTATTTATTGTATTTCCAGCTTACAACAACTCCTCTTCCGACAGTTGTTGTCTGATATGTCGGCTCAACGATCACAATGACATTAGATGTCTTAATAAAGGAAACGATTTTTGTGAACTAGATAAAAGATCCTGGCGTTTCTCCGAAGTTCAAAGCAGACAAAGGCTCAAATATTATGCGAGTCATCGTTCTCACACAAGAATGCAATTTAAACGTGTAAATTAATCGCCCATCGCTCACAGCCCAGCACCTGCACCACTGCATGCGTATCGCGCTGACAAACATACACGTGATTTTACTGCCCTGATGAAATCTAAAAGTATAATTTCTCTTATTAGAAGCTAGCTTAATGTTTGCCAGTTATTAAGATGGCGGTTGTAGTTTAAATAGAGGTCGTGAAATAATTAGCATTGCCAAAAAGTGCATAAAACAATGTTATGTTCCATATTATAAACTTTTGGTTATGTGTACTTAAGTGAGTAAATAAGTTAAATTCTCAATAAGTGTGATATGGCTCTTATTTACCCCTTTAAATGAAGAATAAAGCTTACTCGGGTATCTTACAATGCACTTATGTTGTTATGCAGTTTTAAAATACAAAATACGAACGTCTGGATGTAGATAAAGCCTACTTGGTCATATTACAATGCACAAGTTTTGTTGTATGCAGTTTGAAAATACATGTTTGTAGAAAAAGTATATTGTACAATGCACTGATTTTGTTGTTATGCAGTTTCAAAATACAACATGAGAATGTTTAAATGTATATGTAGTCATCATCACTGATGTATCTCTGGCCCTCATGACAAACTAATTGAATAGCCCTGTCGTAGATGCTCAACACACAATCATATTCATAAATAGTAAAGAAATGAAATGATATTAGGCTATCAGTGCTGCTGTCGCTCTTTCCTATCGCTTATTTTAAAAATGAGCTTATGATCAATAAAATGCAGCTTACATCTGCTGCTTTTGGTGACGTGAACTCTGGCCTACATTAAGTCTCATGTTTTTAAGATTATCTTAAGTACTAAAGAAGAATTTTTGGTATATTATGTACAAAACTAGTGTGTGAAAATAGGACACTTTAAAGGGATTGTTCACCCAAAAATTAAAATTATTTAAATTACAATTCTAAAAAAATTTAATAAGAAAACACTGAACATGTGCAGCATAGCTGTTATAGTTGGTTCTAGGTTAGCTAGAGCGGGTTATCTAGGCTTGTGATCCCTGTATTTACATAAAATGGTCTGTGCTAAACCCCGGATGTCCTTCAATGCTGGAAACACCCCTGGTTACAAGCCTGTATACATTTCTGTGTGTGTGTGTGCGTGCGTGCGTGTGTGTGTCAGGAATGCTTTCACGTAGAGGTCGACCGATATGGCTTTTTCTCTGGCCAATGCCGATATTTAGAAATCAGGGCAGCTGATGGCCGATATGTTAGGCCGATTTTCTATATGTACATAATTATCAAAATGTTCTCATCATTAGCAGATATTTTAAATGTAAAAATGTCACTATTTAAGTCAAAGTCTTTTAAAAAAATTATGACTGGTCTTTCTGAAGAGTTTTACAACCTCCTCTGCACCATGCATTTATCAGACACAGATATTACCTGACACTCTTCTGTCATCATCTTTGATCAGTTTTTTACCATGGCTTTTATTGCTTTGTAGGATAAAATCCTTATTTGGTAGACCTGATAAAATATTTATTCATCATAAAGTTAACATAGTAATAAATGTCTATGTTTTTTAGTTGAGACTGTTATTTAGGGCAAATCTTTCTAAACAGATTTACATTCTCCTTTCTGAGGCGTTATAAGTGACTGATTGTGCTGACAGTGACGTCTTGTGAGTTTAGTGTTGGGACAGATCTGTTGTTTCAACCGTTCATTCAAACGAATCCGTTCAAAGGAGTCAGTTCGCGAATCGGACGCATTGTGTTGTAATCCAGGCTGAGCAGCGCAAAACTGTAAACAAAGTGTTACTGTAACAACACGAAAAACATTTCCTCGGTGGATATGATTTGGTCTTCCGACCTTTCGCCATCGAGTCAGTTTTGTTTTGAGTAATAAAAGCAGGGAGACAGTTTAAAGACAGAACTGTCTCCCTGCTCTCCAGTAACGCATAACTTATGTTGTTATGCAGTTTTAAAATTCAAAATACGAACATGTCTGGATGTAGCATTTTTTTGTGGAGGGAGGTGCCCTTTTTTTTAGGTTAGAGCAACTGCCCCTTAAAATTCCTGTGCACGTCCCTGATGCTTAGTTACTGTTGAACGGGAACACGATTGATTGCATTATGCTGTCAATCACTGAGTGAAATATTTTTTTTATGGTAAATTTTAGAGAAACAGTTGTTACAAGTCTGTATACATTTCTGTGTGTGTGTGTGTGTGTGTGTGTGTGTGTGTGTGTGTGTGTGTGTGTGTGTGTGTTTTTAAAATGTTCGGGCAGTTCCGGTGTAAGTTGCTTGAGAAGATGAAGTCACAGATCCATGTCGTTCGTCCGCCATATTGGAAACCTTAAAGTTTCACAGGTCACAAATTTTGTCCAAACTTCACGAAATTCCACGTACACGATCCTTGGACCAAGCCTCACAAAAGTTACTAGAAGGATTTTTGATTTTCGGAAGCGTTTGCCCGTCACAGGCCAAACTAAATGTGCGTGGACGCCGCCAAAACAGGAAGTAGTTTATATCTCAGGAATGATTTCACGTATTGAAACCAAACTTTGTACATGAATTTCGGTCTCCAATGTGAGGATGCACAACATCAAAAGAACAATTTTTTTCCTAAAATTTTACGCTGCCAAACAGGAAGTAGTTTATATCTCAGGAACGCTTTTACGTATTGAAACCAAACTTTGTACATGAACTTGGGACTCCAATGTGAGGATGCACAAACTAAATCGGCGGCACCAGAGCAAGCACACTTTTGCAGTTCGTCCCGAAATGCATTTTCTAGTATTATTTAACATGGCAAACAAAGTAAAGTAATTGTAAAAGATTATAGTCTCTCAAATGCATATCAACTATGATCTAAACCAAACTGCAAATTCAAATAGCTTCTAAACATCTTCTCATGGTGTTCATCTATGACCTCTTAATGTTCAAGAGCTTACTTGTAACTAGTTTGAATGTGACAAAGAGAGAAAATGAAAATTCTTATTCTTACGCTACTTTTCATTATGTTCTTATACTTATATTTTGATGACACAAAAATAAACATTTTGTTAATGACACTTGCTGATTATTTAGCCTTGTTTAGTTTTAATGTTGCTAAAACAATAGGCTACTAAATTTTTTTCCTCTAGTTATTATTATTATTATTATTATTCCCGGGTAGATTTTTTGTGTCAGCTTTAGCGACCAGACCGTTTGACGCAGAGACACCGTTCAAACTTTAAAATGTTCGGGCAGTACCGGTGTAAGTTGCTTGAGAAGATGAAGTCACAGATCCATGTCGTTCGGCCGCCATATTGGAGAGAACACAAAACCTTAAAAAAGTTTCACAGGTCACAAATTTTGTCCAAACTTTATGAAATTCCACGTACGCGATCCTTGGACCGAGCCTCACAAAAGTTACTAGAAGGATTTTTGATTTTCGGAAGCGTTTGCGCGCCACAGCCCAAACTAAATGTGCGTCAACGCCGCCAAAACAGGAAGTAGTTCAAATCTCAATATGTCTGTAACATTTACTAACCAAAATTTTTATATGAACTCTTTACTCCAATGTGAAGATGCCCAAGATAAAAAAACATTGCAGTAACATGTCTATATTATGTTATTTTCACTTTAAAATGTCCAATTAAAACCTGTGTAAAATTAAAAAATGTCATTAGCCTTTACCAGTAGAGGGCAGCCTTTACGTTCAAACGTGTTTTTTAGACAGAATGTAAAGATAGCGGCAGCCATCTTTAGAAGCTAAGCTAACAGGCTATTGCTCCGTGGAAAAGTTTGAATAACAATGGCGGGATGTAGTTTTAATGTTAAGATGGCAAAATGGAATTTAAAAGAGCTTTTGAGAGAATCTGGTGTTCCTTTAAGAGCCACAATACAGCGAAGAGCTGAGGAAGAGAAAGCAGAGAAGCCCGGAGAAGAGGCGACACCCTCAGACTCTGCTGCGAGCCCGTGGAGGACTCGGTAACCTCGGCTGCCACCCAATCTTCGTATCGTATATGGACAGATTCCTGGATACATATTTTTAGAATCGTAAACTTCATCTTATTCACTATACAGTATGCGGTTTCGGACGCAAAACTGCAAATGGATTTTCTATTCTGAATGCTTGAATCAACGCGAGCTCTCTGGAGAACGTGCATTTTCACATACAGGTAGGAATTATATGATTCAGACATATTTTAATCCCTTTCTTTTATTTCAGTGATATATGGCACGACAAGTTTAATTCCCTTTTTCATCAATGTAATACATTGTAAACGTATTAGTTTGTAAAGACGTCAGTTTCGCGTCCTCGCGTAGCAGTGATCGTTTGGCATCGGTATTTTAATTAATTACGAAATTTGTATTTTATTTTTAAATTGCTATCTTGTGTTTCTGGCGCATTCGCGGATTAATGACTCATTTGAGTCGTTTTCATTACAAAGTGTTGCAAATAAATGAGTCTTTTGAGTCGACTCTTTACAAAGCGAATGGGCCAAATGTTTTAAAGTGGTTCGCGAATCAGTTTGAATGAATTGTTCAGATCGCTTCAAACACGGAATCGTCCGAAGCTGTTTTACTCGTAACCTATGTAGAAACACGCAGAATATAACCAGTGTTGGGTGACGTGGAAATGAATTTACCAATCTTTTAACTAAAAGCAAAACTTCACACATGTACCCGCCATTACATACGCGCGACCGCCGACCTGTTCGTCGTCAGACACAGTTAAACGCGTGCAACCTCCAGAAACACTGTAGCACAGATTGAAGAAAATCCATGATCCATGAATTCGATGATTGACGTCTGATTCGCTGTTTAATGTACTGTATGATGTAAGTGATTCTCACAAAACACACGTGACATGACAACGTAAGAAAACATGAGTTTTGTTATAGTGTAAACTGTCAATGTCCTCAGACCATCTTAGGAGATTCCAACTTTATACATATACAAAACTGTTGTCAGTTTACTTGTCTGATATTTCAGCTACAAGCTACATCAACATTGAGACTAAAGTTAATTTGTTAATTTGAAATGCTTGTCTATTCTGTGCTTGTATTCTTTTTCTGTACTGTTGGTGTATGTTGCAGTTTTACACATACTGTAGAAGTGCCCTTCATAAGTATTGTTCTGTTTGTTGTGGAGTCAAGAAATGTCTAAACATTAAAAGATGAACATGAGACAAAAGTACAGAATCTGTCGCATTATTTTTTTTAATGGGCACTGAGCTGTGTCCTGACTGTTTACACATGAAAAGCATAAAATATGTAGGATCAGTTTGATTCACTTATGTGCATTTGTGTACAATACACATAAGTCAGCATTTAATGCTGTTGTTCTTTGTTGTTAAAGCATGTATGTGTTGAAACATAAACAAAGGTTAATAAAATGTGACATTCTAAACTTCTGGCATACTGATATTTATCTTACCAATTTCTGGTCTCCACATCAAACAGAAAAAGCTTGTCTTTATTGTTCTGATACTTATGGAGGGCACTGCGTGTGTGTGTGTGTGTGCGTGTGTGTGTGCGTGTGTGTGTGCGTGTGTGTGCATATATCTAGATTTATTTTTTCATGAGTAACTAGTAACTCGCTACTTGAGTATTATTTTCATTGCATACTTTTTACTTCTACTTGAGTAATTATTTATTTAGTTACTTTTACTTTAACTTCAGTAAAGTTTTTGGCTACTCTTTCCACCTCTGTTAAAATCTTCATGAATCTAGGCTGAGTTTGCCACGTTGAAGCCTAAATAATCAGACAGATAGTAAGTTAATCGCCCATTGCTCACAGCCCAGCACCTGCACCACTGCATGCGTATCGCGCTGACAAACATACACCTGATTTTACTGCCCTGACGAAATCTAAAAGTATAATTTCTCTTATTAGAAGCTAGCCTAATGTTTGCCAGCTATTAAAATGGCGGTTGTAGTTTAAATAGAGGTCGTGAAATAATTAGCATTGACAAAAAACTGCATAAAACAATGTTATATTCCATATTATAAACTTTTGGTTATGTGTACTTAAGTGAGTAAATAAGTTAACCGCAAAAACTAAATGTGCGTCGACGCCGCCAAAACAGGAAGTAGTTTATCTCAGGAACGCTTTCACGCATTGAAACCAAACTTTGTACATGAACTTGGGACTCCAATGTGAGGATGCACAAACTAAATCGGCGGCACCAGAGCAAGCACACTTTTGCAGTTCGTCCCGAAATGCATTTTCTAGTTTATGTTGTTACTGCCATTTCCAAGCATTTCACAGTGTCTAGAACCACTATACGTTGCATTATTGCCAAGTACAAGAATACAAGTTCCGTAAGAAACAAACCTGGGCGTGGTCATACGTGCAAAAATTCAAAAACACTGAAGAGAAAAATAGTCAGGGATGTCCATGCCCATACATCTGCCAAGATGATTGTTGCTGACCTTGCCTCTTCTGGAGTTGATGTTTCAAGGAACACAGTTGTTCAGTTCACAGTTGTGGTGGGCTTCAGGGCCATCATCCCAGAAGAACCCCTTTACTCAAACAGCGGCACATCACAGCCAGACTGAGGTTTGCCTGTGAACATTAGATGAGTTTTGGGATTCTGTGCTTTGGTCTGATAAGACTAAACTGGAACTGTTTGGGCACATGGGTGTTGCTTATGCTTGGCGAAGAAAGGGTGAGGCCTTCAACCCTAAGAACACCGTTCCCACCGTTAAATATGTTGGTGGGAGCATCATGCTGTGGGGCTGTGTTGCAGCCACAGGCACAGGGAGCCTTGTTCGGGTGCATGGCATCATGAACAAAGAAAATTATGTTGACATTTTAAAGTCAACATAAATGTCAACATAATATGCAGAAATCTGCTCGCAGTCCAGCCTTAGGTTGTCGCTGGGTCTTCCAACAAGACAATGACCCAAAGCATACATCAAAATTGGTCCAACAGTTCCTGAAGGATACCAAAACCAAGGTCCAGGAGTGGCCTGCACAGAGCCCAGACCTCAATCCTATTGAGAATCTGTGGCGAGTGCTCAAAGTGAATGTCCATGCTCGGAACCAACGTAATTTGGACCAGCTGGAGCAATTTGCAATGGAAGAATGGGCTAAAATCTCTTAGGAGACCTGTGCCAACCTAGTAAAGAACTACTCTAAGAGGTTGTTGTCAGTTGTGGCTCAGAAAGGGTACACTATTGACTATTAATGACCAGGGGGCTAATAATTTTGGACGTTACATTTTTGCCCTTTCTTGTTTTAACTCACTATTTCAATTAAATATCCTAATCAAACTTAGTGGACATTTTGTCTTTGTTATTTTGGAAACAAATCCACAAAAACACTTGTTGTTAATGGTGATTTCCATGGAGAAATCAAGAGTTTTGTCCAATTTCATAAGGGGGGCTAATAATTTTGGCTTCAACTGTATTTTAAAAGATTAAGAGTCATCATTCATAAACCAGATACAAAGACAGATCTGTATTAGAAAGAAACAAAACAACATTTAAATTCTTCAGTTACACCTAAATATCATTTATTTATAGCAGTATAATATTATTTTTTTGCATTGTTTATCCTTACGTGAAGTGAGGCACAAATCTTGGTGTATATCTTCAGTTTGATAAATGAAATGTTTTTAAAGTCCCCCTGTGGTAAAAATCAGATTTTTATTGTTGTTTATATGTTTATGTGGTGTTTTTGATATGCTTTAAGACAAACCATGTGCAAATTCATCATTCAGCATTTGCTGATTATTTTCTCTATAAAATTTGAGTTTAAAGACAGTCTCATTCCGGTGGTCCCCTACATCACAAAGTTGAAACCAATCATATGATCACATTTAAACATGTGGATCAGTAGTTGGAGTCATAGACATAATGTATGATGCTGCATAGACTCATAGCCCTGCTGCTTCAGCTCCTCTTCTGTGATGCTCACACATGGACTGTGAATGATCTCTAACCTGTTAACATCAGTGCTGAAGAGAATGAATGCTGCACAGTTCACGCATGCATTATGTGAAACCGGACTTAGCAGTTATGTGTAGACATGCATTAGGATTGTGACGGTAGCAATGCAACATTTCATTGTGGTGGTGCAGTGGTTATAGAAAAAATATGCATAAAATTTTGAAATATAAAAATGTAAATGAGGATCGGATATCCGTTTCTTGGGCGATTATCACGAAATCCAGACTTAGGTGGTGTCCAGCATCAGATTTTTTTAAAAAGCCCTTAAAGCCATTTTTTGCACATATAAGATTAAGGTCTGAACTTAATATAATCATTATTTTTAGAGGATTTAAAAAATATGCCCTGTAGAGTTGTTTAAATTTTTTAGATTATAATTTTGAAAAAAGATCATTTCCGCAAAATGATATTACATAAAATATATGCATGTACAAACTCATGTTTCGGTAACGAGAACTAAAAAGTTGTCTAGGTACTATAACAAACAAAATTTTAACTTTTATTTGGAGAGAAAAAATAAGAACTGCTTACCTGGTAGCCATCTTGAGCGTCACAGTCAATTATGTCCCTTACAACAATTTTTTTTTTGAAAATGTTAGTTCCTTTAGGGCTTAAACAATGATTGAAATTTGTTGCGGAGGATGAGAAATTGATCTTGGACACATTTATATTCCTTATTATTGTCTCTACATTTAATGATCACCTAATACCACATGTTTCTTTACTGTAAATGTTTATAGTATAATATGCACTGAAGCTTTTTATTTTTTAGATTTTTTAATTATACATTTTCTAGGGATGCACCGATAGGATTTTTTGGGCCGATACCGATTTAAACAGACAACTTCTGGCCAATACCGATGCGGATATTAAACACTTGTATACAATACTATACAGTTAACTGACCAACATAGTAAGAAAGGCACAAATTAAGACAAATATAAAAAGGCAACATGACAACCTTCAAAGGTGGTTTTTGCTATTCAGCATTTCTTTTATGAACAACATTAACAATTTTTTGTTTACATATAATGGATTTCTTTAATAAACATAAATAATGCCAGTGCTATTGTTTTAAAAAGAGTATAAATATTGCTATTCTGTCGTTGCTTAAGTATAGTGCACACCAGAACATTAAATCATTTTAATTGAACAACAGACATGCAACTCATTGCCTTTATGCAGTTAATTAATAAACAATCGGTATCGGCCTTTCTCTATTGCCGATATGCCGATGGTTTCAAAATCATCAAAAATCGGCCGATAAATATCGGCGGCCGATACATCGGTGCATCGCTAAAATTTTCCATGTCAAAGAACCCAAATCCAGTCATGGACACGTTGCGGTAATAAAAAATTCCCCCTTAAATGTGGAAAAAACAACAAAATTGGTTTGTATGATGTCATTTGAAATCATGTGCAAAATAAGTATGTGAAGAATGCTTCTTATTTTGATACTCTTACTTTGCATTTACTTTTTTTAATCAAAATGTTCACAACACCTCATAAGTCTAGATTCGCGAGAATCACCCTCTTATTCTTAACAAATGTGTGTGTTTATTGTAGATCTTCCATCCATGAAACAACACACTACAACAAATACAATGGTAAAACAAATAACAGAAATAATGGTGCCAGTATCCTAAGTTAAATAGTGAATAAAAAACATTTGCCACATGCTAACTCGTGAACAGCTTTAACCTCTTAATTAGTGAACATAAATGATTTAAGATTTGGCAATCAGGTTTTAAATTCTTCAACAGAACAAGTAGCATAATGACATTGCGCAGACATGTACGCTTTAAGTGAGGAAGCTTATTGGGGTTACAAAGCCATGCTGAAAACGTGTTCACATGGTGTGCTGGTAGCGGAGATAGATGGTTTTTCACAACTTTGATCTAGAGAAAATATCTTGCCTCATTGTTCCACCAACAAGCCAGCGGGTCATCACTGATATCAGTTGCATCCCCTTGCAAATTGGCCCAGTCTGCTGGCCGTTTGCATTTACACAAACTTAATTTTGAGTCATAAGCTTTCATTCTTAAAGTTAAATAACTTTTGCAAAAAGGGACGATACATGTACCTTTGGCTCAACAAATAGAGCTTTGTTAGCAGCGCAAAAATCCCTGGGACTTAATTGCAAGGACCACAGACATACGAATGACATGTATATCTTAAATGCACAGTAAGCCGATGAGGATTAAATGCATAAATGAAGTCAATTGAAGTGTTGACACTGTTTCCACTGTTAAATGTCAGAAAAATGCAAAGATGATGTAACTTGTAGAAAATTCAATGGTCTGGGAATGAATTGTGGGAAAATTGTAAGTGTTTTCTTCTTGTGTGTAATATTTTCCTCTCAAGTGTTTTTTAAGGGCTGTTGGAGTGCCACACTTGACTCGTGTGAATGTAGTAGACACAACAGTCATTTTCAGGCCCATCCGCCCCCACTTCAACGCACATGTCGTCTCAAGAGCTTGTGTTACTCTACACATGACAGACAAACCATCACACACTTACCTCACAATACACAACACATTTAAATATAAATTACACTTCATCTGATTACTGTTAGTCTGAATGTGTTTGCGCACAGACACGAGAGGATTGAAGGCGTCTCGCTCTCTGTAACACCTGACTGCTTCCGTCAACTGGTCTGAGGACAGTTTATATGGGATACACTTAACCGCTGCTGAGACCTCTGATTAATGTTACTCTTAACTCACACACTAAACACATCTGATGTTCACCTTCTTGTTTCTTTTTTGGTTTGGAGGTGTCGTGATGTCTGATTTATTCTGCTCAAGCACTGTGTTTAAAGTCCAGATCTACACTATAGCTTTAAGTAATAGGCCATCATTTCTTCACACTAGGTATATATGACCTAACCTGCTGATGTCTTTAACAATAAGTCGTTCTTAGATGGGTTAGTTATGAGCTTTACTAGCTTTATTGATTTAGAAAGTGATATAATAATAGGATTATTTTCTCTGGAAGGACTTCAGAGACTATGTGCTCTTCTCATATCTGGATGGCCTTTTGGTTAGACGCTCTGTGTGAATCCCTCAGCCAGCCGGCGCCCGCAGTGTTGGGTCATTTCAGACGACAGCAGAGGTCTTGTTTGTGTATGGGGCAGTTGTTGCGAGCGCAGCTGTGCGGCATTAGTTGAGTGAAAGTGATGTGTGCCAGCGCTGGTACTTCCATTAACTCTTCAGACAGAGAGAGCTGCTAACAGATCAGCTTACGGCTATAATACACACATACTACTCTACTCATAGTCTTAATGCTACAGTAGACACAGCTGCTTACAGTGGAAAGCTTTTACTAACTACTTCTAAACTCCAGTGAAGTTTACAGTGACCTCCACTAATATTAGCACCTGTTTAAAATAATAACCAAAAAACTCTTCTTTCTTTAATCTTTGTTAAATACATGTGTGACACAATTATTGGCACCCTTTTTGTCAATACTTCACAGATCTGAAATACACTTGTGGTGGTAGCCAATGATAAAGGCAATCATTATTACACACCAACAAAAAAATGGTCTACTATACGAGTGAAAAACAACTAGTCATGTGTGACATAACCCAATACTTGGATTTATTGAAAATTTATATTAATTTCACATTATAGTTCATAAATCCAACCATCGCCTTCCCTGCTAAAAAACAATAAAACCATTACAGAAAATTCTAATGGTTTCCATTAAAATACCAATAGGAACCATTAGCTTTTACCATTAAAACCACTACACTGTAGTGTGTTTTGGGCCATTAAAACCAATAAAATTCCCAATAAAACCAATAGAATTTCTGTGATGGTGTCTATTGTTTTTTTAGCATGGTTCTCTTTGGCATGAACAAAGCTGATACTGTCAAAGCACCACAAACTGTTATATGGACTGATATATGAAGCAAAACTCCTGAAGATAAAACATTTTAAAGGATTTATTAACATTGTGAGCCGTGTAGAAAGACTATCAAACTCTATTGAATACAATAATCTGTACAGTATATTAATAATCGACAATCGGAGTAACCTTGACATTAGCATTGCTTAATTGCTACCATCTCTGATCTCTCTGAGCACACATTTTGGATATAAAAAGATGTTTCATTAATAATATTATTATAAAAAATGGGAGGGAGAAAGAAAGTACAGCATGTGGTAGTGTCATTCAAAACAGGTGTCAGTTGTTATGTCCATAAAAACCAACGCTTAAGACTGCACATGAGCTTTAGAGCTGACTGACTCTGATCTCGGCTGGTCGTTCTCTGAGCGGTTTTACACACAATATTAATCAGACCCGGGACCCGAAGAAATTCAACTGGGACCGAACCAAACCTGACCGACCATTTAAAATATAGACCGGAATCATACGGGTCCTAGGATCTCCATGAAGACCTATAATGCATACAAGTCATCTCAATTCAGAAACACTGAAGGATACAATGTGACACGAGGGCCGTATCTCAATCTAAGGGCTGAAGCTTTTCTAGGTTACATACTTCATCAAGACATATTAACGATTATAAAGTTGACTATTATTCTTAGTTAATCTTAAATTGTTGTAATATACTTGCGAATGTAAAGCTCAGGTCTCTTAAATAAATCAGGCTTTATGATGTATGCAGCCTGCATATTCAGGGTGCAGCCTTTGGATTGAGAAACGCTTCGTGTCGCACCCAGTTTGTTGAGAAACAGAGAGACACGGCGTGCTTGCTAGCAAAATGTCATTATCAAAGTGTGTCATTATCACGGAAGAACAAAAACAGACAAAATTTGACACCAGATATACGATATACCTGGGTCGCCCGTCCAAGTAAAGTGAATGTGTGGGAAACACAGCTTGTCAAGATAACATCTCTTGAGTCTTCTGATATAATTCCTGATGAGGTTGGCAAGGGATCTGAGATCATTCCTCCATCTCTCCAGATCCTTCAGATTTACAGGTCCACTCGGGTGGTCTCTCCTCTTGAGTTTATCTCACAAGTTCTCTATGGGATCAAAGTCAGGTGACTGGTATGGCTAGGGCAAAACTTTGATTTTGTGGTCTGAAAATCATTTTTGTGTTGATTTTGATCATTGTCTTGCTGGAAGATCAAACCACAGCCCATTTAAAGCTGTCTGGCAGAGACAATCAAGTGTTCATTTAATGTTTGTTGATATTTGATAGAGTCATTGATCTTAACAAGATGGCCAGATCCTTTGACAGAAATACTTTAAAGAGTCACCACTGTATTTAGCTGCGGTACTTTTCCATATGGCTATTTCTCTGTGTGCACCAATCCCAAAAAAAGTTTTTTTGCCAAAAAACTGTCATTTGGTTTCATCTTACCATAAAACTTGTTCCCATTTGAAAACCCACTAGTATCTGGCAAACTGAAGACACTTGAGTTTGTTTTTGGTTGAGAGTAGAAGCTTTTTTTCTTAAAAACGTTTCATACAATTTGTGTTGATGTAGGTGACTTCACATTGTAGTTTTGAAAACTTTCTGACCCCAAAACCCAACTAACTTCTACATTTCCCTAGCTGTGATTCTTGGAGATTCTTTTTTGGCCAATCGAACCATCCTCCTGACAGTGTGTTGAGACAAAACATTTTATTATTATGTGTCACTATTGCTTTATTAGAGATGGCTTGATATGTCCTGATTGTAACATCCGTGTCTAAACACGTATGTTTGACTGTTTAAATTTATTAAAAACATTAAACAATTAATAAAAGTACAACGCTCAACATAATATAACTGTAGTATAACATTTACAAATATACAAAGTTAGTGATAAGGACTTACCAATCGCGGTTTAGATTCTTATTTGCGCCTACGGTGTTGTATACAGTAATTTAGTCACGTCAGGTTTAAAGTTTTGTTGCTACTTCACTATACGCATTGTCATTTAGGTGTATCATCTTTAGCACCCAGAATCTTTTGTGGGTCGAACATATATTTGTTTAGCTGCTTTTTTACACATTAATGTTTTCAAAACATGTAATGATGGGGAATGAAGCTATCCAATCATAGCAGTGGGTGTTAACGACCAGGTCTTCAATGTTGCCCACCCATCAAAACAAAGCATTTTTCAAGCCAGCCTCAAAACCAGGGTACAAAATAACCCATTACTTATTGCTTTGAATGTTTTTCAATGTAAAAACGATGCAAACATCATAAGTAGACCTCAGACAACAGTGTAAAACAATAAAAAGAGCCGATTTATCGCCCTTAAATAGTCAATGTTATATGAGTAAAAGAGGGAATCAAACTGATTACTCTACATCAGGGGTCACCAACGAGGTAGCCCGCACAGAGTCTGTGAGGTGCCCGCCAAAGCACATTCTATTAATAGTCCCAACTGTATTATTTATTCATTACATATTTTTTTATATTAGCGTGGCTTGGTTTACGTATGTTAAAATTTTAAACAATACTAAAACATATAAAGAAGTCAAATAAAATAAAATAAACAAGTAAAACATAAAAGTTTTAAGTAGACTATATCAAAAAGTAGCCCTCCAGATTGTTTTATCCATTGTGGTAGCCCTTGCTCATAAAAAGGTTGGAGACCCCTGCTCTACATTATCAAGCAGTTGGAAGACAAGTATAAAGCTGGTAAATTCTGGTTACTTAGGTGATGGGCATTCAAAGAAATTAAACCAAATCGCAAGGACTATTTGTATCATGTCATGAGATGTTATATCAAACATTACAAGAGACCAGCAGGTCACAATGACCCAACCATAAATGTACCAAGAGACAATCAAACAAGAAATCAACCTAACACTATGATTTTAATCAATACAGTCAATAAGATTCAAGTGTAGGTGAAACATTTCATCTGTTGTTGTGAATGTGCAAAAAACACTGACCTGTTTGATTCAGAATGTAGTTTAAAAGTGTAGAAATCTAGAGATGTTTCAGTGCACGTGTCTTCATCTGTCTTCTTAAAGGGGCCATGGCACAAAGATTTTTTTAAGATGTCAAATAAGTCTTTGGTGTCCCCAGAGCACATATGTGAAGTTTTAGCTCAAAATACCATATAAATAATTTATTATAGCATGTTAAAATTGCTACTTTGTAGGTGTGTGCAAAAATGTGGTGTATTGGGTGTGTCATTTAAAATGCAAATGAGCGGTTTGTTGCAATTAAAACTCAATTGTGCTGTGAATTCTTTTCTCTCTGTCTTTTTCTCTGGCAGTGCTGTGATTGGATAGTCCAGATTAAGGGGTGGTATTATTCTAATAAGAGCTCCTTATGACATCTTATGACATCACAAGCAGAGCCAAATTTCAACGACCTATTTTCTCATGTGCTTGTAGAGAATGGTTTACCAAAACTAAGTTACTGGGTTGATCTTTTTCACATTTTCTAGGTTAATAGAAGCACTGGGGACCCAAACATAGCACTTAAACACGGAAAAAGTCAGATTTTCATGCCATGGTACCTTTAAGACATGTAGGAGTGTTGAGATGTATTAGAACCTGGCTGTGTTCTGTCTACAGAAGACATGTAGAAGAGATGTTATTTAATTAGAAAAAAAATGTTTTTATTTGTAACAGATCTAGTTTCAAATATGGCAAAATAATAAAACAACTAGTCATGAGATACATGAGAAATAATGAGTGCCGCCATATGCTGCTAGCTGGAAGAAACAAACTGTAATTTGCATTGAAGTGTAATGTCAAAAATAAATGGAAAGAAACCTAGCATTTGGGATTTGTTGCTTTATCCTGTTGTACTGAACCGTGAGCCTTAAACCAAGGTACATAAAATATAATCTTACTGCTTGTGTGATTGCGGTTTAATGCTTGTGCTGATCCATATACGTTTAGGGTTTGTTTTTCACAGTGGCTGCAACTTAACATTTAATGATGATTAAAATGAGTCAAGTATGGTCACACACACACACACACACACACACACACACACACACACACACACACACACACACACACACACACACACACACACACACACACGCACAAACCAGCAGGCATCTATCAGTGCAGCAGTCAGGGAGCAACTGGGGTAAAGATGTTTTTCTAACCACTAGGCTGTTAGTACTTCCTCTGATGTCTGTTATATATTTGGTTGAGCTATTGGGATTTTTTTTCTGAACTGGGTCACTTACTGCTGTGTGTTTACCATAATTTCTCAAAATATCTTATTTTGTGTTCATCAGAAAAAAGAAATTCTTACAGATTTAGAACAACATGAGGATGAGTAAATGATGACAGAATTTTCATTTTAAAGTGAACTATCCCTTTAAGAACTGCCTTAATTCTTTGTGGTATTGATTCAACAAGGTACTGAAAGCATTTTTTAGAAATGTTGGCCCATATTGATAGGATAGCATCTTGTAGTTGATGGAGATTTGGGCACGAAGCTCCCGTTCCACCACATCCCAAAGATGCTCTATTGGGTGGAGATCAATGCTCAGTAGGGGTGTCAACAATAATCGATTCGGCAATGCATCGCAATGCGCGCGTGCACGATTCAGCATCGATGCAGCAAAGTGTCATAATCGATTATGTCAATGTTTATTTTCTGGCCTGGAGTGGACAATAAAGTTGTAAAGTTTCAATTACTTCCGGGGGCATAACAACAACAATCAAGATGGCTAAGGCAGAGAGAGATGACCGCGATAGACGGGTAAATAAAAACACTTTTCCATGGAAAGTGGACATATGGGCACATTTCGGATTCTATGAAGTTAATGGGAAACTAGACAAAACTTAACCTGTGTGTAAATTCTCATCTCAGGTATATAATTGTCATTGTCTTAAAGCTGCTAAGCTTCCGTTTTTGTTGAGAATAGTTGCACTTGACTGATTAAAAATTTGCCTTGTTGTGTTCAGTAGAATTCTGATGCATCGCAATGCATCGTAGAATCGAATTGAATCGTTACCTGGTGAATCGTAATTGAATCGAATTGTGAGGACAGTGCCAATGCACACCCCTAATGCTCAGGTAGGCCGTGGCATTTAAATGATGCCCAGTTGGCACTAAGGGGCCTAAAGTGTGCCAAGAAAACATCCCCCACACCATTACACCACCACCACCAGCCTGCACAGTGGTAACAAGGCATGAGGGATCCATGTTCTCATTCTGTTTTTTTACACCAAATTCTGACTCTACCATCTGAATGTCTCAACAGAAATCGAGACTCATCAGACCAGGCAACATTTTTCCAGTCTTTCACTGTCCAATTTTGGCGAGCTTGTGCAAATTGTAGTCTTTTTTCTCTATTTGTAGTGGAGATGAGTGGTACCCGGTGGGGTCTTCTGATGTTGTAGCCCATCCGCCTCAAGGTTGTGCGTGTTGTGGCTTCACAAATGCTTTGCTGCATACCTCGGTTGTAACGAGTGGTTATTTCAGTCAAAGTTGCTCTTCTATCAGCTTGAATCAGTCGGCTCATTCTCCTCTGACCTCTAGCATCAACAAGGCATTTTCACAGACAGGACTGCCGCATACTGGATGTTTTTCTCTTTTCACACCATTCTTTGTAAACCCTAGAAATTGTTGTGTGTGAAAATCTCAGTAACTGAACAGACTAAACAACCATGCCACGCTCAAAATTGCTTAAATCACCTTTCTTTTCCATTCTGACATTCAGTTTGGAGTTCAGGAGATTGTCTTGACCAGGATCACACCCCTAAATGCATTGAAGCAACTGCCATGTGATTGGTTGATTAGATAATTGCATTTATGAGAAATTGAACAGGTGTTCCTAATAATCCTTTATGTGAGTGTACATATTGAGACTACAAGCTAGCTAAAGGCGGCAAATTCAGTGTATTCACTTCTTCTCGTGAATGAAGCGAGTTAACTCAAAATGTGCAAGCGTCCATCTTTGCGTGAATAGCGCAAATTTATTGCTTTATTTGCGTCTGGTGTGAACGCACAGTGAATTAAAAAGAGTAAAATCTGATGAAGGTGCTTGTTTTTGTGTTTTTGTGAAGGTGCTTCCTGAAATGATGTCATTCTTTACTCCTTTATTGGCTGTCTTATGCTGGCTGTTATCACTGACATCATCTCTTAAACTGGACGACCCCAATGTCTGCAGTCACTGGGAGAGGTGAGACACACACACACACACACACACACACACACACACACACACACACACACACACACACAAACAGTATAGGTCCATGGCCAGGGGATGTCTTGGAAGTCTATTAAAGTTTATTGAAAGGAATAAAGATCCATGTTTACTTCCCAGCTAGATTCTCTTTCACTCAGTAATGTGTGGGAACAGCTGTGTGCTATGAGGGGTATCCTAAATCATAGATAAACACATCTAATGTGTGTGTGTGTGTGTGTGTGTGTGTGTGTGTGTGTGTGTGTGTGTGTGTGTGTGTGTGTGACGTGCTGAGCTGTGCTGCTATCACATCCATCCATATATAACCTATTTTACAAGTTCACACTTGCAAATAAGTCAGATAGATTAAATTGGTAAATGTATTTGGTGTACTGTCCTGGGAGAGGGCTCTGAGCTTGGTAATTGGCCCGAACACAAAGTACCCCCTCAGGTTTAGGAAGTAACCTGGTGAGTGAGAGGAGATGGGGTGGTGGAGGGATTCTGAAGACTGTAGAGGATCCTTAGGTGAGTTTGACTGTGATTATATATGGGCTTGCCTTCGTGCTGATTGGGTAGATATGTTGATCACTGATTGTAGACAGCTGGTGATATTAGAGTAGCTTATTTGACTTGTTTTTCTAGAACTATGTTTATAAAACATCATAAAGTTTTCATTTGTTTGTGTTTTATACCTTTCATAATTTTCATGATTAACTCATAACTCTTATGCTGCGTTCAGACCAGCAGCGGCAGAGACGTCAAGCGCCAGTGATTTCAATGTTAAATCAATGTGAAGATGCATTGACGGCGTCTGGAGGTCTCGCGGCGCGAATGAGGCGTTTAGTGCGGCGCGGTAGACGTGGTTCCGTCTCATTCGTGCATCTGCATTCGTGCACGAATTGAAAAATATTAACTTTGGCGGAAAAACGTGCTGCATTAAAGGGGGAGTCCACGATGTTTGAAAGCCAATGTTGATATTTGAAATCACCTAAACAAACACGCCCCTACCCCAATAGAATCTGGACCTTCTGTTGATAGACCCGCCCCAAACATACGCAACCCGGCAATGATGTCAGTTAGTAGACACGCTCCTTACTGCTGATTGGCTATAAGTGTGTTTTGGTAGTCGGCCCGTCTCCTTTTCCAAAGCGTTTTTCAAACATCGTGGACTCCGCCTTTAACCAATCATGAGCTTGCTCTAGTAGTGAGGTGATTACAAAAAGCGAGTGGAGGCACAGAAGCCCCTCCCATCACGCGAATTTCCGCATGAATGTCTTGATGACTTGAATTTCACGCGCGGCTTTCACGCGTGAATGAAGCGAGTAAACTCAAAATGTTCAAGTGGCAAACTAGACATGGTTTGAACCCACGGTTAGGGTTGGGGTTAGATTAAAACTATATAGAGGAGAGGTATAACGCCCTTAAATGATCAAAAATAAAAATATTAATCTAATATTTGCCCTAAATAGTGTTCAGTATGATTCTGATGATGAGTGGGTCCTGACACATGTTGTCTAACTCCAGAGTTTAGAAAGTCTTTAAACTTTTTTGTATTTAAAGATCTGGGAGACAAACACATTCCCTCTATTATGATGTTTAGGTGACTCCATGTGTTGTAAATGATTTATCTTCTGTTACGTGCCAGCGAGCAGACGGTTGGTTAGGTCGGTCTGTTCGCTTCCAGACCTGAGCCCTAGTATAGTAATTAGCAGTATTACTACAGACTATGTGCCAGATTACTAGACAGAAGAGTAGCAGCAGCACCCCGGGAGGGTCTCTTTTCAACAGGTCAGGTCTACCCCAAAAACTCTTTCTATTATGTATAACAACCCAAGTTCTCTAAACTAAAGAAGAAATAGTGCTGTGGTGAATGTGTCTGACTGTGTACATGAACAGCCGCCGGTCACAGCCGTTCCAATGCAAACACAAAAGAGCTTCTGTCACTGTTGTCTGAATAAAGATCATTTCATATCTAAGAAAAACGCCTCACAAATACTCACAGACAGGTGCTACAGCTGCTAAATACTTCACTCTTCTTCATGTGTTTTGGAGGCCACACACACACACACACA
This sequence comes from Misgurnus anguillicaudatus, assembly GCF_027580225.2. Taxonomy (NCBI): domain Eukaryota; kingdom Metazoa; phylum Chordata; class Actinopteri; order Cypriniformes; family Cobitidae; genus Misgurnus; species Misgurnus anguillicaudatus. The sequence goes on from NC_073348.2 coordinate 2,004,305, forward strand.
CACACACACACACACACACACACACACACACACACACACACACACACACACACACACACACACGCATCACTCTGTCTGCAGCTTCATTATCATACACAAATACTTAAACATGTGTGCGTGTGTGTTTGTTGTGTAGTTATCCTGTGACCGTGCAGGAGTCGTATGCACATCCCTTTGACCAGGTTTACTACACCAGCTGTACAGACATCCTCAACTGGTTCAAATGCACTCAACACAGGTGTGTACACATCACAACACGTTATAAAGGTTTTGATTTATAGTCTTTGTTTACCTCTAAACTGAATGAATAAATGAATAGACTGTAATGTTAAGATGATCATTGATGGTTTTTAAGGGTAAGCTACAGGATGGCATACCGCAGGGTAGAGAAGACGATGCATAGACGAAAGTCTCAGTGCTGCCCGGGCTTCTACGAGAATAAAGACGTGTGTGTCCCTGAGTATTACCTCACATATACACTACCTTCACATTTATACCTGTCTAGTCACTGGATTGATTTATAATGTATGAATGATCTTGTGTAAAGTGTCAGATGAATGATCTTTTATATGAATATGATATATAGAGTTTGTATGAACAGTTACTGTAATCACATGCTGCTTTCTATTGAGCTCAGACAAACTTTAACTTTCTGCTGATTGTTGAAATCACTCAGAAAACATCACGGTTCTGTTAGTATCTTTACATGAGGAATAAGATGTTGTGGCAGGTGTAAGTTAAAAATGAGAGTAAAAGTGACATAATGTACGGTAACCCACTACATATTTCTAGTGTTTTTACAAATGAGGATGTCTCCAAAGGGAGGTTTTGCTCAGGTTTGTTCATTTGTCCCCAGAATGTAGTATCTTCTTTCATCTTCTAACTCAACCCCTAAGAGTATCCCTCAAAACTTTCTGCATTTTTAGATTAAATGTTTAAATTTTGTTTACAATGGCACAGGAAGTGTACACCATGTTTATGTAATTATACACATGTCAAACATACACATTTGTTCTAATAAAATACATATCCCATACAGCAAAAAATATATTTTCAAACATACTTTAAAATATTTGTAAAAATATAGAAAAAATGCCTAATAAATATATGTACTGAAATATATTTACACAACAAATTTCAACGATATTTTCTATATTTTGACAAATATTTAAAAAATAAATATATTTTAAAGCACTTATATTCACGTTACATTTGAAGAGAAACACAGCAGGTTTAAAAAAAGATTAAAATTAAACACATTTTCAGGATGAGTAGGATCAACGCTATGTGAAGGGAGGTTTGGGAGCTGATCTGTAGTTAAGATTGTATACATTATACAGTATAATACACATTTTACACAGTAACGTTAGCTCAGTGTAGTTTTGATACACCTTACCCCGGTTTCACACCGCAAGCGTGAGCGGCGCGTATGCGTAGCGTGAGTAGCGCATGAGGAGAAGCGTTTGCGTAGCGTGTCCATTGTGCTTTCACACCGGCTTTCACAATCTCAAGTTCACATTACTTTATTTTACATGCATTAATGAGCAAAACCTCTTTAAGACGCTTTTTGACGGTCAGTGTAATTTATAAAACTGTGATTTGTTTAACCCACATTGTTTTCATGCTGTTCTGGTCTGTTTAATGACAGATATAGACACAATTATAGACTTAAGAAGCACATATATTATTAAATCTGTTTCTCTGAAGTTTTACAAAAAAATAAAAAAGTCACTCAGTGATTGACAGCATGAAGCAGTTGATCGTATTTTCCTTCAACCGTTTAAGCATAAGATTTAGAGATTTATCTATTTCTCTGAAGATTATTAAGATAAATTAGGACTCATTTAGTGCTGGGCAGACAGTGAATGACAGCACAGTCTTCTTGCAACAGCGTGTTTTTAAAATATTTCATTGCTTTCTTTAAAATTGCTCAAAGTTATGACTGTTTGAAACACACTTGGCATCACATTCATGATTTTATTGTAAAATTACACTTTTTTTCGTCAATCCACGACAATTTAAAGCATAAACAATGCGCTGTCACTTTAATTGAGCGTGAGCAGTGCAGCGAAAATAGAGCCGAAGCCGAAGAGGCCAAAACGATCGCAGCACTGCTGCTACAGCGACGCTCCTGCCACGCGAGCATACGCTGCTCACGCTTGCTTTGTGCATTCTTTAAAGGTGCAGTGTGTAATTTTTAGAAGGATCTCTTGACAGAAATGCAAAATAATATACAAAACTATATTATCAAGTGTGTATAAAGACCTTTTTATAATGAACCGTTATGTGTTTATTACCTTATAATGAGACGTTTTTATCTACATACACAGAGGGTCCCCTTACATGGAAGTCGCCATTTTGTGCCGCCATGTTTCTACAGAAGCCCAAACTTTTTTACTAAGTTGTCTCCGACGATGACCTGTTTGTCCGGTGGCAGCTATCGTAGCTTCTCTATGTGTTTCAAAAGCAAGAGGTGAGCAGTGGACTGAGCCATTGGTTGCAATTCGCAACCTCACCACTAGATGCCGCTAAAATTTACACACTGCACCTTGTTAACATGGGCACCGAAAAAACATGCGCTGCTTACGCGCTGCTCACGCTTGCAGTGTGAAACCGCCATTAGATATTGATTTGAACTTAGGTCATCTACTTGTTTATTTTATTAGAGATGAACTAAAATAACTTTATTTTTATTGATTCTATGCAGAATTTACTGAAAGTTATGCTTGTTCCACTAAAGCCGTTTGTTTATGTTATTACTGACGAAACCATGAAGGTTAAAACAAAAAATATTTTCAAATTCAAAAAAATATGTAATTATGGTTTACTTTCTAGAAAATGAATTTCACATATATTTAAAACATATTTTTGGCCACAGATATTTATTTTTTTGCTGTATGCCATTTAACTATCCGCACACACACACACACACACACACACACACACACACACACACCGCACACACAAAGTGGTTAGCTATTCACTACTGCGCCAGGACCAACTGGGAAAAAGATGCCTTATTTCCTGACAGCATTGAGAATCAAAGTCATGTTTGGAGTCTGACTTTCTAACCGTAAGGCCGTTACTGTTTAATCAATGTTTGATTTAAACCCCCTCAGGTGTCCATCACAGCACATATAAACCGTGAGCATCATGTAGCTTTCATGGAGTCCTTAAGTGAACTGTACCTCACTGAGATTTAAGATGATGCACAATGACTGCATACTGTACCCAACACATAGGAAGAAAAGGATGTGAAAATGCCCAGCCTGTGGCACAGCAGATGACTTTAAACCCAACCCGCTAAACAATGACCCGCTTCAGATAAAATGAGCTCAGATGAACTGAAAAATCCCAAATGTTCACAGACTTTAGAGAGATGCCGCTGATCTAACAGCTCACATGAGAAGTCAGCACTACAACTGAAGGACCTAAAGCCATCTAACATCTCTTAGGAATTATGAAGTTAAAGAATATGCTTGCCAAATCTTAAACCATACCACAACATGTTGACCAGATGAGGGTTTAGCAGTCATCAATACACATTGTCTTGAAGGACCTGAACCCACTAGCTGACACCTTCATGAGTGAACTGAAGGAGGAAAGACTCTTTGTAGGAAGCCTAAGCTTTTATTCGAGTCTTCATTCTCCTCATCTTGTCCTCGCCGACCCCTAGGACACTATAGGGTTAAGGAGGAGGGAATTTTATGACTGACTGTCTGTTGTACAGCTTTATGGCTTTAGGTCTGGCTTTTTATTGGGTTTTAATTTGATCTTCTTGCAGAAATGTGTTGTTATTTTGTGTCTGTCAGTAGCAGTGAATCTCTGCTGGACACTGTCTCTGTGTGTGCTTTCTCCTCATGTTTGTTTTCCGCTCTTTTCATTGATGAAGTGAAACCTGATCCGAGTCTGGCTTGTTTTCACTTTAGCTGAATGTGCTGAGAAATGTGTGCATGGCCGCTGTGTGGCCCCCAACACCTGTCAGTGTGAGCCGGGCTGGGGAGGAGCCGACTGCTCCAGCGGTGAGTACTGCAGCTGTGCCCGTCTGTTACACGCACACACACACATGTTGGCATATGTGGTTTACATGGACAAATTCAATAGACACAATATTGTATTCCCCTAACCTACCCCAGTCCATAAACCCAACCGTCAAAAAACCTGCTGTCAGTCTTTAATATATGAAAAACTAGCATGTAGTATGTTTTTAAGACATTCAGTTTACAGGGACACTTCCTAAACATGTTATATTATACACTATTCATGTCCCCATAAACCACATATACCAACCCACACGCACACACAGCAACTGTGTAGATATTACAGTGTAGCAAATGTTTTGAACACAATGTCATCCCCATAATCTGAAGAAAAGAGAGAAAAGAGTGTTCTGTTGTTATGTAAAGCTCATTTAATATTTAATGGATTGGCAGTTCCTTACCTTGCAGACAGGAAACGACACACATATCTCATTTAGGTCCTCTGATCATCTGCTTCTATATGTTTATAGGTCCACATTATAGCTTCAGGGGGAATATTTTTCAGTAGTTGCGTCTCTTACCTTTGCACGTTAGAGTAGCTCCAACAATATTTAGTCTTAAAACTGGGTTCAAATTTTGCTTTATAAAAACAACAAACAAACCTAATATGCACATCCTCACCATGCCAAAGTGTACCTGTGTAAATACATACAACTGAACACTTCAAACATCAGAAACTGTAAAACAAACCCCACTTTGTTTAAGCCAAAAACACTTTGTTGTCACTTCCTTTAAGGTAATATGTTTCATTTTTTGAATGCCTGACCAGTAATAGTTGAGGTAAAATGTCTTTAAGGGAAATCATTGTTAATCTTTAAATATGATCAAACCAAAGTTCAAGATAGGGACAATTTGATTGCTCTTTATATAGCTTAATTCTGTATATGTGTCAACACAAATTAAAAAGCATATGAAGACTTTGCTTCCAAAATGCGTTAAACACCATTTTTTAAAACCAGTATTGTCTAAGGTCAGTATTTAAAAGTAAATTATTAATTTTACGCAAAATACAATATCCACCGTGTTATTCTGTCATCTTTTCTCCCTTTTTCCCCCAAAATGCAATAAACCACACTCATCCTTCTCTGATCAACAAACAAAAAATCTAAATAATACTTTGATGGCATTGATAAACTTGTGGTGGTTTTCTGTGACGGGAAAGAAACGTAAGCCATCAAAATCAAATAATTTCGTGAGAGGTACTCGGGCAACTGAAAAATGCCGGCTGTTGCTTGTTCTCACACGACAGCATCAAGCTTCTGTCATGCTAACACATTGACCCCAGAGGATCTTTTAAAAACTTTTCATTATTTTACGCAAAGCCAACGAAAATCGAGCAGGACCAAAACAACATTTTACAGCTGATCGCTGTGAAAAAAGTTCAGCGACGACGTCTTAAGTATAACCGCAGCAATGACAGTGTTCTTAATATGACAAAGTAAATGTTTTGATTAATGACATTAATGTTAATATTTTATCATTGTATACCACTAGTAAACTAAATAAATATAACATGGCAAAGATGAATGCACATTTAGATATTGATTCAGTAGATTTATAACATTTTGAAAAAAAACTTGTCATGGATTTATTGCATTTTGTGGAAAGTTTTTATAATAAATCTTTGAAAATCAAATTATGGATTTGAATTTTTAAAGCAATAAGCCCCAAGAAGCAATTTGTAGTCCTTTGTAGTTCTGTTATTTCATTGGTTCTTGTCTGATTGTCTTCCCGGGTGTGTCTTGTTATCTTGCTATACTACAGGGCTGTTGAATGCTTTATTCTGATTGGTTGAGAAATGTTCCACAGGTGTTGATTAATTTTCTTTATACCACAGGCTGTTTAATACTCGATTCTGATTGGCTGGAAGGTGTGCATTAAAACCGTTTAATGCACAGGTAGTTCCAGTCAGTTTGATTACAGTTTGAAATTAATCCACTACTATAAACATTGGTTACCATAGTAACACAGTTACACTTGCGTGAGAGACACATATATTTATGTAGACTAAATGGATGATTTTTGCATATTGTTTAATTTGTATGGTGAATATGGCAATTTTGAGAAATGGGCCCAGGCACGAGACGAAATAGAAGAATTGGAGAAGATGTTGAATAACAAAAAGCGGCACAAAGAATTAAAGTTTTCATTTGTATTGATATTGTTGTTTTTTTTGTATTAAAACCAATATTTGTTTTCTTTCAGTCATGGAAGTAAAACTAGCAGGCTTTTCATTTCTGTAAATGAATGGATAGCCTACATGATCAGTGTCATCTCAAACAATAATTTACAAATATGGAAGAAAAGGTTTGTACCGTAAAAATACTTTCTTTGTAACAAACAGGAGATTACAAACGTGCAGAGAGTTAGCACTCGGACAGCGCCATGAGTGTTTTAAAAGGAACACTTAAAAAAGATTCTTATCTCACCATATCCACAGGTACAAAGTCATCATATACAATAAATCTGTGGGGTAGCATTTTAAAAAAAACATTTCAAATCTTTATAGCACGTTTTAGCTATACAGTGCCTCCCAGAAAACGCTGCACATGGAACCATTTTTAGTGCTATATAGCACCTAAGAAGAACCATACGGGGTGATATAGCCCTACTATAACACCACATATGGTTCTACACAGGTACTACATAGGTGCTATATGACACTTAAAATAGTTCCCCCCTATGATAACGAGCCAGTGAACCACTTTTAGTGCTATTTAGCACCATTTGTTTTAAGAGTATAGGTGCACCTTAAGGGACCCAAAGTGTTGAAAAAAAAAAAAATAAATAAAAAAAATTAATTCTAAGAAAAAACAATAGTGCTTCGCACCTTTCGGATGCAAAACATTCAACATAGGCTTCAGGTGAAGCAGTTTTTATTCTTCTAACGTCTCATAATTGGTCCTCATTTATGTCCAAGAGAATCAATAATAATCTTTTACATTTGTGTGCTGCTGCGCGTCCATGTGTGTAAAAAGCAAACGCGCGTTGTCGTCTCGTTTCTAGGCACATATTACTAATGTGCTCTTTAAATAACAAAAACAATATTGCGCCATTGATTTTAGACCAGGTTTTAGTTGGGCAATGACGTAGTCTATTTTGTCATAGTTCTTTATTTATCAAGAAGATGTGTAGAATATGGCTGCTTGGTTATTGGCAGAATCATAATCATCACGTTCATTTAACATGATTACTCGATGACTTTGAAAACATGCATTAATTAAAGCTTTTTATTAAGTAAGTGTTGCAATAGGCTACACGTGTCAAAGTAGTGGTGTCTTATGGTCCAGCAGCACACAATTTATATTTTAATCGCACAATAATTGTTGTGGTGTAATTTGTTTTTTTAATTGTTTGAATAAAAAAATAGAAAATCAAAAACGATTAATTGCACAGCCCTAGTGATCATCTTTGCAGATTGATAATGAAGTGGGTATGTTTGTGTTTTTGTACAGGGATGGCAGGCCATATAAAGTTGTGTGATGTCTTGAGAGTCAGTGTGCAATGATATGACTTTAATTAGCTCTGAAAGCTCTTTGTATCGGCCCTTTTCTGGGCCACGAGACCCCAACAAAACATCCAGCGCTGAATTAAACTGAAAGAGAAAAGGCCTTTTTCATCTGCAGAGAGCAAAACAAAGAGAAGAAAATGATTGGCCAGAAAGGCAGGAAATGACCTCAGGGCTCAGCTCATGTGATGTCAAATGTGGGTCATTGCATGACAATAATACAACATACTGAGTGCATTGCTATAAGCACAAATTGCTTTTCATTTCCAGTAAATCTCTTTAGTGCTTTCCATTATTGTGAACATCAGAAAATATCACAGCTTTCTGAAGCTCTGAAGCTTTTCAATTCTTCATCAAGTCTGTAGCTGTGTCTCAATTCAAAGGCTGCGACCTTCTAAGGATGTATTTTAAGACTGATTGCGTCACAGCAGCGTGACTTGAGCAGTAGCGGCTCCAGAGATTTTCTGATGCAGGTGCTATGGGGATGCTCAACACTTAAGAGAAGGTGCTTTAAATTTTGGGGCGTTTCATTAAGGAGGTCGCATCGGACCACCCTTTATACACGCGTACACGCCTGCATTAACTAGCCTATACTCGTTCCACGACTATGTAAAGGTATTCAACACAAGGGCTATAGATACAACATACATGCCTGCCAATGTAAACCTCTGAAAATAATATTTCACAGATCTGTCACAGTCTAGCCCTGAATACAACGGAGCAGCAAACGCAGCAACAGACACTCTGCACGCTTCGGCTTAAAATGCTCAGATCACGAAATCACACAGCCAGTTACCAACACTAGTGATGAATCAGCATTGTTTCTATTGTTGAACCATCATAGGGCGACCATACGTGCCATTCTTACCGGACGCGTCCTGTCCAGGATTTTGGGTGCATCTTCTGGAAGTCGTATTTCTCGACCGCATATGTCATAGAGGATTATTATTATTATTATTACAGAAAAGCAACCGTTACATTTTAAGGTAAGAATTAAACTACGATAGTATGTCTTATGTTTTTAACTGAATGGCGTCATTCAAATACTTCCGAAATCCTGGACAGGACGCGTCCGGGAATAATGGCACGTATGGTCACCCTATAGATGTAACAATGCAGAGCCAAGATTTGTGCTTTAACCACCAAATGAATTCAATTTGTAATAGCCAACAGAGAGGAAAATCAAGCACTTATCATAGATGTCTTCACATCAAAACAGCATCATCAATGATGTTGACGGAGTCAAGGGTCCTCGTTCTCTCCGTATTTATAGCCAAAAGTGCCAGATTACTGGTCCTAGTGTCTCCACTGCTGTTCCTTGGGTAGTTTTTGGTGTATCCATTTTGTTGTATTTTACTCTGCTAAATTTCTAAACTCGCTATCAAAAACAAACTGCGTGCGTTAAGGTCAAAGGTTCACCGGGCGCTGCACCCATTGGCCAAAGAAGATCACCTGTTTGGGCCTCATGATATTTTAGACTATAATACATATTTTTTTTAAATTATTATTTCATAAAATTTTTAACAACATGAAAAGACTATTCAAACATGACATTAAAATATAAATATAAAAAATTACAGACATTTCTTGGGGGTGCTGGGCGGGTGCTATGGATATTATAGCCGGAGCTACAGCACCACCTAGCTCCTCCCTGGCACCGCCACTGGACTTGAGGATAGTAAGGCTGTCCCAAAGGATGCTTAGAATGAAGCCTCAAAATGCGTCCTCATTTCTCTGCGATGTTAAGGATAGAACGAATGGATCCTTAACAGCCGAGGATATCCCAAGTGTCAGGATTTCGGAACAGAGAGAACCCAAACGCAGACACGTATTACAGAAAACAGGAATTTATTAAATAACAGAAACAAAAAAAAACACGAGGGGGCAAATGAACAGAACAAACGCTAATAAACACAGAGCTACACTAAACTTAACATATAAACAAAACATATAACACTAAACTTTAACTAGAACATACTACACTTAACTTGAACTGGAACACACTGGAAACAACGACTGGCATGAAACAACATAGTAACACAGACGAACCCGGACTGAACAACACACATAAGGACTCTTAAACAGGGAGAAAGTAAATGACATACACCTGGAACTAATTACAAGTAAGGGATCGGGGAAAAAGTGCAGAGACCCGGGAAATGCGTGGTCAGAATAAATCAATACAAAAACCACACATCTCCCACATGAAACATTGTACTGTCAGAACCCTGCCATGCTGACTAGATCTAAATTACAAAGAAGGATCTGGCAGGATTCTGACACCAAGAGTCATTGCGCGTCTGCAACGGCTGCATATATTGGCTGGATATTCTAAAATAAACAATTAAAACCTTTATTAGATAAAGTGTATTTATCAGAAAACATTTTTCTTGTCACTGCTTTAAGTATTCTAAGTTATATTTTGTGTTAATATTATTTTGTTTAGGTTGCGTATATTTCTAATCTACATTGTGTCATATTTTCTAAAATAAATTCATATTTTTCTGATTTCATATTTATTTCAATAACTCAGAAACGTCTCTGCTGGGTGACGCAATTATGGGTCCTCTGAAGGTTAGACCGTCTCATTTCAGTTTTCTTGGCGAACTTCTGAGGCTGCCATTTTTTAAGGTCGCATCCTTAGAAGGTCGCAGCCCTTGAATTGGGACAGAGCATGGCTGAATCCGAAATCGCATACTTACTGTGTAGGTACTGAATTTCATTGGGTACCTACTTAACGTGCGCTAAGGCAGTATGTACGTTCGCGTTAAGTATGTACAGCATTCGCCATGTTGACGTTATCATGTGACATATGACGTAGTAGACTTGTTCGAGTTCATGCGGAACCACAAGAATCAACAGGAGATTGACATCACAATACCGCGAGAGCAACTCGAAATCAGAGTTCTCCGTGTGATTTTTGGAATCGCTCTCACGGTACTTTGATGACATCCAGCTGTTGGTTCTTACAGCGGTGCATAAACTCGAACAAACCTAATAACAGACATGAAAACGTATGCGTGTGTATGAGGGACAGGTGCACTAACACCTGATTGCATCAGTAACTTGATCTGTAACAGTGTTACAGATATATTACACATTATTTTGTAGGGGACAAAATAAGTAAAACAAGCAGATTGTAATTTAATATCTATTGTCAGATGACAGCTGTGCTTGAATACAAACTAGACAATGCAGGCAATGTGATTATATACATTTTAGTGAAGCAATCTCTTGTATTTACTTAAAACGACAGGAAACATGAATAAAAAAATGAATGAATAAAACCATCACAATAAACTTTCCCATATGAAACAAAAGTTTATTCAAATGTATTTTTCTAACAAACCATCACATATTTACTGTCAGCTCAACACAGATGTGACAATTCTACAGCTTTATTTTCATGAATCAGCTGAGCACTTTGTGGTATATCCTGGCCGGTCTGTGCGTGAAGTCAGGGTGCTGAGGAACAGTCCTGTGTAACGTATCAAAATCACCCGATTGGTTGGTCTCCGGTCGATTGCTTTGTTTTCCCGTGGCATCATGGGAAAGCTGGGATAGAAGTGTCCATCCGATGCACGCTTCAGAATAGGGGCGGACTCAGTAGGGCATCCGGGGATTTCTCGCCTACTGATTTTATGGATACTGAGGATTCGGACGTACTACTCTGTTCACGTGCTGTTTCCCCTACTACATTTTCAGTAAGTAGGCGGTTTCGGACAATACTTAAGTACACGTGCCTCTGAATCTCGCGAGAAATAGTCCAAAATCCCGCTAATTCTCGCCTACCCTTTTACGTATACTGAGGTTTCGGACATACTATTCGTTCGCCTACTGCTTTTTGCCTACTATATAGTATGGCAGTATGCGATTTCGGATTCAGCCCATGTGTCTGATTGTGGGCTGTGGTCCAGCGTTTCAGTGTTGTGTTTAAAGATCAGAAGTGCATTGATGTGTTAATCTCATAAACAGATGCTTATTTCTAACTCTTATTTTTTTGGGGGGGGTTTGAATCAAGTGTGTGTGTTGTGATATCATCTTTGTCATGTGAGATAAATTCCCTCATTGACATTAAGATGAAATCACATGAACGATTCTTTGACTTTAAGAGTATCACAGTCTGTAATGTAAAACATATAAGGATGCATAACATAATAATATTGAATAACATTAATGTAGACAGTGTTTGTTGTTGTTGTTGTTTTTTTTTAACTGGGTCACATTTTACTAAAGCACTTATGTGAATAATACAGGGTTGTCTAGCCTGAAGAAACATTAAGGTTGTATTAAAACATTAGCCCGATTTATAGTTGTGCGTAAGCTCTACGCGGTAGCTACGCCGTAGGTTATCTGTAGCCTGTGCGTAGCTCTACGTGCACCTCGCAAAATTTTTAACAGCGCATCAGATCTATGCGGACCGCAAGCGCTGTGATTGGTCCACCAGAACCCCTCCCGTCAGGTAAAAAAACTGCGTCATAGGTATTTCAGTTTGTGACGGTGAAAACAAAGATGAGCAAGTTGAGGAGTGATTTAACTCAAACTGCATCAAACGTCGCTGTTTATTTACTTCCACCATTGCTGGTCTTCTCAAATTATACACAACAAGTTGCTGTTTCTTAATTAATTTCTTACTTTCTTTAATTAAGCTTTTTATCTGTATATAAAATTAACAGCGTAATACAGGGGTCCTACATGCATTCAAAACATTGGCGGCTTGCACTAAAAAGTGAATATGAATATAAAGGGGTCATATTATTGGTGTTCCCAGAGTACATATGTGAAGCTTTAGCTTAAAATACCCCACAGATAATTTATTATAACATGCTAAAATAACACTTTGTAGATGTGAGCAAAAATTTGCAGTTTTTGGGTGTGTCCTTTAAAATGCAATGAGTGATAAAATACAAACACTGATCACCATAATGGTGGTTTGATGACTCTTGCTGTGAAACTCCAAATAAGAGAAAATTGAGTTTTATCTTTAGAAAAAAATCCTGAAACTTGCCGGTTGTACTTGACGAGTGATCTGATGCAAGCCAATTCGAGGGAAGTCTCGGGTCACCTGCCTGCCAAAACTCTGTGTATGTACATAGACACTCATTTGTCCAGCCCACCGCACATAGACTATACAGTATAAGCGTGAGTCTCCATGCCTTCCCAATTCGTCCAACATCCCTCCTCATCTTCTTCTTCACTGCTCGTTTTCTTCCTCTGTGCAATTTTGGGGAGTGAACTTTTGGCGCTGGAGCCTTCAAGGACAGCAAGCCAAGTTTGTTTACACTTCATTATTAAGACTGAATGGGCAGGCGATCTTTTGAAATTAACCATATGGTTTTAATACAGTAAAAGTGTGGCTTTTTGGAGCATGGATTAGCATTTGTACAACCATAGTTTTACTGTAGTAATCATGTGTTGTTTTATTTGTAGTAAAGCTGTGGTTAAAGTTCTTATGAGAAAGAGAAGAAGCAGCAGGTGTCGGGTTCAGATGGGGGACTCGAGCACTCGATTTAGATGTTTTCATTCATTTGAGAAAGATGCCAGGTGTGACTTCACTTTCACATTAGTGTGTATCATGTTGTTGTTTGACTTTAGGAGTTTATTTGTTGTGTTTGTTAAAATCATTGGCTGTGTTTTTCTCTGAGATCTGTGAGGTTTAGAAACAGCTGTGGGATTATGAGCTTCTTTGAGTTTCACATTTTCCTGAGATGGTTGCCAGATTGTTGCGAGCTGTCTGTGAGAAATGCTGGGAGAATTAAAGAGTGTCATGATGATGTCATGTGTGTCCAACTCTTACTGACAGGTGCTGCTCTTTATCTTATGTTTTAGTTTTGTTAAAGTGTTCGGGTCAACCAAACCAACACAGTTATTAAAACCAATGATTTAATATTGACCTGTATCATGATTTTCTTTCAGTCGGTATAAACTGATAAGAACTCCATGTATGATCATTCGTTTTAGAGATAAAAGGCCAGATTTACTAAACGGGGCAAATTAGCATAAGAGCGCAATTTCAAAAAAGCGCTGATGGGAGTGGTTACATCTGCAGGTTATTTACTAAAAAAGCGCAAATTAAATAACACAGGCGCAACAGCTGATTTCCATAATGACCAATGCAATCTACTAAAAGCAGCGCAAATTAATTCAGAGACAAGCAGAGCCGACGAGGTGCTGATGATCTACTAACGCCTGATGAGCTTAAGTTCAGCACCACGAATATTACATCAAAACCATCATACACTGACAAGAACTGGAAGACAAAAAATTAAGGTTTACAAGAATTTTTGAAACTATTGTGTGACTACTCTTTTGTTTCCTCCAGCAAATAAAAAAATAACATGGCTTTTCAAACAATCATTTTGAATATGTTCCTCTGGCATTCCAAATAAACTGTCCTGTGCCTTGTACCACACGCTCTCTGATCTCTGCAGTGCCTCTTTTTTTAGCAACAATTGCAGCCATTTCAAGGAGATGGTCCTCACTGCAGAACACGACATCTAGGGGGCGAGGTTGGATCTCGATCCAACTCCTCCCCTTTATATACTTTGTTCTGCCAAATGAACCAGAATATTTGCGTTGTTGCAGCCCGCAATTAGTTGCAACTTGTGGTTGCCAACGTTTGATCTTATCAGTTTAAATGTACATTTGATTAATAATATAGTCGAGAATGATTCATAAATTAGTTAGTAGGCTAATGATCACAGTTAGTGTAAGTGGAGGTAAAGGGAGACGTTTCTGATAGTGTGATATCACTGAAGGGATTTATTTGTACATTATCCCACTTATTACACAGTTATTCCTATACGAATATATATAAAAACAGAAATTAATTTGATATCTTTTATTAGCACATTTTAAAAAAAAGTAAACGGAGGGAAACCTGTTTCCTAATGTCTGTAAACAAATACGCGTTAAAACAAGTTCAAAGTCCATACAAGATAAACATTTATTCATTTCTAAATAAATTGCCATATATATGTTTATAATTATGCATATTTATACTGTATACATTCATAGGTATTAAACTGCATGTGGTAAGATTACTTATAGTAACGTTACCCAAAATGTTTTACTCAAAAACATTATAGCAAAAAACGTACATTTCACCTTAAAAGGCACTACTTTTATTGTGGTCATAAGTAAAGTTTGCTTTTATGTCAAAAAATAACTTAATTTAGTTACTACTTAATGCAGAAATGGTAACGCAACAACAGGTGTATGACATGTCTTGTGGTCAGTGTTGGGTGTAACTAGTTACTAAGTAATTAGTTACTGTAATTTAATTACTTTTCCCTTGAAAAAGTAAAGTAAGGGATTACTCTTATTTTTCTTGTAATCTAATTACAGTTACTTCTGATGTAACTAAATACTATAATACAATAATGGATTTAACATGGTTTTAGTTTACAATTCTCATTATAAACTGGTTGATTATTAGCATTGATATTAATGAGATGTTTATTAATACTTAATAGCACATATTAATTCCTGATTCTGCAAAACCTTATTCTACATCCTTAACCCTCCTCATTTCTACCAGTACTTAAAATTAACAACTTCTTTATTATTAATAAGCAGTAGTTGGAGTATATTGAGGCAAAAGTAGTTAAAAGTTAGTTAATAGAGAGAATTGGACCCTAAAGTGGGACCAGAATAATTTAGAAAGTAATTAGTAAGTAATTAAATACTTTTTGGAGAGAGTAATTTGTAAAGTAATCTAATTACATGATGAAGATGTAATAAGTAACTAGTAATTAATTACTTTTTTTAAGTAACTTACCCAACAATGCTTGTGGTAAACTGCCGACCAATCAAAATGCAGTGGGAAGAGATCTCTGGATCTGGATCCAGCTCCGCCCCCTGGATATCATGTTCTGTAGTGTGGCGCTACTGATTTCAAGTGCAAAAGGATTTAGGTCATGCTTTTTTCGGCGTTAAATAATGGCACAAATACCAGTAATATAACATGCGCAAGTGTGTTTAAATAGCAATATTAGTAAATCTCATTGCATGATTCATTTAAATAATCATCTCCAATAAATTTTTAGTCTGAAAGGGAAACTCCTAGAAATGCAAATGCAATAAAGTCAGTCGCAAAAATAACTAGACCACACCTTCTGCGTTTATTATCCACTTAGTAACTCCAGACAGTTTTTATTTAGCGCCAAAATGATGACAAGCTGTTAGTAAATCTTGCCCATAGTCTAGCACAGGGGTCACCAATCCTGCTCCTGGAGGGCCGGTGTCTCTGCAGAGTTTAGCTCCGACCTTAATCAAACACACCTGAAGCACATTAATTAGCTGAGACACCGGCCCTCCAGGAGCAGGATTGGTGACCTCTGTGCTAGCATATATGCTGCTTATCAGTGTCAGTACAGTATGTATAGACGCCATGATTGTAAATAACAGCACGTGCGTGCAGAAACTTGAAGGTTTGTGTGTTTTGTGTGTAGCGTGCGACAGCAGTCACTGGGGTCCGCACTGCAGCAGTCGCTGTCAGTGTAAGAACGGGGCGTTGTGTAACCCCATCAGCGGAGCCTGCATCTGCTCACCCGGGTACCGCGGCTGGCGCTGCGAGGAGATCTGTGAGCGCTCCACCTACGGCAACAACTGCCAACAGACATGCCAGTGCCAAAACAACGCCACGTGCCACCACGTCACCGGAGAGTGCGTGTGCAGTCCGGGTTACACGGGAGCGTTGTGAGTCTGACCTCCTTACAACCATACAACTGTGTATCTGTCACGTATCAGTGTGTCTGATCTGTGTTTGATTTGTGTAGCTGCGAGGATCTGTGTCCTCCGGGAAAACATGGACGTCTGTGCGAGGAACGTTGTCCGTGTCAGAACGGAGGCGTGTGCCATCATGTGACAGGAGAATGTTCTTGCCCGCCCGGTTGGATGGTGCGTATCACTTTAGAAATACTGTAAAGTCTCGGCCTGGTGTGATTATAATGAAGCTGTAGGTCATGATATCATTGTAATGCTTTTGTAAACACTCAGATGTGTCTATGTTTAGGGTACGGTGTGCGGACAACCGTGTCCTGCCGGACGCTTCGGGAGGAACTGCACACACGAGTGTCAGTGTCATAATGGAGCAAGCTGTTCATCGTCTACAGGACAGTGTGTGTGTAGTGCAGGATACACAGGAGAGAGGTATACACACACACACACACACACATACAGTACACACTTCATTGAAACACAAGAGCTGATGCAGACTGTTAGCCGTGGCTGGCAGCAGCAGAATGTGCAGCAGCTATAATTACAGTATACAGTGCAGCATGTATTTAAATGCAGGAATAGAAACACAAGTGCATTTTTATGAGTTAATAAGAGCTTTGGCTTCAGCAGACGTCACTCTCTTACCCCAGTTTTACCCTGATTTCACCACACCCTACTGCCTGGAAAATAATCACATCACAGCCACAGGGAGGAGATCACCAGTGTGTGTGTTTATATGAGGAGCTCAGATGGTAAAGCCTCTTAAATGCCACCTCCCTTAAAAACAAAATAATGATATTAACTCTTGACATGTATTATACGTTCATCAAATACTTTCACTTTAAATCTGCTTAATCTCAGCCTCAGACCATTCAGAAATACTGCTTTATTGGCAGAATAGGCTTTATGCCCAGCTGCACTACTTCCTGGACTTCAGCCAGCTCCTTGTTTCCTGTCTGCCATTATTGAACAAACTGATAAACAAAGGTGTGTCTGATTATTGTTGTTGTGACTACTGAGGTCAGGCACACCTGGATTACTCAGTTTGTCCAATAATGGCAGACAGGAAACAAGGAGCTGGCTGAAGTTCAGGAAGTAGTGCAGCTGGGCATATTAGGAGAAGCGTAGTGCTGAGCAGGTTTACAAGTTTATACTGAATACTGAATTTAATATACCCCCATACCGGTGTGTGACACAAACACGTGTGCCACTGTTTGAGAGGGGTCCCTTTTCACTTTTGCACTGTGGTGAGTTTTACAGCTGTATGTGCCACACTGTGATCAGTTTTTCTGACAGTGCGAGCAGGGACTGGTGCGACAAAAATGAATTTTTACCGTTCATTTGCACAACTCGTCAATTGTTATATGTCACCATGCGCTCAGTTAATCTACTGATATAACGTTATTCAGTAAAGTAAAATAGGAAATAGTGGCGGGCATTGGTTAGACACTGCAGAGCATTACAGATGAGAACATTACAGATGAGAATAAAGGTCTTAGATAACAGGTGCCCAGGTCAGGTCAGGAAAGCTGGATAGAAGAAGAAAAACGCGTAAAGGATAAAAATATGGATATAACCTTCATCTTATTACAATATGCTAAATGGATAACACTGGATATAACTTATTGTATATGTAGTTTAATAAAATAGTGTATGTTACCTGCAATAAATCAATTACATCCTAACTAGTAGTTGTATTTGCTAGCTGCTGACCTAAGATCAGCTTAGGGAATCTCTATGGCTAATATTAAAGAAATCTACAGTGGCAAAAAAAGTTTGTGAACCTTTTGGAATTTCATGGTTTTCTGAATAAATTTGTCATAAAATGTGATTTGATCTTCATCTACAAGTCAAGGCTATTGACAAACATAATGTGTTTACAAATAATTACACACAAAAATTATGGTCTTTATTAAACTCACTCATTCAACATTCAAAATGGCAGTGGAAAAAAGTAAGTGAACCCTTAATAACTGGTTGACCGGCAGCCGTAACCTCAAACAGGCACTTCCTGTGGCTGTGGATCAGAATTTTAGCACATTCTTCCTGACAGAACTGCTTTAGCTCGGTCACATTCTTATGTGTATGGTCCTCTTTAATTTAATCCATAACATCTCTATTTGGTTGAGGTCTTGGCCTCTCCAAAAGGCAGATTTTTTTTCTGAAGCCATTCTGTTGTGGACTTGCTCCAGTGTTTTGGGTCATTGTCCTGTTGCATCACCCACCTTCTACACAGACATTCTCACATTATCCTGAAGAATTGCCTGATATATTTGGGAATTCATCTTCCCCTCAATGATGGCCAGGCCCTGATGCAGCAAAGCAGGCCTAAATCATGATGTTTCTTCCACCATACTTTACAGTGAGGATAATGTGTTCATGATGAAATGTCAGGCCAGTTCTACGCCAGATGTAACACTGTGTGTTTTTCATAATTATTCAATTTTAGTTTCATCAGTCCACAAAACATTTTGCCAATACTGCTGTACAGTGTCAATGTGCTCTTTTGCAAACTTCAGGCATGCACCAATGTTGTTTTTAGTAAGCAGTGATGTCCTTCATGGTGTCCTGCCGTGGACTCCCTGCTTCTTCAGTGTTTTATGTATTGTAGACTCATGAACAGACATGTTAGTAAGTTACAACTATGCCTTTAAATCTTTGGCTGTCATTTGGGGTTGTTTCTTTACCTCTTTGATGAGTCTTCATTGTGCTCTTGATGTCACTTTGACTGGGCGCCTCTTCTTGGTAGAGTAACAGCATTCCCAAAGTGTTTCCATTTGTAGATTGTTTGCCTAATTGGTGAATTTCTAAAGTCTTTGAAATAACTTTGTAACCCTTTCCAGCTTCATGTAAAGCAACAATTCTTGATCGTAGCTCCTCTGAGAGCTCTTTTTGGCAAGGCGTGACATAAGCGCGTTCTTCTTGTGCAGAGCAAACTCCAAAAGTTTGAGGGGTTTTTATCAGTCAAAGTAGCTGTAGTCCAGGAATTGGCAACTTTGGTCCTGGAGGGCCGGTGTCCTGCAGAGTTTATCTCCAACTTGCCTCAGCACACCTGCCTAAAAGTTTTTAGTATGCCTAGTAAGACCTTAATTGGCTGCTTCAGGTGTGTTTAATTATGGTTGGAGATAAACTCTGCAGGACACCGACCCTCCAGGACCGAAGTTGTCCATCCCTGCTGTAGTCCATACCTCAAAATGTATTAT
This sequence comes from Misgurnus anguillicaudatus, assembly GCF_027580225.2. Taxonomy (NCBI): domain Eukaryota; kingdom Metazoa; phylum Chordata; class Actinopteri; order Cypriniformes; family Cobitidae; genus Misgurnus; species Misgurnus anguillicaudatus. Next base: position 2,023,777 of record NC_073348.2, read on the forward strand.
CTTTGGGGCTGTTTACACTTGGTATTAAGATGTGTTTTCATCGATCGGATCACAAGTGGACGAGAGAGACACATCACGTTTACACCTGGTATTTAAATCCGTCTCTTTTGTCCCACTCGACCGCTTCTATCCTGAATACTGTGAGGGGGCGGTCTGTCGAGACGGTGGGCGAGTTTCTCTGCTGTCATTCAAACGCGAGCGGGAGTAATTATGAGTTTAAATGGACGCAAACTAATATTATGTCGGAGTGCACTGCTTGTTTAGCAAGTAAACATGCTGCACAGTGTTTTGTACATGTATATGTTAAAGCTTTCTCTGAATTTTCAGCGCAATTGATGAAATAAGATCGCTCAACTTTCACACGCTTTCAAAACGAAACTACGGAGATCAGCCGCTTTAGTTTTATAAATGAAAGGCTAAAAATAGCTCTGTTCACCGTATGTTCACGCCAGAAGTCAAAAAAAGACGTAAAACTGGTGTTTAATACCTCAGATTAGATAAATGGGCGGAGAGAAGGCGGTCGCGTTGCCTGTGGCTGTTTGAACGCATTCAACCAGATGTGTGTTCCGCAACTCCAAAGCGATCCGACCTCTGGATGTGGTTGAAAGTGGACGAGCTCAAAACGTTTTGAACACCGTTTACACCTGGCATTAACTTCGTCCACTTGTGATCCGATCGACGAAAACGCATGTTAATGCCAAGTGTAAACAGCCTCTTAATGTGTGCTAAAACCTCCAATGAGCTTTTTAAGGTCATTAACTCAAGAGTTCACATACCTTTTTCACAAGCACTATGAAGTTTTTTGGTTGTTTTTCAATAAAGACATGGATGATTAGAATTATTTTTAGACATTACTTTTGTCAATATCCTTGACTTAGATGAAGATCAGATCACATTTTATGACAAATTTATTCAGAAAACCATAAAATTCTAAAATGTTCACATACTTTTACTTGCCACTGTATATTTTGCTAATATGTAGTACTGTGTAGTTTATCTGCGCTGGAACTTGATGGATTAGTAGTATTAGTGCAAGTTTAACACCTTTTTCTCTTTGTTTATATATTATGTGTGCAAGTTGCCCTTTAATGCTGTTCAGTTGTTAAAGAAGTAATAACTTTGCAGTTAAAGGTCATACACAAGGTTTATTTACAAGAAAACATATCAGGTGCACTTTAAAGGTTTTGCATCTGAGCTCTTTAATTATTAAAAATCATCATTTGATATTTCCTATACAGTTCTTTTTGGTTCTCAAATCTGATTGGCTGAGAGCCTTTTCCAGCCATTATGTCATTTGTAGTGTTGTTTGCATCTGAGCTCCTCAATTGTTAATATATGATATATTGTTAAAATCATTAAAGTATAAAAATGAAAGTTTATTTAACTAAGTTTGGTAGGATCATGGTCATGTGATCCAACCAATCAGCACGAAGAGGTGTCTATAAATAACCGCCCCTCACATCTGTCCTGTGAGTTTGTGCAGCATCCCTCCTCCACCCCATCACTTCACTCTCAGCTAGTTTCATTTATCCAAGTTAAAGATGGGTGAGTATTCTGGGCTTAAACAACAAGCTCGGAGCCCTCCCCTCGGACAGCACCCCAAATATGCTTTATCTCAATCCCTATTGATAACATGTTAAAGAGTAACTAAACCCTAATCCAACTTTTTTTAGTTAAAGATCTGTAAAAATGATGCTTTATTAGTGCTGTTCATTGTTTTTAGTAACTTTTTTGACATTTGGATATAAAGTGTTTCAAAACTACAATATATGGTGTAAAAACGTCTGAGTGCTGCCCTCTTCAGGTTGTACAGTGGCTACTGCAGTTAAATTTTCCTATTGGATGTTGGGTCCAAAAAATAACTCGTGACGTAAGCAGGTTCAAGATCACCACGCCCTTGTTACGATCTCCCCACACACTTAGTTTGTCCCCTCTATCTCTGACTTTTCTTGCATTTTTCAAATATTGCCAGTGGGTGGAGTCAGGCTCTGACCAGGGCTTTAGTTACGCTTTAATGCCAACTTGTAAAATGAATTTTAAAAGGGTATTATGGTGCGTGAATGCGTGATTACCATAAAAATGCAAACTCACAATTTTTTTTAGGCAAATAATTAGAAATAGGCATGTACAGCAATTTATGTTTTTCCAAAATATTACAGCGGGGGGCATGCCCCGTACCCCCCCATCCACACAATGTTTACACCTTTATCTTACCCATTACCTGTTCAGATCCCTCATATTTAACCTTTAATAGGGCCATTGTTTGATTCAGCTATGAGTCAGGTTGCTTTTACTTTCAGAATCAACACACAGCATCTCTTCACCTTCATTTACATATTATGTGGAAAAATTGGGATATTGTGAGTTTCAATTACTGCATTGCTATGAAAGATGTCCTGACCTGCCGGATTACTGTGTTTCCTTTTGCAATATACAGTAATGAGTAACTGTTAAATTAGATATATGCCATATGATATTACTTTCAAAAAGTCAACTAAGGATTTAAAAAAGTTAAAGGCTTTTTTGCAGGTAATTGGTGGTATGTTAAGGATGATTGGAGAAATATGATGAAGATTGAGTGATTGTGTGTTGTCAGGTGTCAGGATCAATGTCCTGTTGGCTCTTATGGAGTGGACTGTATGCAGACGTGTGCTTGTGTGAACGGTGCTCAGTGTTATCACGTGAGCGGAGCGTGTCTGTGTGAACACGGATACACGGGCGAGAGATGTGAGGAGCGTAACTGTCCCGACGGCCTTTACGGTCTTAAATGTGACAAGAAATGTCCCTGTCACACCAATAACACACGCAGGTAAGACAAACCTCTCTTCTCATCATTCACTCATTCATTTAGTTCAGCCACATACTCGTAACAATCATATTTCTCTTCATGTTTACTGACGCTTGAAGGGTTGATTTATAAAGTATTGTGTAAGTGTAAGAGTGCATGGTGTGTGTGTTTAAAGCACAGTTGGTGATTGTTTAGATGAAACAGACAAGCACAGCTGACTGTAGTGTAGTGTATGTGTATGTGTCAGATGTAAGAGCAGCTGTTATTGGCTGTACAGCTGCTTTGATACTGCAGTCAGGTACTGAACAACACAACAACAACAACTGATGCTGTAAGAAGAGATTTGACTGATGCTTTACTGTTAGGACAGAGAAATAACGCTAATATGAATGTGTTCACTAAAACTACAGCATAAAATAATATAAATAAAACCTGAAGAAAGTTTATGAACCACTCCTAATCCTAAAGAAAAGATGTGTTGTCATGTTTGGTTGTGTCTGTCTCAGCTGTCACCCTATGACGGGCGAGTGTTCATGTAAGCCAGGATGGGCGGGGTTATACTGTAATGAGACGTGTGCTCCTGGTTTCTATGGTGAAGCGTGTCAGGAGGTTTGCAGCTGTCAGAACGGTGCCGACTGTCACGGTGTGACGGGCGAGTGCGTCTGTGCGCCCGGATTTAAGGTACAAACAGTCATGTTGGTCTTGTAATAATATAAGTGAGAAATCTCCACATTGATCCCTGACTGTGTTCACAGGGCACAGATTGCTCCATCACGTGTCCCATCGGTACATACGGCATCAACTGCACCTCTCGGTGTTCCTGTAAGAACGGAGCCGCTTGCTCACCGATAGACGGATCGTGTTCCTGTCATGCAGGTGATTTTTTCACATTTATCTCTTCTTGTATTAGTGACCTTTATAATAAATACTACCCAGTGAAAATGAGGGAAACGTGTCCCTTTAGATGTTTTGAGCCAAGTGGATTTTGCATCTAACCTCAAAATCTATTAAGCCTCTTTTCATCTGTCACTTTGTTTCATTTGCAAAATATCATCAGTTCTTCAATTTTCTGAGATTTTGTGCTTTATTCTGTAAACAATGTTTTATAAATGAATTATACAGACGCAACAGCGCTGGCACGATTATTGTGCATTGTGTGTCGTGAATAACTGTGTACAAAGATGATAGTTCAAAGTCCATTTCTTAATGTTTATATTCACCACTAGAGGAGGCGCTGAATCACTATGTGCTCCGATTCAGAGGTCAAATATGATGCAAAAATGCTTTCCTATAATCATTTTATATAAAATATGTTGGTAACACAATAAGGTTGTACTTGGTAACAATTAGTTAATGCATTAGCTAAAATAAATTTAGAAATACATAAATAAATATAAAAATACATTTTGTAAAACAGAAATGGAGCAACAATAATAAAATTCAAAGTTGATACTTTTGCTAAAACAATATATTTATTTATTTATTTATGTCTCCATTTATTTATTTATTTCTATATCTACCGTATTTTTCGGTCTATAAGCTGTGTTTTTTTCATAACTTGGCTGGTGCTGCGTCTTAAAGTCAGGTGCGCCTTGTAAGTCAGTATGAATTAATTTTGACATTTATGTTTCAAGAGACATCATTACTGTCTACAGCCGCGAGAGTCCGCTATATGCTGCTTCTGTATTTATGTAATTCAATGGATTCTGTAATGTGGAATGACGAGTATGCGAACCTCATGCTAGTTGGCTTGTTCGGTTAATTTAGCCCAGGGGTGCCCAACCCTGTTCCTGGGGGGATACCGTCCTGCAGATTTTAGCTCCAACCCCAATCAAACACAGCTGAAGCAGCTAATCAAGGTGTTCAGGGTTGCTTGATAATTACAGACAGGTGTGTTGGAGCTGAAGTCTGCAGGATGGTAGCCCTCCAGGAGCAGGGTTGGGCACCCCTGATTTAGCCTATTCAACCTTCCAGGTAAGTTCTGTATGCTATGGTTTATCGTTTAAATAACTGATCATATTACTTTAACGTACAGACACCTATTCAGCCTGCTGTTCTGTATGCTATTGTTTAGTTGAATAACTTGCCTTTCCAGATTAAATGTCTGTTCTTCGGCTTGGATTTTGTGAAATGATTTTCTAAATAAATGCGACGTATATATGTTAGTTCGTCTTAATGACGCATTTTTTACATGATGCGGCTTATATTCTGGTGCGGCTTATAGTCCGGAAAGTACGGTATTTATTTACTTTTGCTTTTATTTATTTCTGTATTTCTACATTTATTTTTTTATGCATTTATTAATTTATTTCTACTTTTATTTATTTTTGCATTTATTTATTTATGTATTTCTACATTTATTTTTTTTGTGCATTTATTAATGTATTTATTTCTACTTTTATTTTTTTATGCATTTATGTATTTATTCATTTATTTATTTCTACATTTATTTTTTCATGCATTTATGTATTTCTACATTTATTTGTTTATGCATTAATTAATTAATTAATTTCTTTATTTCTAGTTTTATTTATTTATGCATTTATTCATGTTTTATTTATGTATTTCTACATTTATTTATTTATATACATTTAAGCCATTTTTCATCCTCCATAGCACTATTGTGTGTTACACCTTATAAACATAACTGCTTCATGTGCAAAGTAATATTTCACATGAATATCTGTAGGTAAGTCCATTTGTTTACTGGTGTTGTGGCTGCATTTGAAATATTCATTTATAGAGACGCATAGCCAACAAGATACCTGCAAAATATAAATCAACCGCTCACAGTCACCGGTAATAAGGCTTTTAATGTAGCACTAAATCTTTATGGAGAACTTTAAGGCAGCTCACATTAAACTAAAGTTTCTCTGGAGGCATTTTCAATTGAATAGATTTAAGTGCATAGATATAATATAATTTTTCTAGTATAATTAAGGGTGATTTATGATTTTCAGCTTGTATGTTTATCATGTTTCCTGTCATGCAGGTTGGCACGGGGTGGATTGCTCCATTAACTGTCCCAGTGGCACCTGGGGTCTGTCCTGTAATCTGACGTGTGTTTGTGGTAATGGAGGCTCATGCAGCGCTCTGGATGGCAGGTGTACATGTACCCCAGGCTGGAGAGGAGACAAATGTGATCTGCCATGTCATGTTAGTTTCTCAATAACATCACACTTTATACATGCACATGATATCAGTCTCAAAGCCTGTTTTCAATGTAATATTCCTTTTCTTTTATTGTCCTATTGAATGGTATGTATGGTGTACAGGACGGCACGTATGGACTGGAGTGTCGCGAGCGCTGTGATTGTATTCATGCAGACGGATGTCACCCAACAACTGGACACTGTCGCTGTCTGACAGGCTGGACAGGTAAAGATAAATCTCAAAAGATTACAATAAATCATCATTTGCCAAAGTATCAGAGCTGTTACTTTCAAAGACTTTATTTCTCATTAATGTACACTCAGCACCCCATCTTGACAGAAAAAAAACAGACATGTAGACATTTTTGCAAATTTATTAAAAAAGAAAACTGGACTCGGGGTTCCTAAGAGCACAGTGACCTCCAAAACCCTTAAATGGAAGAAGTGATGACTAGAACTCTTCCTAAACCTGGCTGTCCAGCCAAACTGAGCAATCGTGAGAGAGGTAAAGAAGAACCTAACGATCACTGTGATTGAGCACCAGAGATGCAGAAGGGAGAAAGTTCCAGAAAGTCAACGATCACTGCGGCCCTCTCCAGATGGAAACCTCTCCTCAGTGCCAGACATATGAAAGTTAGCCAAAAAACACATGAACATGACATTTTTTTAAGCCAACCTTAATTTTTAAGAGTGCTTGTTCCCTCGCCAAAAGACCATTTATTTTTTAAAATAAAATAAATGCTTTAATGTTTTGTCCAAGATAATCTTCACAGATGAACACAACATTTATGAATTTTGAAAACTAAATGCGTTTACTAGAAATAAAAAGCTAACCTTAGGCTACACCAAGCGAACAACACCAGCTGTCTAACATCACTGTTATCACCACCAAGCTGACAGCTCTTTAAACTTCATTGAACTCATTTACAAAAACATGTTTCCTGGTAAGGAACTCTGTGGATGAAGATTTATTGGGAATTCTGCTCATGTTAAGTTGTTTTTAGATCTTCATGCATTATGTTTGTGGTTGTTAGCAAGCGCTCATAAAAAGACACTTTAAAGCTTTATAAAGTCACCAGTGGGATATTACTGTCATAGATTAAAACATGAAAATACATTGTTCAAATGCAGTCACCTGTTAACTAAGCCAAACATACCAAGAAACCAAGATATTTTTCCATACATTCTAGGTCATGGAAATTCAGCTTTTTATTCAGTGAAGGTGACTCTAGCTTAGTGTGGGAGGAACCCTGTATCAGTAATGAACTCTCAAATGAATGTTGAAATTGATTGATTTGTGTTTGTAAGTGAAGGAGAAAAGTTAGTGAGGTGTTCTTCACATTCCTTCAGTGTGAACACAACACGTCCAGCATACTGATGATGCTATCATGAGAGTTTCCTCACAATCATCCCAGCGTTGCCTAGCAACACACACACAGCTCTCAAAAGAGGCTTTTGTCCGGGTTTTGGCACGACCCTCTGCCACAACTCCACTTTACCCACAATGCACCACACAAATGAGACTATAGAGTGACACACAAGAGGAGATATGCTTGATAATCAGCTTGATCAAACACTGGGACATGTCTTAAATGACTTACTGTCCTGTCTCAAACATCAGATGTGTGCTCTCTGATTGGCTGTGATTGTGACGCATCATCTACCAATGTAGTGTTGACTTTATGATCTGTTATTGTATGTGTTCGCATCTGTTGAGCTGCTTTAGATCAGATCTTCATCTGATGTGTGACAGGGTTAAGAGGATCATACAGCAGGACTCTATATGTGATGTTTGTGATGATGTTTGATGACAGGTATCCATTGTGACAGTGTGTGTGCTGAGGGCCGCTGGGGTCCCGGCTGTTCTCTGTCGTGTAACTGTAAGAACGGAGCGTCATGTTCACCTGATGAGGGCACTTGTGAGTGTGCATCTGGATACAGAGGAACCAACTGTCAGCGCAGTGAGTTTACTACCTCTGCTCTGTGTGTGTGTTGTATGTTTGTGTATTTTCTTCTGATGTCTTCTGTATTGTCAGCGCAACTGTTCTCCAGGTTTTTTTGGTCATCAGTGTAGTCAGGTGTGTCCTCAGTGCGTCCACAGCAATGAACCGTGTCATCATGTGAGCGGTCAGTGTGACTGTCTGCCTGGTTTTAAAGGATCTCTCTGCAATGAAGGTAACATTCACTGATTCAGCACAAAACTTTATTTTCTTGCTTTTTATTTATAGATATGTTTCAGTGTTTTCTTCAGTACGTGTAGTGTTTGTAGCTGTGCTCTTTTATCTGATGTGTCTGTCTGATGTCAGTGTGTCCCAGTGGCAGGTTTGGTAAGAAGTGTGCGTGGAGCTGCAAGTGCACTAATAACGGCACGTGTAACCCCATCGACGGCTCGTGTCAGTGTTACCCCGGCTGGATCGGCAGCGACTGCTCACAGCGTGAGTTTCAGTCACATTAAAGGGATAGTTTATCCAAAAATAAAAATTCTGTAAAAATGACTCACCCTCACGTTGATCCAAACCTGTATAAATGTCTTTGTTCTGCAGAATATAAGGGAAGATGTTTTGAAGAATGTTTCTAACCACACACAATTGACTTATATAGTAGGATAAAATAATACAATCAAAGTGAATGGTGCCCAAGGTCTGCTTGTTATTATCATTTTATACCACGGGTCTGTTGAATGCTGTATTCTGATTGGCTGAGAAATGATCTGTGGGTATGCATTAATTTCTGTAAACCGCACACCTAACTTGTCAAATGTCTTAAAAATAGGCACCAGAGCAATATGTGTGGTAACAGTGGTATAAGAGGAATAATTGACTCCGGTCCTTTGAATTATTTGAAAATAATGCACATCCGCGGTGTAACGGCACTCCGCTTCGCATCGTGCCGCATTGCACCTTGGGTGTGCATTATTTTCTTATAATTCAATGGCCCGTTATCAATTATTCCTTACTTTCAAAATATCTTCTTTTGTGTTGAGCAGAATAAAGAAATGTATACAGGTTTGAAACTAATTGAGGGTGAGTAAATGATGACCTCTCTCTCTCTCTCTCTCTCTCTCTCAATTGAGAAACATTGATACTAATGTCATTCAGAATTATGAAGTGTTTGTGATGAGTTTGTTTCTGACGCCCCCTGCTGATCATAATGACAAACAATCAGGATTTTCTCTTATTTAATGTACAATAAAGCCATTTTCATATAGTCAGGGCCAAAGTTTGAAAACACACTTAAAATTTTGAGATATATAATGAGTTTTAAGGGTTGTGATTTGAAATAGGTCAATTTGTACTTTGAACTCAGATTGCTGTCAGAAAAAAAATACTGAGACATTTCTTAAATTCATCTTCATAATTCACTTAAATGATGTTATACTGATGAAAATCCTGTTTGTAAATGTAAAATAATGTAAAATTACATTTAAAGGGATAGTTTCTTTTTTCTGATGAACACAAAAGAAGATATTTACATAAATGATAATAAGCACACAGTTAATTGTAACTATTGACTTCCATAGTAGGAAAAACAAATACAATTTTAATCAATGGTTACCTTAAACTGTGCTTAGCATAATTTATTAAAATTTATATCACGGGGCTGTTGAATGCTTTATTGTGATTGGTTGGGAAATGTTCCACAGGTATGCATTATTTTTCAATGACTGTACACCTTACCTGTCAAATGTCTTAAAAATAGGCACCAGGAGCAGGTTGCACCAGCTGTGCGTAAGTTACAATGTAGCCTAGTTAACGACGCAAATGGGCACTAAGTTACAACATACGCATTACTAAATGTTTTTGCGTTTCACCATTAAACTTAGTTTAAACGTAACAATATGTTGTAACTAATATGTACGGAAGCCTCTGTCCATGAATAACGTTTGGAATAAGATTAGGGTGGCCATTCGTGCCAGTTCCACCGGACATGTCCCGAACATGTTTTCGGGTTTGTTCTCCGGAAGTCGCGTTTGTCGACCGCTTACGTCATCAAGGTTTAATATTTCGGTTTAATTTCAGAAAATCAACGTTACATTTCAAGGTAAGAATGAAACTACAATGATTGTATGTCTTAAAAGAAATAAATCTTAATTTTCTAATGTATTTTAACTGAAACTTGAGAACCTCGATGACGTATGCGGCTGCGCAACGCGACTTCCAAAGAACGAACCCGAAAACATGTTCAGGACGTGTCTGGCGGAACTGACACGAATGGCCACCCTAAATAAGATGTCAGCTAGATTAGATCACATCGAGGAGCTCGTAATTGATTATGAAGAGCCGCAAGTTCGTCAACGAGTTTTCAAGAACTGTTTTGTTTTCTGTGTATCCATCAATTAAAAAAAGATTGTAATTTTCTTCCTGTTTCTTTTCTCCTCCATGTGCGGAATAGATATTTTCAGTTAAAAGTGTAATATTTTGAGTTCGATAACGTTTGCTTAAACGTCTTTTTTAACTTTCAGTTTAGGCGAGTCAAGAATGTGTTTGAAATTATGTGCTTTTCAGACTATTTCCTGTTTACCTATTAGAAGGCTTGTGATTGGGTTAAGAAAAATAGACGTCATACTATGTGACAACGCATTACTTTACGGAGAGCTTACAACCTACTAGCTACGTTCTGCCTTAAGAACAAATGGTGCAACTGAATAAAGTAAAGAGTTATAAACTAGCTAGTAGTTTGGACTTTACGTCCCAGTTTAAGTAAGAACTTATGAACGACAGGTGCAACCCTACCCAGAGCAATATTTGTGGTATAAGCAGAATAATTGACTCCGGTCAAATTGAGATGTTTTCCCGTGTCCGCGCGGTTCGTGACTTGTGCCAAGGCTAGCATAGTTAATCATAGCTTACATCAACTGGATTTCTCCAAATAGCATGACAAACTTTACCTGTTGAGTAGAAACTTTGCGACTGAGGCATCAGAAAGCCCAATCTGTGCTTTTAGTGCACGCCAGCGTGTGAAATATTCTCTCAAAAAAAGTCTGGTCTTGTTTCTTCAGAGGGCTTTCTCTTCTTTTCATACAATTTGTAGAAACTTTTTCTCCGGCCATTTTGAACAAAAATTCGGTGAGAATGGAAACCGTAGCTCACCACACATATGCCACATGCGCAGAAAGGGACGAGGACGTACGACGGCCTATGCAACATATTACCAGAATGATTGACAACTAGGAGGACCAACAGATGATTTTGATGATCCACCCGGAAAAAGAAAATCCTCCGCTGTATCTTTAAGATGTATTTTCTTGATAAGCAAAATGACCTAGCAAAATAAGTCTAGTTTATAGACAAAAAATAAAACAAGCAAACAAATCTGCAAATGGAATAAGAAAATTTTTCTTGAAATAAGTGTTTATGAAAAAGTAAGAAAATTTTTCTTATTCCATTTGCAGATTTGTTTGCTTGTTTTAAGCACTAATTTGCTTAAAGTTTATATTTTTTTGTCTAAAAACTAGACTTATTCTCTTTGGTCATTTTGCTCATCAAGAAAATCATCTTACATTTACATCTTAATTTAAGAATTTTTAGATATTTTTACTGAAAACAAGAGAAAAATACTAAGTAAGAAAGTCATTTTTTGCAGTGTATAATTCAATGGCCCGTCATCAATTATTCCTTACATCTTCTTCATCATTTATCAAAATACTTTGATAATATTTGTTTTCTTATTTTAAAGGTTAATGGTTACAATCAGCTGTGTGCTTACAATCATTTCTCAAAATATCTTCTTTTGTGTTCATCAGAAAATAGAAATTCATACAGATTTAAAACAACATGAGGATGAGAAAATGGTAAACTATCCTGTTCTTGATTGTGTATGATGTGTTTTTCCAGTTGAACAGTACGTGTTTATATATGCATATGTGTTTATGTGTAGTATGTGTTTATATATGCATATGTGTTTATGTGTAGCGTGTCCACCCGGTCAGTGGGGTCCTAACTGCATCCACACGTGTAACTGTCATAACGGGGCCTTCTGTAGTGCTTATGACGGCGAGTGTAAGTGTACGGCCGGCTGGACGGGTCTCTACTGCACACAACGTAAGTATACAGCTTAAAAAAAACCTGTTTGTAAAAGTTATGTTTGCATTTCCAAAACTAATCACTCAGTTTCTCTTTAAATGTGAACAGTTTTGTTTATTATGTTAGTATATTGTATTGTTGTAAGAGATGTTATGTGTGATGACTGCAGGTTGTCCATTGGGTTTCTATGGGAAAGACTGTGCACAGGCGTGTCAGTGTGAGAACGGCGCTGACTGTGATCATATCTCGGGTCGGTGTACGTGTCGCACCGGCTTTATGGGACGTCACTGTGAAAAGAGTGAGTGTTTTTCAACAGGACTGTGTGTGTTAAAGCTTGAATATCTTCATCACACTCTTCCTCCACACACTTTTCAGAATGTCCTGCTGGTACGTATGGATACGGCTGTCGACAGGTGTGTGATTGTCTCCATAACTCCACGTGTGATCACATGACCGGCACCTGCTACTGTAACCCCGGCTGGAAAGGCCCACGCTGTGATCAGGGTAATGTATTTTTGTGTGAACAGTAACATTAAAGGGCCCCTATTACGTTTTTTTACTTGTTCAACTATATTTAGTGTGTAATGTTTAGCGTGTAATCTCCATCATTACAAAACTCAAAATTGACCCGAAAATGAGATATTCTGTCTGTTTAACAAAAAAACACTTTATAAGAACTACTTTGAATGACTTGATGGGACTACAGTCCACTTCTTTTGTAAATTATGCCTTTACCATTTTATCCATGAAATAATTCCCACCCATGGCATACAGACAAGTGGGTGATAACTGGTTAAGATGGTTTACCAGTGGGTTGTCTAAGAGATTCTGTTTATTCTACTGTGATTCTAATCCTAGCTAACAATCTTTTCAGAAGCGCCCCCTTAACATTATGCTATACTATACCTCAGCATCACACATTGTATTTAGATAACATCTTATTTTTATTCAATATATAAATATTTAATGACTTCAACACAGTGTAGAGGACTTAAAACTTATCATAATTCCTCTCGCTTCAGACTTACAGCCTTTAAAGGACAAGTTTGGTATTTTGCACTTAAAGCCCTGTTTTCAGATTGTTTATGATGAAATAGAACGATTTTGACTGAAATTTCGACATATATGCAGCTGCCCCGAGAATTTTCGGGTGTTTGTTGTATCACCCCACCACCTCTATAATGGCTGTATAGGTGCACTGGAACAATCCTTCCTAAAATGCATTAAACTTTCGTTTACAAAGACGTGAAACTCAGCGAGTGGTCAGGGGTGTTCACTGGTATGCTCACACAAAAATCGCTGCAAAGATCCTTTCCAACAGGTGTTTTAGCATTCGTTGTAAACTTTTGGACCTATTTTTCCAAATGCCTCACACCCGTATATTCTTCCATTAAGAGCTTAAAGCAACAATATGTAGTTTTTTTACCTTTAAATAATGTCTCTAAAATTATTTCAGTGATAGAACAACTTTTAACTGGACAAATTGTACTGTTGCTGCAACCTGAGCAGCCTCCTAGCTGCTACAAGCACACTCTGAAAGTGTTGGTGGAGGGTAGAGCACACAGCCCTGCCGCTCCCCCTGCCTGCAGAAGAGTGTCTGATACCAGGCACTGTTGCGCTTTTCAACCACACGGGGGAGCTGTAAGTCATTTTTACATAGAAACAACATAGTGTTGCTTTAAATAATAGACACTCCAGCCCAGTTGGTGGCGATAATCCACCTTTGCCAATTGCAAGAATACAAACAACGTTCCCGGCACGGAGTAATACCATACATCACAGCACATCTAATACAAGTCAATGGAGTTGGACAAAAACTACGATAAAACCTGTTGGAAAGCATCTTTTGCATTTTTGATTTTTGTGTGAGCATATCAGTAAACACCCCTGACCACTCGCTGAGTTTCACGTCTTTGTAAACGAAAGTTTAATGCATTTTAGGAACGATTGTTTCAGTGCACCTATACAGCCATTATAGAGGTGGGAGCTGATAGAACAAACACTCAAAAATTCTCGGGGCAGCCGCTTATGTCGAAATTTCAGTCAAAAGCGTTCTATTCCATCATAAACAATCTGAAAACAGAGCTTTAAGTGTAAAATACCGAACTTGTCTTTAAATTAATTCCTGTTAGCATTGCATTGTGTGTGAATCTTTCAAACATGGTAAGGAGCGTCACATTTCCGGCTGACGTCAGAGGTATTCAGGCTAATCACAACGTACACATTAGCTGGTCAATCAGGGACACAGTGCTTTTCAAATCTATTAGGTTTTTACAAACTCAATGCATATCAGGAAGACAGGGATATCTGGAGCTACAAAAATTTATGGTATGTGGAAAATAAGCGATTAGCAGATAGCAGCATGACCTAACTTCCAATGGACCAATTCAAGTCTCAAGTGACCAATTCAAGTCTCACCTGTGACCCTACCCATTTTTCTCATTAAGCAGCCATTTCACTTGAATATACATCACCACGGAAAAATTAAGAAAAACACTACTTCCATTTCATTGTGACTTTAACATCATATTTTTTTGTACAGATGTCACAGAAATCTGAAATATATATTCATTCTCACATATTTATGCTACTAAATGAAGAAAGAAAAAACTAAATTGCTAAGATAATGTTTGTCTCTGAGCTGAAATGGAGTTAATTTTTAAATGATACGAGTTTGCTGTTTTTTTGCTGAGCACAGGAGAAAGTGTGCACTGATGAAGAGTACCCTAAACGTATAGACGGTTTCATCAGACGCACATGCGCTGACGCGATACACGTCTGGATCCGAACTTTAGTACCGGTTTCGGTTTTTTTAATGGTCTGACTAGTTGCTAAACTGATCTCTTGAACAAATGCCTCATCGAAAATAACAAATGTTTTGGTTTCCTATCTAATCTATGTGTTGTTGTTTTTTGCTTGTTATATAAATAAACTACGTTTAAGAACTTGCCGCTTATGTTGTTACTGCTGAAACCGTCTATAATTGGCTACATTATGTTTTTACTTCATTTCCTCAAAAAATCATAACATTCAAATGCATAAGAGTGAAAAGGTGAATTTTATTTGTTATATTTTGCAAACATTGTCACAATAAGCCTAAAATGAACCATTAAAGAACGTTCTGTAGAAGTTTTTTTTAACCACCTTGTTCTGGGAAAATTACTTAATGGTTTCAAAGATAAATCCTAAACAAGACGTTCCCAGAACTTTATTATTTGGTTCTCAAAAAACCCATAAAGGAACCAAAGACTAAAGTTAGGGGAACATTCTGTGTTAGCTGGAAACCCTCTTTGTTTTGCCTTCCTAAGAAAAAATAAATGTTGATGTAGTGTTGCTCTCACTCCCCTTCTTTTCACTCTCACTTCTCTTAAAGGCTCATTATAGTTGTGCGTACTAGTCCTACAGCATAGCCTCAACGCCGTAGTCTACGCGTCAGTTTTCATTCATACACCTGTGTCGTTGTCCATGTTGATATGCAATTACACATGCAGACTGCTGGTCAAGGTAGGCACAGCCTAACCTACGACGTAGCTACTGCGTAGATCTTACACACGACTATAACTTGCACTTAACTCTCACTTCTCTAACTCTCACTAGTCATTGTATTTGAAAACAAAGATGAATCTCTCTGTGTTAACGCATAACTTGACTTTAGGGGTTTCACAAATTCACCTTCCCATTCAGTCTTAATAATTAATTGTAAACAAAAGTAGCTTTGAACATTCAGAGAGAGTGAAGCTGAGGCCGGGGCTCCAGCCCAAAGTTAAACCCCCTGTAACACAACTACACAGATGAAAAAAAGCATGGTTGATTTTATTTATTTTTTTAAGAAGAGGAAGTACCGATGTGCTTTCTAACAATCAAAATAATCTTATGGAGAAAAGTTATGCGCAGTTATCAGGAGAATAGCGGTTTGATCGTCAGTCAATCCAAAGTGCCTCAAGTTTAAATTTTCTTTATATTTTTTAAGTATTGGTTTTCAGAACTGTCAGATCCGATTGTGCAGCAAACAACAGGCAGTTGTGGTCTAAAGGTTAGAGAGTCGGACGTGACCCAAGAGTTGTAATTGAATTGTAATCTGGGATGTTTCTCATATGTTGTTGTTTGCTAAGTCATTACTGAACATCTGCTTTGTCTTTCTCTCAGGTTGGTGTAATCATCGTGGGAAACCCGAACAGTCTGACGAGTACGGCGTTACCCGTGGGCTCATATCAGATCGGGGCCATTGCAGGAATCGTGGTGCTGGTGCTTCTGGTGCTCACCCTCCTCACGCTCTTCATCATTTACCGCAGAAAACAGAAGGGCAAAGATTCCTCAGTGCCTGCGGTCACATACACGCCAACCATGAGACCAAACACAGATTACACCATCGCAGGTACAAGACGTATGTAAAGATCCACAACATGTCAACATTTCTCTTACATGCTCTTACTAAAGTGTTGTGTGCGTCTTTCTGTTAAGCTTGGCACTAGAGACACTGTTTTGATGTAACTTTGGACTTAAACAGTAATTGCGCGTGATCTGTTTGCTTTTTTTAGAGCCCACAGTTCCTCAGACGACTGACGTCTCTCCCAACAGCAATCATTTCTCCAATCCCAGCTATCACACGTTGACCCAATGCAGCAGTCCACCTCATGTTAATAATCTGCCCTATGGAAAGGTCAGAACATTGCATCATCACCTGTGATACTGTATATACACCTCATAGTAGTATACCTCACCCCACAATAGTGCTCTGCATTAATCAAATTCATTATTTTGCACACTCAAAATTTCTTGATGTAAACAAAAACTGTATAAACCACAACGACTTAACTAAATTTAAATCTATCACAACAGACTATATTTTTTTGAAAAGGTCTAAGAATTTAGTTTTTTAAATATTTTAGCAGCAGTAATAATAATGCAGTGACAGTAATTTATCAATTTGTGACAAAAGTATGCAGCCAACCGTTGACACCTAGTGAGCGTTGTTGGTAAAACCACTAAAAGTGTAACACAACCCTAATTTTTTGTGAGAATTTTATGTATAAAATATATACATTATTTTTATTTATTACAATAAATGTAAACTGTTATAATAATTTTTTATTGAATATTTTCACCTCCAGACACCAAATCAGCCTTGTTTTTGCTTATTCATCCCATTTTAGCAGTTTATTTACACAAAGCCCCAAATGTTTAAAGTCAGAGTTTATTTATAAAGCACTTTAAAAAAAACACACCATGTGTTTTATCAAAGTGCTTTACATATCAACTAAATACAAAAATCATAAATTACAGTAACCAACAACCAGGGGCGGAGTGGGGCCAAAAAATCTACTGGGAAATTTCGTATACCACCGGCCCTCCGTGTTAAAAAAAAAGGTCTTGTATTTGTAGTAAAACTACGGTAATACAAATCGTAATCAATCTGCAAAAAAACATTTTCATAATAATAATAAAATCATTAAATCATGGCTAATTTTCCTAAATGAGTAACTACATAATGATACCTGTTTGAAAGACGGAGATGTGCACCTGTCAATCAGCTATTACATAACAGAGCGAGACCAGAGATGAACGTGCTCATAAATGGGAGTAATATGGAATACTTTCTTTACATCTTTGAAAAACTGTAAGAATTTTTCCTTTAAATATTATTTTTGTCATATAAAGTTTTGAGAGATAATAATGTTTTTTTCCACTGCTATTGCTCATTTATTTAAACGTGTTTGGCGCATTTACCTCAGAGTTTATTTCAGTTATTTTGCTGTTTTTCCGGTAATAATAATACAATTTACATGCCAATCCTACTTCCTTGTCTTTTTATTCATTTCATTATGCTGTTATATTATTATATTTATTGCCATATAAGACGTTCATTGCCGTTATATACGCTCGACTGTTCAAATCATATGCGGAATAATGTGTGCATCTTTGAATAACTGTAAGAATACAGTTAATCCTTTTGAGAAATAATAATGTTGTGAGGATATATATTGCCATATTGCAGTTGAATACTGTCGTTTATAATATGAAAATCACATAGTAGGAAATATATAATGTGATACTGCAAAGTTACCCTTCTTATTTTTATTTATGATATATAGCCATATGGAGACAAACATTTGCAAATGTGCTAATTTGATCCATTCATGTACTGACCACCAAGCTAGAGATTTTAAACATCCTTAATCAACACTTACTATCAAATAGTCTATCTGCTTGATGTATCAATCTGACCGCATATGTACTCCAATAAACAGGCATTCGGCGGCGCAGCTTTTTACATCAAAGGCCGACAGGCTATGCCATTTGGGGAGAGTCGTTCAATGATCTCACTATATTTTTAAAAATCCTAAACATGGTTGGACCTGTCGAACAGGTTGAGCACTTTTATGTTGAGCAAAGAGGCTGCACAGTTTGACCAGCGGGAAGCGGCCGCACATCAAGCCGCCAGATGGGTTTGCTATAACTCGCAATGTATAACTATTATCAGACCGACCCTTGCAGCCTCAAAACACTACCGGCCCACCGGGAAATGTCCCGACTCTCCGATGGCCACTCCGCCACTGCCAACAACTCATAGACGGCTCTAAAACACAAAACACACTTAAAGAAAGCAGCTCTCACATAGTGTTAAAAGCTATACTATAAAAAAAATGTAAGATCACATTTAAACATTTTACGATCACATTTAAGAGCACCAATAGTTTGCGCCTGTCTAATGTACAGGGACAGGCTATTCCAGAGCTTTGGGGCTGCCACCGCAAAGGCTCGGTCACCCCTACTCTACAACTTTGTCCATAGAATAACAAGACATAAGTGATCAGCAGATCTAAGAGTTCTACGAGAAGCATACAGTTTGGTGAATTCAGCAAGATAGCTTGGCACTAGACCACTTAGAGATTTAAAAACAAGTATTACATTTTTTAATTGGATCCTATAATGGACCGGTAGCCAATGAAGGGAAGCAAAAGGACTTCACAAATAATTTTAAATCACAAAGGTCTAAGTCTATTGGCTCACTGTCGGCACTCCCTAGCGGGAACAGCATTACTTCTGTTTCCTCTTCAATAAAATGAAGGAAGTTCATTGCCATCCAGGTCTTAATTTCCTCTAGACATTGGAATAAAGGTACTAAAGAACTTGAATTCTTTCAAAGGCAGATAGATATGCATGTCATCTGCATCACAATGAAATGAAATACCATATTTTCTGAGAATATGTCCCAAAGGGAGCATATAGACCCTTTTACTGTTTGTACACAATGATGACGTGACAGCGTATGCGCGCACATTTAGGCAAACGGAAGTATGGCAAGAATCAGCAGTGAAGCAACGCCAGATCCATGTACTATAGTGGAGTGGATAAAAGACGTTAGCAGATGGCCAAAAATAAAGTTGGCAGAAGATACATATATACGTATATTAGCAACCAAAGCAACAACCAGACATTGATGCTGGAAAACCGTTTGAATAAACTTTCTGAGTTGCTAACACATTAGAACCAATGGGGAATAACACCACTTCTGTTGCCTAAATGCACGCGCAGGCTATTTGATCACGTGAGCTGTAAAAGGGTCTATAGAGAGAGAATAGAATGGGCCCCAAAATGGAGCCCTGGGGGACCCCAAATTTAAAAGAAGCTCTTGAGGAGACAAAGTCTCCAAAACAAACTGAAAATGTTCCAACAGTCAAGTAAGATCTAAATCATCCAAGTGCATTACCCTTAATACCAACAGAATGTTCATATTATGATCTACCGTGCCAAAAACAGCCGAAAGGTCTAGTAAAATTAAAATTGTACAGTCCCCCGAATCAGCAGCAAGTATTAATTCAACGATTAAAACACATTAGTGTAAAAAAGTAACCACAGGTGGTATCTGCACACTAACAGATGTATTTTATCACAATAGCTCAGATCAAACCACATATTAGGAACGCTGTGTGAGCATAAAAAATGTGTTGGGTATGAGATTAGCAGAACGGTTTTTAAATGCTCTCTCTCTCTCTGTGTGTCTCTCTCACACACACTTTTTATATGATCTCCTTTAATAGCAGAATACCAACCAGCTGTTTGTGAACATGAAGAATCCTGAGCAGAGGAAACTTCCGGATCACACGGGAACTCTGCCAGCCGACTGGAAACAGGGTGGATCCTTCAATGAGCTTGGTGAATACACAGCACACATTATTCACATGTTCAGCATCCCTGTGTCTGTTTCATGTATTGATATAAGACCGCAAAAGTACATTGAAAACATACAAGCATTGTACAACAGTAGATGTGAGTGTTTTGTTATTTCACTCATCTCCTGACATTCACACACAAACAGAGAGACGCAGGATCTTTCATTGGCAGCTGTGATCATGTAAACACTGATGACACATCTTTGTTTCTCACGTTAGGAGCTTATGGTGTTGACAGACGTTACATGGGGAAATCACTGCGAGGTATGAGATCATTTTGCGAGGCTAGAATTTGTTATACTGTGCTGGGATTTAAATTGATGGCATAAAACCTGTGTTGTGTTTGTAGATCTGGTGAAGGATGCACCCTATCACAGCAGTTCCTGCTCTCTCAGCAGTTCAGAGAATCCATACGCGACCATCAAAGATCCTCCTGCGCTGCTGATGACCAAGAGCGCCGAGTGTGGATATATGGAGATGAAGTCTCCGGCTCATAGAGACTCACCGTACACAGAGATACACGCCTCCGGTCCTGCCTACAAAAACGTCTATGAAGTTGGTAAGAGTCGGATAGATTCAGAGTGTCTTCATCTCTACTATTTATCACTCACTCATATCTTTCTCTTTAAACAAACATTTGCATCTCTGCATACTCTACAATGGGAGTGATCAAAGGAGAAAAAAAATTGTCTGGTTATTCCTGTATGACAAGCCATTTTGACTTTTATTCGTTGAGTTCTTGATATCAACAATTCAATTTTCACTAGGTAAAAATTGAATTCTTGATATCAGAAATAACATTTCTACTAGTAACAATGATAATTCTTGATATCTGTAATTGTATTTTCACTAGTTAAATGTCACCATTGGCTGCCATTCAGATTCAATTGTTGATATCAAGAATTACATTTCCACTAGTAACAATGTTATTTTTTGATATCAACAATTCAATTGTTACTAGTTAAAATGTTAATTCATGATATCAATAATTTGTTTGTCACTAGTGACAATGTTAATTTCTGTTATCTGAAATTGTATTTCTAATATCAATAAAATGCTTTCTTACTAGTAACAATCCCATTCATGATATCAGAAATTAAAATTGTCACTAGTGACAATCCAATTATTGATATCAAGAATAAAGGGTTTTTATTCATAATTATACAACAGTTCTTTCTGGTTCTCGAATCTGATTGGCTAAGAGCTATGCGATATTGTACTGAAACGGCACAGTAACCGCTTCACCTTTCGTATCATTCCGCCACCTAGTGAATGGAGGTCCTAAACAGGCTCATCTCTGAATGGAAAAACTGCAGGCACACACGGACAAACACAGACACGCTGTTTTTAAACACTCTCCGTGTGTCTCATTTCACTAGCTCGTAAATCAGTCTGTGAATCCCAATTGGAAGCGACTATTCCATCAAAGATCAGCGCTCTTGGATGTTACGTTAAACTTAATGGGAGTAATGTCTTGTCACATCGTGTGGACGATTAACACTTGGAAAGAAGAATGTAAACAATATTTTTTCTGGAGCTATTATCTCTTATCAGAACGCGAAAACACCGTGGAACTGCAGGTAAGCACCGCAGCTTTTAAATGTGGACATTGATCATTTATTTTAATGTGACGTGACTATTAAAACATGTTATGAGATATCGCCACTGATATATTTATAAGCAGCATGCAAAAACATATCTCTGACACTTATAAAAAAACTGTTTTATATAGTAATGTCAAGAACAAAGCCTAATAATAAGAGTAAATGGTAAACCAATAGTAACATTATATAAGTATAGTTTTATTAACTTTTACCTCGCGCCAAAACAATAACAACACAAAAGACACTAAATATGAATAAGAAAACAAGTAATATTTTCATCATGACACCAAATACTGCTGATTTGATCTAATTTTTGACCATCAGGCCAACATGAGAGCCGGGGAATCCCTGTCAGAGATTTAGCCCAGAGAGGGCGGTGGTCAGCGGGGCGAGTGAACACTGATGTCCAGTCATGCTTTGGTTCTCATACGTACCAAATCTCACTAAGCAAACGTTCAAACAGGCGCTATCTTTACTAATCGACTGCAGATTTAAATATAATACAGATACATTCTCGACTGAACTAATCTTAAAACTACACTTTGTGACCAAGAAACTCTAATATAAAGAAACGGCTTTTCCGTCCATTGAGTTAATATGAGCTTCAAAGCAGCCGAAAGTTTTACCTGTCATTCTGGCCGCCCTCAAATCCGTGGCGGAAGAAGTAGTTCTCAAACAAAGAGGCTTTTAAAATAACTTCGTTGTTGTTTTCTAGTTTTCTTTTTTCAAACGTGTGCCGTCGAACTGTTGTATAAAAACAATATCGCTCTCGGAGTCGTGTGATATAGCTCTATATCATCACGGCTGTGATTGCCTCCGGCACTAGGCCATGATGATATAGAGCTATATCACACTCCTACTCAAGCGATATTGATTAAATGTCATTCTTGATATCAAAAATTTAATTTGAATGATGACCTATGGTGACATTTAGCTAGTAAAAATACAATTGTTGATATCAAGAATTACAGTTTTTCCTAGTGAAAATTCAAATATTGATATCAAAAATAGCAATTGTTACTAGTAGAAATGTAATTTCTGATATGAAGAATGAACATTTTTAGTAGTGAAAATTGAATTGTTGAAATCAAGAACTCAACGAATAAAAGTCAAAACGGCTTGCCAAATTCCTGAACATTCTTGGTAAGTGGTAAACTTCTTTCTCTAATGCCCTTATAACTGGCTTTGTGTTTGTTTTGTTAAGTAAAGCTAAATGTGAATGATGGACTCTAAGTAAGAACAATTATTACCTCATTTATGTCTTTATTTTGATGTTACCATAGTAAGGCATTTATGAAGTTTTACTCATCTAAAATCAAACATCACGATTGTGATACTAAAAAATATGATTCAGATCCCGTCATACGATGAGGTGATGTGATGCGTTCATGTCTTTACACCCATCCAACATGACAGACTTCCAGACAGGGGCGTCATGCACCAATTTTTTAAGGGGGCACAGTGTGCACAGCTCACAGAAATTTGTGCATACACAGACATCAAACAAAATATTATAGACAGAGCTTTCAGTCTTTTCCATGGCACTTACATTTCTAACAATGCCTTCATGCAAAAACCTCCAAAAAAAAAGTGTTGACTAACTTTCATATTAAATAATATTCAATCTGAATAATTACATATTGGAATCATATTTACATCTGAAAAGGCATGGTTTATTTATTTAAGTTTTAATAAATTACTTGTTTAATTTGAAAACAACTGCATTATTCTATAAAATTAATGTAATTTTAAATCCATAAAGAATATAAACAATGAAAATGACATAAGTTATAGCCACGTGATTAAGTTTAATGTTCATTATGATTAAAATTTTTTTTTTAGATAAAATTATTAGACGAACGGATTATTGCATTAAATTTTACCTCATATGTGAGCATTTGTGATTCTGCGCCCCCGTGAACTCTGGCGAACTTTGGCATTGAGATGAATCTAGAAATGGGATTTGAAAATGTAGTGAGCGTTTCTTACATGTTTTAATTCCTTAGATAACCAAATGCAGCAGCAACAGCAAAGAGCTTGTGAGCGCACTCAGTATGTAACATGATCAAAACACTATTAAAATGGCAAAAACTCTGAAAAGTGACAAGGATGCAGCACAGAATTGATAATATTGTGCATATTAAACAGATTAAAAGACAAATAACAGATTAATGGACGCTTCTTTGATTTTGAGGTTGCATGCAAAACACAGTGCCCCCTCAGTTTGAATGGGCATGACACCTCTGCCTCCAGACATTTGAATCGTGGTGCACCTTTAGTAGGACTCGTGACTTTTCCACTGCTTCATATTTTTAACACTTAACATATTCTTTGCTTTCCAGAGCCGACCATCAGTAACATCTCGAACAACAACTACAACGGACCGTTTTGTCAAGATCCCTATGACCTACCAAAGAACAGCCGTATCCCGTGTCATTATGATCTACTGCCCACCAGAGACAGCAGCCCTTCACCTGCAGAGAATGTGGACAACAAATAAACAAACTTCAGCATTAAATCAGCACTAGATTAACATTTGTCATTAATTCTCATAAACATTATTATTACCGTCTATAAAGGTCGAATAGTTGTGTCGGAGCCGGTGGCTCGAGGTCCTTTGCCGATCCCATACCCCTCTCTCCACCCTGTACTGTACTTTCCTGTCCTCTCATATACACTGTCTGTTAAATAAAGACAAAATGCCCCCCTCCCAAAAAAACCCCAATGACGTATTCTGACCCAGAGAAATGAAGAGGTGGAGGCGTAAACCACTGCATTAACTTCCAACACAAGCAAATCATTCCATTCATTTCATTCTGTACAGGACCTACGTATGTTTTATAATCATAATATCTGCGTTCTTCATTGAGATCAGACAGAGAGGATTTCATCTTTCTGTTGCTGAAAATCATTTGCTTTTTGTCCGAAAGCATTTCAGGTTTACCAAAGGTGGATTTGCCGTTTCAAAGCACTATTATTATTGTATTTATACTGACAGACGTCCATTAGTTTACACTAAATTCAAATCTTTTCTTTTTTGAGACTGATCACTGAAATTTGTCAAAAACTTTATAGTTTGAAGTGAGCTGAAGCTGGACTTTTGCAAAGCTAGATCTCTAATGTGATGTGGAGTCAGTTTCATACGACAAGCGCTCTTACGATAAACATTCACGTGTTTTGAGCCTGATATGAACTTAAATTGTATAAAATTGTACATACTGCCAGTTCTTACATAAATGTGCTATTTTGATCCTGTAAACTATAACACATTCCTAAAGTCAACTGTAATTTGTCAAATATTTTACATTAGTAAAGATTACGGTTCTTTACTTACTGAAACCCAACAGTGTGTTATATTTGTATTTTTATAAGTTTTACTAGAATTGACACACAAAGAAATGATTAATAATACTGATTCCAGAAAGCGACTGAAGCCCATGTGTTGTGTGTATGCGTGTGTATGTATCTTACAATCAATATCATTCTTTTGTTTTTGATTTTATAATAAATAAATGAAGTTGCACAACTGCCGTTACTTACTTTCCCAAAGAGCACAGGAACCAGACTTTCTGTACCCTGCAAACACTTTGTGAATGTTGTATATTACTTCTATATTTTTAACTTAAATGCATTATACTGTATATGCAATTCATTCTTACAATAAAATGACAACATTTTTCGAGTTGGCAATAGGTATGGATGTTTTTCTTAACTAAATTGAAAGAATAAATTCTTACAATGACTGCTCAAATTCAAATAATCCAACAAATACCCAAATGCAAGTCAATCAAGGCCTGTGGGTGGGGCTTATATGCAGTACAACTGATGAGGTCAGCCTGACATGATCCCTATGCAGTGTTCACGAGATATCGGTTCATTTCACTGCCAATAATCATCTGGAAAGACAACAATTGGGTCGTAGATTATAATAAAAATGAATAATTTAAAACACATGAATAAAACTAACAGGAAACACACATGCACGTACACACAGATAGCTAATTTCAAATATCCCTCCCTTTTATATTTTAAATATTGGGAAAAAAGTATTGCCAAATGTGTACATTTTGCAGAAAAAGAGTATTGATAATTTTTATCAATATTTAAGCCCTACAACAGCACAGAGATAGGACTGGTTAGAGTTACAAATGACCTTTTATTAGCATCCAATTGCGACACAATCTCAATTAGACTTTAGGGCAGCTTTTAATAGCTTAGATGATATGATTCTAACGGGATGGATATGAAAAGTAAACTTTATAGACAAAAGTATTGAGATGCCTGACCATTACAACCATAAGGGATTTTAATGACATTGCATTCACATTAGACTTTAATATGAAGTTTGTCCCCCCCTTTGCAGCTATTAGAGCTCCTAAAGGGAAGCATGTATAGCGAGAAAAGAATGGGTCCTAGAACTGATCCTTGTGGTACACCATATTTAATCTGAGAGTTATATGACATCCTCATTTACATAAGAAAAGTGATACTGATTGGACAAATAAAGCCCCTATAACAATGTTTGTCTTTTTAGTTGCTTGAACCTACCACAATATCAGACCTGAGAGTTTTTAAACAATGTAAATTAAATAATCGCTATTATAAGCTTCCTTTCCAACCAACGTTACAGGATGCAGCTGTAGTCTGTCATAGGAGAACTGACCCTGCTGGCCAAGTCTGGTTTCTAACAAGGTTTTGGTTTCTAGCTGTTGTCTTGCTTACTGGGAGATTGCTGACATTAGTTTAGGGTTTTGTAAATTCTGTTAGGCTTTTCTTGTAGTTGTTCGACTACAATCTTTAAGACATCGCTGTTTCAATTTTGAAGGTGTGTGGTGCTCTTGATGTTGCCTTTAATTTCTCTATTCTTTTTGCACTGTTATTGATGGAATTAATAGCAAATTCTTTATGTAATGTAAAAACCTCCTGCTTTTGTATATTTTTTCCTCTTCTAAGGGCCTTTCCCATGTAAAATGGAAAGGAATGTGTAGTTTAATATGATGCCTGTTATTTACTACTTTACCTATCTGAAAAGTTGGATAGTCAAAGATAAAGCATATACTACTTTATTATTATTTAATTATTATATTCTTTAAGGACAATAAAATTTGTAATACTACATATTCGATATACTATTTAAAGGGGTCATATTATGAGACTTTTTAAAGATGTAAAATAAGTCTTTAATGTCCCCAGAGTGTGTATAAGAAGTTTTAGCTCTAAATACCATATAGATGATTTATTAGAACACGTTAAAATTGCCACTTTGTAGGTGTGAGCAAAATATGCCGTTTTTGGGTGTGTCATTTAAATGCAAACGAGCTGATGAAATGCAAACACTGATCACCATAATTGGTGGTTTGCTGAAATTAAAAATCTTTACTTTTTCTATCTGCACTAAATGGCAGTGCCGTGGTTGGATAGTGTAGATTAAGGGGCGGTTTTATTATAATTAGACTCGCTACCTACGACACAAAATAGGCGAAATTTTGAATTAGCTATTTTTTCACATGCTTGCAAAGAATGGTTAACCAAATCTAAGTTACTGGGTTGATCTTTTTCACATTTTCTAGGTTGATAGATGCACTGGGGACATAGCACTTAAACATAGAAAAAGTCAGATTTTCACGATATGTCCCCTTTAATCATTTACAGGTTTTCTTTGAATTCATGTGAAGTTGCTTTCAAACAATGCAGCACTGTATAAAAGCGCTATATTAATAACTTTGACTTTGTTTCTGGATACAATATGATGGGTGAATCACAAAAAAAACAAGCAGGGTAACAAAAAAAGATCTTTACTTCTCGGCTGGTGAAAGGCACGGGCATAAAATGCCATGAAATCTTTCACAGTTGTTAGGGTTACATTTGACAGAACCTTCCATTCTTGAATGTGGAAATATTCTTCAAGTCTTTGAGCGTATGACAGGTTTGGCTTTGACCATCAGGATTCAGTCAGAGATCATCCTCAGGTCTGTGTCATGTCCTGTGTCACTCCGACACGTCCATCATCATCATCATATTTAAGAACACTTACAGCATCTGCAGCATTTAAGTGTTTTACTAACATGATCTTACGTAACTGGACCACAATAAACATACAAACAAATCATAATCATCATTAAACATTTGATATCAAGTCTGAAAACAAAAAATACTATAAAATTAGATCCAATACCCCAAGAGATAAACCCTGGTGAGCGGTTGCATAAACATAGCCTTGACGTTAAGAATGTGTCGTTAATGATTCTGACTAACTAGCAATTAGTTACGGCTAATCAGTCTTATTATTTTGATAAGACCAATCTACCTTTCTATGTAACACTTAAAACAGTTATCATCAGTCTTGACCAATTTTTAAAACTAGTCTTAAAGTTTTATGCAACCGGCCACTGGTTTCACAGACAAGGCTTAAGACTAGACTAAAACACATCTCAATTAAAAATTAAACCTTTTATGTTTATAAACATTTTCATTTAACTAAAGCCTAGTTCTGGCTTTAGCTAAGCCTTGCCTGTGAAACCAGGTCATAATTCATATATATTTCAACTCTTCATTTTTATAAACCTCCAAATACAAAAGGGATTTGCAGTTGTCTGACTCTTCATTTGAAATGTAAACATATTACAGAATGAGTCAAACCTTAGGACGCACATTAATCTTTAACAGAAGACTTGTCCCAAACCTGACAAAATCTTTTCATTAGGACGTCCAGAAAGAGTTTGTGTGATTTCTGATGATGTGCTTTCAATGTCATATATTTATATCACACAGACTGGGCTTAAGAAAAGAAAGTCTTCAATTATTAAAAGGGTGGGAAGAGATTTATGAGAAACTCTGTTGGTTTGGGTGTTGATTTTAATTGCCAACAATTTTGTGATCATTTGCTGGATGTCTGTGTGCGCTGTGTTGCCTGTGAGGATGGTGATCGTGTCCTGGCTGTATAAATAGAAAAAAACTATGTGGAAAAAAATTACCAATCCACAAAACAGCTTAGTGAGTGTATAAAATGTGTAGAATAAGAGATGGCTGATATATTACAAAACAAATAATAAATGTTTTAAGATTATAACTGGAAGGGGGGCGGGGTT
Organism: Misgurnus anguillicaudatus; assembly: GCF_027580225.2. Lineage (NCBI taxonomy): Eukaryota > Metazoa > Chordata > Actinopteri > Cypriniformes > Cobitidae > Misgurnus > Misgurnus anguillicaudatus. The sequence goes on from NC_073348.2 coordinate 2,052,606, forward strand.
TGCTATAAGGCATATTGTAAAAGACCCAGATGTAGAGATTTCAACAGCGTTTCACATAAATCACTTACGGCACACCTTTAATATCAATTAAACATCATAATCTTAGTAGAAGGTTAAAACTCCGATTTAAACAATAACTTAAAAGATTGAGAGATATTAATGATCCCTGTAACCTAGTTTAGTTCAAAGTAGGAGCAGAAATATAACCAAGTCTCCCGTTTGTCATCTAAAAGCATCATTTTTGTCACGTGGAGTCAGTTTAGGCCTGTATCTGTATGTGTATGTGTATGGATGAAACCAGAATCCAGGTAAACTGTTGTCCTAACACAAGTTAGTTACAGCGTCCTGGAGGGCAGTCGCTGTTTGTACATGCCAGCCAAAGCTTTAGCAGCAGAGTAGATCATCTGTCTGCGAGACATGCCCGTGAAGGCTTGATGCCAATCTGTGCGGGAGACGTTGGGCACGTTTCTCTCCAGAACCTCTCCGACCGTCACCATCAGACCGGACCAGCGCAGGTTATAGTCCGGAGGAGTGAGGGATTGAGCCTACAACACACATTTAACAACAGATTATTACAGCAGATACACAACACACACACCACCAGATGCTAAAGATGTGTTCACTAAATATCACTTTTTTATGCATGCTCCAGACTGAACAAAGAAAGACATAAACATCTTGGATGATATGGGGGTCAGTACATTACCTGTACTTTAAGGTAACTCTTTAACTAAAACATTTTAAAGGCGGAGTGCACAATGTTTGAAAAACGCTTTGGAAAAGGAGACGGGCCGACTACCAAAACACACTTATAGCCAATCAGCAGTAAGGAGCGTGTCTACTAACCGACATCCTTGCCGGGTTGCGTATGTGTGGGGCGGGTCTTTTAAAAGAACGTCCAGATTCTATTGGGGTAGGGGCGTGTTTGTTTAGGTGATTTTCAATATCAACATTGGCTTTCAAACATTGTGCACTCCGCCTTTAAGTTATTTTATCCTAAAGCAGGGGTGGATATTTCTGGTCCTGAAGAGTTGGATTCAAATTTTTTAGGGGCAGAGCTCAAGTCTTGAGTATTACTTGTATATGACATTCAGGTGTGTTTGATTTGGGACAGATGCCAGTGGCCCCTCCCACCCTGACCTAAAGCTATAGGGTGATGATGATGACATCAGAATGTTTTTCTTATTTGTGTGAGTTGACAGTAAGCACAGAATAATTGAGAAGATCTAAAAGAAACACCTGAATGAGAATGCATTTAATATAAAGATTTATCTGAAGCAGCATCTTAAGAGCTCAACGACTAAAAACTGTCAAACATGTCATCCTCCAGTGTGAACTGCTGGCTGCTGATGGATATAATGATTTTCTAAAGGCACTAAAACAAACTAATGAATGAATGAATGAATGAATGATGTCAGTCTTTACCTGCTGAACATAATCCAGAGCTATAGGTGTTGCTTGAGTGAAGGTTTCAATGTGAACTCCATTTCCAGGGTCATCTAAGATCAGACAGCCGATGTCAAACCACCTGAGACAAACACACAGACACAGACGTACACAACATGAACATCATTGCTTTAGGACTGGATTGTTTTAAGGTACGGTGTTATCTACTGCATGCTTTTAACAGCATGTGATTTATTGTGTTGACTTAAAGGTGCCAAAGAATGCATTGATGTTAAATTGTTTGGAGATTGTTAATGGACGTTTATGAGTGACAAGTTTGTGTTTTCTTTCAGTATGGACCTGAAAAACGTAACTGTAATGTCAACAGTAGAACTTCAGGCTAAACGTTAGCATATAGCAGGTGTGCACATACTTTTTGTGTGGTGATCTACTTTTTAAAAGATAAACTTGACACGATCTACCTTAATTGTTTATAAAACTTCAAATGCTTGTTAGGACTATACTGCATATATTTCTACATTAAATTTAGGGCTGTCACCATTATTTGATTCTTTTTGAGTACTTAACTCTTTCCCCGCTATTGACAAGTTATCTTGTCATTTAAGAGAAAACATTTCCCTGCCAATAACGCTTTCCTGATGAGTTTTTACGGTAATCTTTAATTCTGCTACTATCCACTAGATGGCGCACTTACCCAACTTATAAAAATCTGATCTGAAGCATCAACTAATAAAAAACATGTGATACTCAGTGTATGTTGTGATCATCGCTCTGAATTTGATCTCTTAACAAACATCCTTTAGAAAAAATGCTCAAAGTTTTATATTTTTAAAGAAACCTACCCATATTTGAGAGGTTATAAAAAGAGAACAAATGAAGATAGAAGTTTTTTGTTTGTTTGAAAACAGAGGGTCTGTTCTTTCATTTGATATATTTGTATTTTTATATATTTATAGAAGAAAAATTTCTGTAAGGCATTTTGTGAAAAGCACAAAAAATGCTGGCAGGCAACTTTTATAAACCGCTGGCAGGGAAAGTGTAAAAATAATCCCTTCACGTTGAGTACCCCTTAAAATAGCGGAGGTGCGGTTTAGTCAAACAAACTATAAAAACATGACAACAGTATCAGAAACAGCGCATATAAATCAGCGCTACTCTGCCTCTCTCTCATGCACGGTGTGAGCGAGCGAGTGGATCAGCTCTTGCACAAAGGCAAGAAAGCGTATCCTGGTGAATTTCGAAAGTTAGACAACTGAGCTGCAGCGGACAGGCACAAGATTTAACATTATACAAACACATTTGAGAAGAAAGGCACAGGAACTCAAAAAGATTAGCCTGTTTCACAATTACCCCAAGACCATAATGCCAATTTAAAGCTCTGTTTTCTGAACTGAACTTATGTGCGATCTACCTGCATTGCCTTTGCAATCGAATGGTTGTGTAATTTATTGTTGGTGTGTATACATCTCGACTGTAACGTCACAGTTGGTGTAATGTTGAGATTGGTCTGTTTTCCAGCTATCTTTTGAATGCACAAGGTTTACATAAGGAGGAGGAAACAGTCGCGCTTGAGGCTCACGATATGTCATTACCACGTACACAACTCTTATTATTCATCTATGCCTGGGTAAATACACTGCTTATACAGACAGAGGAAGAGGGAGTATATGGTTTAACTGTTACGTTATTTGCAAACTGCACTTCACACTGCAGAACAAACAAAACAATCATGTTTACAGGATTGATTCTCTTACTTGTCTGGAAAAAGTTCAGCGATGAAGTTTTCCACTGAGACCACAGGCTGCTTCTCATGAATGACTGCCATACGCCGCAGACTGTCAATCCTCTCCTGAGCTCCCTACAAACACACACACGCACACAGTTTAAGAGCATCTGTGCATATCATGATGAATGAAAGCTTTATTTATTGACTCTAAATCAACACTCAGTTGTTTACATCGCTGTGACTGTACTATAGTGTAGACATGGACATACAGTTAAGTGTAACATCTAACGTTAACATATTTACAGTATTAATACCCTTGTGCATTCCACTAGATACACAGAAATATAAAAAAAATATAGTAATATACGTGTATAATACATATATCTAAAAATACATGCCATTATTTCTATGCTACACATAATAAATGAGGAGTACACACACCAAACGCGAATTCAAAGATTTGTGCGAGTAGATTACATACAAAGTCAAGGCAAAAACGTGAACAGACACAAACAAACACGGGGCGATGCAAATGATGCGAATTGGTACGAATTGGGCTGTGCGATTGCTGCGAAAACACAAGCTATTCGTCTCAAACGCGTCTTGGCACAACTTGAAAATATTTAACAAGTGAAATATTCGCATGACTCAAAGTTAAATCCGTCGAGTAATCTAAAGCGAGGAACGAGATGCTTCATGTTAGGTGTACGCAGCATAAGTTTGTGTCTTATGTCTTTCATGTCAACACAGAAATCAATCTATCAATCTATTTTTATAATAAATTTCAAACAAACTGCTGTGTATCAAATATAAATATATTATAAATATATAAGTATATAAATATGGTTTAGATGAGCTTGTAATTTCATTATACTCATGTAATGATTGCGTTTATTATCAATTAAAGCATTGAGAAGCAGACAGATACATGAGACGTAAAAGTATAATGCAGGGTTCACATCAGATACAGTAGAGGCGGCCAGCGCGAGTGATTTTCATGTAAGTCAATGCAAAGACGCGATTAGGCATCCTGCGGCGCGTTCTGAATTGAGCATTGCCGCGGGAAACATGCGCAGCTTTTTTGCCACCTCTACCGCAGCTGGTGTGAATGCACCATGAGAAGTTCACCTTAACCCCTGCGGCGTATCCTACAGGCTGTGGGGCGATGTTAGACTGACCGGCCTCTCCGGTCACCATCGCCAAACCAAACACTTCCTGAAAGGCGTCCCGCACCGCCCCCACTTTCACCTCCTTATCTGATGTCACCACAATATCCACATCTCCACCAGACTCTGAAACACACCACCACAATATTTACCATTCACAGAAATGAAATTGGATTGAATAAGATCAGATCAGGAGCATGAGATCTGTACTCACTGATGTAAGGAGCCATTCCAGGATCCAGTGTGGTTATCATGGACTCCACCGAGTGTTTAGTTTTATCAAGAACAGTCTTAACCATGGGATTACCAGCTACACCCTGACAACACAACAACATGAGCATGAGAGTGATGAGATGTAATGGATGAATTAAAGTGTGCGTTCAGTGTTCGCAGTTCCTTGAAGAAGCCCCATAAACCTCCAGCAGCAGCGTTGTCCGAAATCACTCGAGGGTCTTCAGTGTCCTCAGGAAATGTGATGGGAGAGCTGACGTCTAAGCCTCCAGACATGGGCTGCTGCATCATGGGATTACTAATAATGCCTAGACAAAGACAAATCACACATATTATATCATCAATTACACAAAACCAAAGCATATCATTTTGTTAACATTCACACGTGTTCACAATAATCATTTTGGCAATGTTTGTGTCCTGCCGCAGCTTTATTAATGTGATTAATTAATGATGACTAGGGCTGTCATAATGATTAAATAATCGTCTCATCGCGATTGTTTGACCTCATTGCGATGTTTCAGATCACCGAAATGATTGCACATCTTTTTAAAAAACACAAGGGGGAGCTGCAGCGCGAGACCGTATAAGATTACTTTTAAATATGTGTTATGTGTATTCATATTTACTGCCATGTAAGATTAATTTAAATAATCACAGCAATGTGTAAAAATTATTTCATAAACAAACAAAAAAATGTATGAGAATTAAATGTCAAAGCCCTAAACAGGCAATTAATCGTCATAACCGTCACAATGTATTAGTCAATCTTCAGCCAAATTTCATAATCGTGACAGCCCTAATGATGACAGTAATGACTGCAGGAGAGAAGAGAGTCACGCTCACTTTCTCCCCATCCAAACTAAGCAGCGTTGGGTGGTACCTGGCATCGGTGAGGCACTGGAGAAACTGGGCATCAGTGGCGTCTGAGGAGTGCGTCCAGCGTGGCCACGAGTGATGTCATATCCTGTGTTCACAGAGAAGCCGGTGGTCGGTGGGCCTATGGGCGGAGCGGAGAGGACGGAGCCCGGCATGGCCGTCGAGATGGGCGGAGGGACAGCGGATGGGGAGGCGAACGGCGGCATAGGGCTGCCGTACGGAGGAGACGATACGGAGCCGAAAGTAGGAGGAGGAACAGATGACATCATGGGCGGCAGAGTGGAGGTCAAAGCCACTGGAGGAAGAGGGCTGGAAAAACTTCCTGGAGAAAAACTGGAGACACCAGCGGGAGTTGGGAGCGGCAGAGGGCTGGTAATCCCTGAACACAACAAGAGTAATGAAAGGTTAAGCGTGTCATGGCTGTGACTGAAAGTGAAGTTGACTGTAAATTAGCACATAACTCAACAATCCGATGAAAGCAATGAGAGAGATTTCAGATGTTTACCAGCAGGGAGTGATGGAGGACTGATGGTGGATGTTGGAGGTGGTGGAGGGGTGGAAGGTGGTGTGCTTTCTATTCCGCTCTCTTCCATCATCTTCACTCTGTCCTGCCTGTGAAGAAGAATTGAGTGTAAGACACTGAACATCAACACCTCACTGATATTTAAATGACACCCATGTTCCCCTGTTCTTCTACAGCATCAGCCAATTTTCCTCTTTGGACCACTTAGTTTCACATGACAGACAGGTAAAACAAGTTTCTCTATAAACTTGCAACATGAGCAAATCTGGGACTAATAGTAAGCAAAACTTGGCAATTTTCTAGATGTTTTTTTAATATTAGACACGTCCCCGGAATGTGCCTGTGATGTTTCAGGTCCAAATAACATATAGATGATTCATATAGATGGCCTATATAAAACACCATTAGATAATGTTCTGTTTTTTTAAATAACCAACCTGCACCATTATGGGAACGTTATTTTATAGTTGCAAAAATAAAATCTTTTTTTTTGGTTCCCAAAAAAATAACCAAAAGGGAACCAAAAACTAATGTTAAGAGAATGTTCTGTGTTTGCTGGAAAGAGGAAAGAAAGTGAGGAAAGGAAACAAAAATTGACAAACAAAGAATTGAGAAGCACCCAAGTCTTTGCATATCCTTACATCGTATCCCAAAATTAGGAAAGATGTATGCTGTCAAACAGACATGCATAAGTTTATATCTGTAACCACACGGCTGCCCTTTCGAACTTTAGCAAAACTGTAAGCAGATCAAACCCATAGATATGTATAAACTAAAGGCTAGATGTCTCGCCCGCGCTGCTGGCCAATGGAGTGGAACGTCCGCATTTGGCGGCCATCTTACTACAGGCAGCTCACTCACTTGTAGCATTGAGTTTTAATTGTGCAGGTACTTTTAAATGACCATAACTTGCTTAATTTTTTACAGATTTTCAAAAGGTTTGGTTTGTTATAAACGTCGCAGATGTGTTGTTTTTTCCATGTCAAAATCTTGATACCATTAGGTGGCCCTCAGAAAACTCTACAAACTAATACAAAAGGCAGTTCATGACCCCTTTAATATTTTATTGACACATATATATTGGGTTCCTGTAACTTCTTTGCTTTGTGGTTGTGTACACACAGGCGAGGCGACACACAATTATGTTTTTAAGCTGCACCATAAAAGCTTTTTATTATAAATAAACTAAATATAGGGATTATTGAGCGAGTATATAAAAACTGTGTTGTAATGGTAACTGTGTTGTTTATTCAACCTAACTAGTTCTTTCGTGGCCCATGCTTCATTCAGGTTATATAAAGTATTTACTTTACAGCAGCTCAGTTCTACCCTCAGAAGTGCATACGTGTTTCCTGCTGTCTAATAAGCGCATCCGGTAAAGCAGCCGATTCTGTTCCCTTCTTTTTTTTATTTCGTTCCCTTCTGGAATTTCTGTTCCCCTCGAGTCGACAAAGCGTTTCTGCTGACAGCGCACGCGCATAAGAACACTTGCTGCGTGTTTTTTATTATCATGTGTACATAGTCTTATAAACTTATAAAGTTCACAACGATTAAAAAAGTATTTAAAAAAAACAGCTGTGTGTACGGAAAGCGAGACGTCGTATATGATTATAAGGGAACAGAAATTCCGAGGAACAGGATCGGGTACATCACGGGCTCTTCAATCATAACAAATGATTGTGGGCGTGGACAATAATATTAACGTACCATTCTCTACGCATATTGATAGATTTCTGCTATTAACATTATTATAATGCAACGCACATATGGCAAGCAATGGATTTGCAAGTCATTGATCTTTTTAATATTTTGCATGTGTTTCTTAAAGATTAGCATTAAATACTGTTTCCATGACACGTCTTCATAAAGTCAACGTAGACTGATCGATTAATGACACTGTCAAGAACCAATATTATTGATTAATAACGGATGCATTTAATATAGAGAAGCTCTGACTTTATTTACACAACAGGATAGAGAGCAGCGACAAACACATTTAATCAAACACATTTACGACACTCATCGCTCGTAAGATCTGTTGTGGCGAGTTTTACTTAGACAAATAACTTTACGTTAATTAAACACAGATGACGGAGAAACTCTTTATAAACATGATTCTTACCTGACGCGATCGTCTCGAGATCAAATCGAGTTTAAACGTTTAAATCCGAATCAAGCGCGAGATCAGAGGGACGCGGCCGCGCGCTGATGACATCATACAGTGCCACGTCTGATGTTGAGCCGCGCAATTTAGTTCAGCAGATTATAGTTATGTTTTACTTCATCAGATAATGGTTCAGTTCAAAGGCAACGTTTATCAAAACATTTCGAAATAAAATAGCGACTCCATGGGATAGTTTTAAATGTAGTTGCGTGTTGGGAAATCAGACCCTTTTAAGCGAATCAGTTATTGTGAATCGTTGTTTGCAATGAGTCAAAAGGCTTGTTCGACATCGTGCAGCGCCGCCACAACTGACATGCAGATGACGTCAAAGTACCGCGAGAGCGATTCGAGAAAAGTGTAATTTCGAATCGCTCTCGCGGCACCTTGACGTCATCCGCCTGTCGGTTCTTGCGGCGCCAAAAGTATCTCTAGCCTTGTGTATGTGTTTCAACTGTGAATCATATTTACACTGATCAAATATCAGTAATATCATCCAATAATAATGATAATATTTATTTTTAATAAACATCTCAAGTGCATTGTTAGATAACTATATCCATCATGAAAATATGTGTTCAAAATAATGGAGAAAAGCAGGTTGTAGTCTTTAATAAAAAATGGCAATACTTTCATACTACCCTTTGTTCAATTAAGTATTTTGATGTTAATTTTTTAACATTTTTTCGAGCTTTTAATTCATGTCATAGCAGAGTGAACATCTGTCTGTGAATATAACATACTGACAGTGACATCTATTGGATTTTATTTGTATTGCACCAATTTAGTCATTTGGACAAAAATCCAAACTCAAATGCAAATACAAAGGTCATATTTTCTTTTAAATCTTATTAGGTTTAGACGAAAATTTATTTTGAAACATTGAAAGGACTTTCAAGTCGTAAAGTTACCAGGAATTAAATCCCTCATTTTGAAAGGATTGTATTGTATACCCTCCTTATTAAATTTTTGTTTAATTTTTGTTGTTTTAATTTTTTTCTTTAAATTTTATTTGTTTTACTTCAAATGTTATCTGCACAATTCTAAAAATATTTTACAAAATTATTAAAATATTTACTTAAATTCTGATTATACCCAACTATAAAATTATCCGATAACTATAAATCAATGGTTCTCAAACTTTTCGGCGTGCGGCCCCCTCTTGTGGCTACGGTGCATTCATGCCCCCCCAAAGAAAATGTATGACATAAAACATTCCAAAACTTACAATTTGAATCAAACAAAACATATTAAATTTTGCAGTGCTATTTTTTAATTAGGTTTAATTAGAATTTATGATAAATTAATGTATTTTATGAAATGTCATTACTGGGACCCCCTGGCACCATCTCAGTGCCCCTCAGTTTGAGAACCACTGCTTTAAATGATCGGAATGAACCAAACATCACCTTCACACGCGCGCGCGCAAACACACACAGAGCAGAGGTGAGAGGCGCGACACTGTGCGCCGACGCGCCGCGTTCGCGCGTTTACCGCTATGCGATATTATTTGTGAGTATTGTCAGGTGTATGACTCGTGAATGAGAATCGATCGTGTCGGTGTCGCGCGCGTCTGTGTATGTGACATGGGCGAATCCTGCGGGATTTTACTGTAACTGTGGAGATGGATTCCGCATTATCTCACGGAGACAAAGGTACGCGTTATAACATATCATTCAGTACTCAGGTATCATTCATGTATTCAGCACTGCACACACACACATGTGTGTGGCGATATGTGTCACTTGACCTGTTGATTAAAGATCATCGCTAACACAGTATTGCACCTGACTGCAGTAAAAGGGTGTCGGCTCTCTCTCTCTCTCACACACACACACACACACACACACACACACACACACACACACACATTTCACCTTCATCGTCAAAACTCCGTGAAATCACATCCAGATCAGTTTGCAGATGGAGTGTTGAGTGTGATGTGAATATTTTATTATAAGAGGAGAGGTGATGTATTGATCAGATTGTTGGGTCTCTGCAGCTACAGCCTTACTGTCCCTCAACAGTATGAAGTACTTCTGCTTTACATAAATATTGATCATGAAATCAGCTACTTGGACGTTTGAGAGTTCAGATTAGGAGAAATAAGAGTCAGATCAGATTTTAGGATCTCAGGGAAAATACAACAAATAATGTCACAAAAATGAAATCAAGCAGTCTGACCATGATGAATATGTGATGGACAGCTGTTTTGATCTAGACACAGTGTGACTTGTGTTTTAATTATGACAGATTATCTTAAGTGAAAGTCATGTAACGGTCAGAAACACTAAGAGCACAAACCTGCTAGTGTCCTTCACTGGAAATCATCTCTAATGTAACCGATCAACAGGATTCATTTATGTACGGTAGCTGTTAATGCTGCTCTGATTCACATCACTCGACTGATAAAGCAAAAACATCTTAAACTTTCACTCATTTAAAGCAAAAGTTTCATTTAAATTCTTATTTTATACTTATATTATGTTTTCAAAAGAATGAAACAATAGTGTACAGCTGTAGATGGGCAACCAGATGAGCTATTTATAGTGCCACCCTAATAAAACACATAATAAATGTTTCTAAACAAATGTAATAAATACAAACTGAAATCTGGAAAAAGCTTATTCTTAAAAGCAATAATGTTTATCTTTTATTTCCTATGTAAGGAATAATTGATGACGGGCCATTGAATTATTTGAAAATAATGCACACCCAAGGTGGTAATGCGGCACGACACAAAGTGGAGTTTTGTTATACTGCGGGTGTGCATTATTTTCAAATAATTCAAAGGTGAATCCAAAGGAGTCAATTATTCCTCTTACACCACAGTTACCACAAACATTGCTCTGGTGCCTATTTTTAAGACATTTGAAAAGTTAGGTGTGCTGTTTACAGAAAAATAATCAACACAAACATTTCTCAACCAATCAGAATAAAACATTTAACAGCCCTGTTGTATAAAACATGATAAACATTAGGGAAATAGTTCAATTAAAAAATTGTGTCATTCAAATCCCTGTTGCCCTTTATTTATAGTAGTTTGTTTTGAAACAAAACAAAGTTTTGGGGTTTCTGGTTACAATGCAAATTAACTGTGACTTATCAAGCTTTAAACAAAAAGCTTCAAAATATTGTTTCAAATGCTAATAGAAAAACTTTACCCATAGCTGTGAAGCAGTCATCATCATCATCATCTAATGGTCAGATCTAAGGTCCTGAAGGGTCATTGTCATGTAAACCCAGCTAACAATTTTTTGTTCCCAAAACGTTTTCCTAACGTTATTTTTGTTCTAAAAATGTTCCCCTAACGTTAGTCTTTGGTTCCCATAATGCAATTCTCTTAAGGTTTGTTTTTGGTTAGCCAGGAAAGTTTTCTTTACAGAAATAGAATATTTTTAGGTTAGTTTAACGTTTTTCTAACGTTATTCTAACTTTACAGTAACATAAGAATAACGTTTGAGGAACATTATTTTTAGGTTAGTTTAACGTTAGGAGAACGTTATTTTATGGTTCCAAAAAATAACCATTAGAGAACGTTCTGTATAAGTTATTTTTAGATTATTTAAAAATAACCCCCCTGCAACGTTATGGGAGCGTTATTTTATGGTTGCAAAAAATAAAACAATAACGTTCCATGTTATTATTTGGGTCCCAAAAAAATAACCAAAAAATAACGTTAGGGTAACGTTCTGTGTTTGCTGGGAAGTTTAGCTCTATGTCTGAAAAAATACATCTGAATAATTGAACAAAGGTCTTAAGGATCATAGACATAAAATGTATAGATGGGACATTATTGCTGATGTATGTCAGAAAGAGTATCCACAAGAAAATGGGTGAGCTGTGGGTTTTCTTCAACAAAACAGCACAATAATATCTCAAACCATTTCAACGGTTTATCTGAAGTACAAAGATGTTTTCATAAATATTGTACAAACGTAGGGCATGTTTCTTCTTGTTAAATGATTGTTGAGATGTCCCTGATGTAATATTAATAATAATACTGAGTGTAATTCATGACAATGCACTAGATGGCGCTATGTTCAGTGACATATTATTCATACTATAGACTGTTTCAGCAGTAACAACATAAACAGGCAGCTTTCGTGGAACAAACGAAACTTTTGGTTCACTCCGCTAAGAATAAATAACAACAAAGTCCTTTTAAAGTAGTTTATTTTATAACAAGCAAAATAAACAATATGTAGATTACCTAGGAAACCAAAACATTTGTTATTTTTGACGAGGTATTTGTTCAAAAGTTTAGTTTAGCAACTAGTCAGACCATTAAACAAACAGAAACCAGAAGTAAATTTCCAACCAGAAAAGTAATTTTTGATATTCTCCCAAACAAACTATTCAAAATTATTGTAATATAATCTGTTATGGATGTGTTAAAAATTAACACTTAAAGGTGCAGTGTGTAATTTTTAGAAGGATCTCTTGACAGAAATGCAAAATAATATACAAAACTATATTATCAAGTGTGTATAAAGACCTTTTTATAATGAACCTTTATATTTTTATTACCTTAGAATGGGAAGTTTTTTTATCTACATACACAGAGGGTCCCCTTAAATGGAAGCCGCCATTTTGGGCCGCCATGTTTTTACAGAAGCCCTTAACGGAGACTTCTGTAAAAACAGAAGCCTCCGCTACTGGTGGCTACAGTAGCTTCTCTATGTGTTTCAAAAGCGAGGGGTGAGCAGCGGACTGAGCCGTTGGTTGCAATTCACAACCTCACCACTAGATGGCGCTAAAGTTTACACACTGCACCTATAAATTGGTTAACATTTTTTGATATGTTTAAAAGAGTACAAGACTACAATATAAATAATAGTATGAGATTTTGTGTAGTACTCAGAAATAAAACATTTCAGTTTCAGTTTTCTTACCATATAAATGAGCTGTATGATGTAGTATTTAATCATATAGTTTTATTGCACATTTTATTGTCCTCATAAAAAGATTATAATCTATTAAAATGTTTATTTCTTTTCTTCCACTATCAGACATGAAGGGATTTAATATGATAAATAACTATTAAACTAGACATACCTTTCCATGTTAAATAGAAAGAAAAGTTTGACATTACATAATAAATTTGTAATAATACACAGCTTGTAAAACATAACACTTACGCTGCATACACACCAAATGCGAAACATTGCATTCCTCACTCTAGGATTTAAATTCGTGTCATGCTACTTTTTTGTTGAATATATTCAATTTGTGCGAAGACATGTTTGAGACGAATAGCATGTGTTTTATCGGCAATCACAGCACTCCATTTGCATCATTTGCATCACCCCACACGAGCTTGCGCCTATTCGCATCTTTGCATTGACTTTGTATGTAATCTACTCAAGAAAATTGTTGAATTCGCGTTTGGTGTGTACGCCCCATTAAACAACCCTCCCCTTAATGTTCAAACCAAAACTATACCTGTGTGTGTGTACAGATGAGGTCCTCGTGGAAGATGTCGGGCTCCTGTGTGTCATGATGCGCGAGCGTCTGCTGTTGCACAAGCCGATGCACTTCTCCTGGCTGATGGAGGCCGAGTCGTTCACCTCCTCCATCCAGACGGCGGGCGCTGGCATGACCCTTGAACAGAAGACCACCTTTGCCTTTGTCATCTTCCTCTTTGTCTTCCTCTGTATGCTGATCGTCCGCTGCTTCCGCATTCTGTTGGACCCGTACCGCAGCATGCCCACCTCCACCTGGGCCGATGGTCTTGAAGGGCTGGAAAAGGGACAGTTTGATAACACGCTGGCGTAGAGGGCATACGCGCCATAATGCTGTTATTGGTGCATGTGAATACCAAAAAAAAAATGGTCCCAAAGTTAGAATACAATGACCGTGCACAAGTTGACCACAGCTTAGCTCATACTAGTGAATAACACACACATGTGTACAAATACAGTCCGTATAATAAGTATTGAACACGTTTATTTTGAAAATATAATTGCAAAGGTGACATTTGCAATGCATCTGATGAATATTTCATATCAATAGCACCTTTAGAAATATGTTAACTGAGAAAAAGGGTGACGTGTTCAATACTTATTTTACCCGCTGTACACACACCTGCCAACAAACATACACACGCTGTGCTCACTGCCATCCACATTTACAAGGTGTTGTTTCAATGAAATGGTCTTCTTATAGATTGAATTGATCCCAGGCTTTTTATTAGCATTGGGATGTGAGTGAGACAGGGTAGCTTTTATATTTCCACAAAAAACATAACCCTTGATTCCTCATATGTGCTGTCGTTAACTGCCAAGTACAAATCTCTTTATAAAAGCGTTTCTAAGCACTTCATAAACATTGAGTATGCTTAGTAATATATAGCCTTAAAATGTGCACTGTCCAAGTTTACATGCTTCATTATAGAGAGCTACTGTAGTCACATCCTAAGCCTTTAAACAGGAAGGGTTCATTTTTATAATTGTATTAAAGGGGTCATATTTTGAGATTTTTGAGTTTTCAAGTTTTTGGTGTACTCAGAGTACATATGTGAAGTTTTAGCTCAAAATACCCCACAAATAATTTATTATAACATGTTAAAATAGCAGGAAAAGGTGTAAATGTGCCGTTTTTGGGTGTGTCCTTTAAAATGAGTTGATGAAATGCAAACACTGATCACCATATTGGTGGTTTGTTGAAAATAAAACTCAATTGTGGTGTGAATTCTTTTCTCTCTGCACTAAATGGAAGTGCAGTGGTTGGACAGTGCAGATTAAGGGGCGGTATTATTATAATTAGATCCCCTTCTGACATCACAAGGGGAGCCAAATCTCAATGAACTATTTGTTTCACATGCTTGCAGAGAATGGTTTACCAAAACTAAGTTACTGGGTTGATCTTTTCTAGGTTAATAGAAGCACTGGGGACCCAATTATAGCACTTAAACATGGAAAAAGTCAGATTTGTCATGATATGTCTCCTTTAAGATAATATGATGTATTAGATGAGCTCTGACTGTATTATTGGCATCATTCACAGACACATGGATGAATGCGTTCAGCCTCAGCACAATGAACAAAGTGATTTACTAACAGGCTGTTGTTTGAATCTGCCATCAGAGGAAGGATCATGAAGTGAAGGATTTCACATGACACGTCTGATTCACTTGAACAACTGATGAGGATCAATCAGATGACATTTAATAATGATTGTGTAATACTGAAATGCTCCTTTTCTCATGTCATTCAGTTCATCATCGCTGTGCTGTTGTTTATGATGATGACGATGATGATGATCAGTGCTCATGTGTGTGTGTGTGTGTGTGTGTGTGTGTGTGTGTGTGTTGTGTATGTGCTGTTGTCTGTGTGTTTATTTATGTATTCATGAAAAAGGACCCTTAGATCAATCAGACCTTCATACTGTTATAAAAACAACATCATTACAGTAGATGAGATCAACATGTGAAGTGTAATAGAGGACATACTGTACTGTACTGCGCTCAGTGACAATATATTGAAACACCAGATGATTATTTCATGATGTTTTACATATGAATAATAAAACATTTCCAAATCAATACAAATGTCATGTACTGCCTCCTTACTATGACATCAGTGTGTCTATATTACTTCATTTATTCAAAATATCTTTATTCTTCATCAGTCATATTATTAGCAAATTTTCAAGCTTTATTCATCTAAACTGATACTGTATTTACAGCTTTTATTCTGGAATATATGCTTGATCATCACTGCCTGTACATTACATTTAAATTCTTACAGACACATTTAATACAATCAATTCATTTAGTAGATTAAACACTTTTAAATGTTTGCATTTGCTATCAGATAAAATAAATAAATGTCATTTATATATATAAAATCATCAGTGGTGATCAAAAGTTTACATCTTGCAGAATCTGGAAAAAGTTATTTCACACACTGTAAAAATATTTAAAAACAAGTTTTAACTTAAAAAAGTTGACATAATTTATAAAAACAAGTTGAAATTGTTAAATAACATAAAAATATATGTTGATTTGACAAAAATGCTGCATTTTTTGTTTACAGTGCATCAGAAATGTTCACAATACTAATAAGAGAATTTCTAAACATAACCAAGTTCAAAAGTTTACATACACCTGAGACCTGGTCAATTAATGAGACCCCTACGAAAATTAACCATGGGGTTTTTGTGAAAAAAGTGTAGTAATCTTGTTTCTTTTTTTTGTATAGGCTATTGATTACTATTAGCAAATCAGTTGGGACTGAACCAGATTTTGTAGTACCATGGTTTAACTAAAATAACAATGTTTTTTTTTCGTCTTAACTGTAGTAAAACCATGGTTAATTTTTGCATAAGGGGAGTTTTTGTGTTTTCTAATATATATATATATATTATATAGTATTAATAGAAATCAATAGCCTACACACAAAAAAACATGATTACTACACTTTTATCAGGGGTTTGTGTTATTTTATGCATATTTATGTAGACAGGCTGGTGTGTTGTTTGAAGAGCTGATTCAGGATCAGTCTCGGACATGTTCTTGTTCTGATCATTGATACTTTAAGACTGTGGTTTTCACACTGGGGGCCGCGAGATGGTGCCAGGGGGGCCCCAGTTGTATGACATTTTATGAAATACATTAATTTATCATGAATTCTGTGTAATTAAACCTTAAGGCTACTAACCAAAAGCACTACTTTTTTATATAATTTAATGGTACTTTTTATTAAAATGTTGAGTTTTAGAATAGTTTTTTGTCACAAATTTTCTTTAGGGGGGCCGCAGAGGAATGCACCGTACACAAGGGGGGGCCGCACGCTGAAAACGTTTGGGAAACACTGCTTTAAGAGATGGTTATAATCAAACATCTCTTTTGTTTTTTACACTTGTTTTCATTTTAAAGCTCAGAGAGCGGTGATTTTCATTGATTGTGAAACTGGTGTGTGTCTTATTCACTACTACAGTAGTCAACCCAAAGTAATGAGAAAGTAAAGTGCACATCAGTGTATATTAACTGATTCACTGCAGGTCACATGAATTATGGCATTATCTCTGTCAGGAATGTTCAAGGACAGAACCAAGATGCAGGTGGCGGATGAACACAAGAAGACCTTTATTGAACACTTAACAAAAAACAAAAACCCACGAGGGGGAAAAACAACAAGACTATATTAAGAAAACATCAAACAGACTAGACTAACTTGACATATGACTATAACAATAAACCTGACTTAAACTAAACATAGATTCACTTGACAAAACTGTTCTTCTTCCTTTATTTCTTTACGCAATTCCAGCACCTACGGCTATATTCATGGCGGGAACAAGTTAATCCATACACAAGTTTTATTCAGACACACAAGTTTTATTCAGACAAGTTGATCCATACACAAGTTGGGAGAGGGACAATTTGGCATCTCCAATCTGCCTAACTTGCTTTTTTTTTGGCCTGTGGGAGGAAACCAGAGTAACCGGCGTAAACCCACGCTGATACAAAACAGTCCTTACAACAAGACAGACGACAGGAAGTTTACCAAGACGAGGAGTTTTATAAAAAAGAACGAGCAACACAAGGGCATTAAATAGTGGAGCAAATCAAGAGGAGAACAGGTGACATAAATCAAACAATAATGAGGTGATAAAGAGGAAACGAGGGGGCGGGGTCAGGAGATGAGACACAGAAACACACAGCCCAAACAAGAGGCCATGTGCTGCCACACAAAACATGGGTCTGTCATGATCCTGCCTCAGGACTACAGTAAAACAATCATGACAATCTCTTGTATTATGCGGTACGGGTGTGTCAACTCTGGTTGGTGGTCCCACTGAATTTCAGATAGAGACCCTAAATGTGTCACCAGTAGTAAAGGTTCAGTCTGCCGCCAGTCTGAAATTTACAGCTCTCCCCCTAATGACGGCTATATATCACACACTATTTAGTGCACTCTTTAGTGCTTGTAATGCAGTTAAACATGACACAGTGCAGAACAACAATTTGCGACAAAAGAAATCTTTTGCTAATCACTTCAGCCCGAGAGCTTTATTGATTCATTCAAAGCCCTGCCTGCATTTGCATTTCAATGTTAACTTAACCAGCGGGCTGTCAACCCTGCCAGACCTCATAAATTCCAGTCCACTGCTGTTACAGCTCGTAGGACACTTTGGGTCAACACGTGCATCTGCCTTTTTGCATACAGTTAAGCTCAGGCATACGGAAACATCTTTAGCAGGACATTAAAGACTTGAGCTGAATGTTGGTCATGCACACTGCTGACAATAACACATTATTACATGATAATCAATCCAAACTCTTTGAAGTATTGCATTTAGTGTCTTAGACCCCTAGAGTCAAGGTGTGTGTTAACGTTGAGAGTTTCATCTTTATTTCCAAATACAATTACTTCAGTTTTGTCTTTGTTTAACTGGAGGAAGTGTTAACGCATCTGAAAAAAAGTAGTTCCCCAACAAAGAGGCTTTTAAAATAACCCTGTTGTTGTTTTCTACTAGTTTTCTTTTTTCAAACTTGTGCAGACGAACTGTTGAATAAAAGCAATATCCTAAATGTTAAAGCTTTAGAAAAAAATCAAATGCAAGTTGTATTGACATATTTGAGATGACCAATCAGGTCAGAGAATGCGAGCTGTTTCTATATTAAAATGTCTACTTCTAATTTATGTGCAGTGATGAATCTGTGTTTCCCATTATTCCAAAATTCAATCTGACCTGCCACAGTTTTGTAACAATAAGAACACTAACGTTTCGTCAACCAAACAGAAAAATAAATACATATAACTTATATTATACTATCAAACCACATGATTTAATTATATACCTTAGTTTATTTATATTAATTATTAACAATGATTCATAATTATTACTATAAAATAGTATTTCTAAGTAATATAAAATGTTTTTCTGCTCTCTATTTTTTATGTGTATTCATAGGCAATTTTGCAGACTCTCAGTTTGAGATAAATATTTGTGTGTTGTGTGTTCACAAACTAAAACAATACTAAAATCATAATTGTATTACATTAAACCCTAAATCCTTTACTTAAGACATTCTTCAATTATATTGAGTTATTTGTAATATAATGTTATTGTAAAAAAAATTAAAGTAGTTTTAATATAGCTAGCTACTTTTCCAGACAGTTTCTTTACAGTTTCAAAGAATCTTCCCCAACACTGGGTACCCAATGAATTCCATAATATTTGTTTTCCTACTATGGAAGTCAATGGTTACCATCAGCTGTGTGCTTAACATCATTTATCAGAATATCTTATTTTGTGTTACAGGTTTAGAACAACATGAGGATGAGAAAATGATGACAGAATTTATATTTTTTTGTTGAACTTTAAATCACCTGTTGAAGTCAGATGTGAATGAATCTGAAAATATAATCATTCTTATGCCATATTTATGCCAGGAGCATGGCCATGAAGTATTGTTTAACAGAAACAACGAATACATAGCCTATTTTATGATTATGTATCGACTCATTTGCTTTTACATCTATGTGTATGTGTGTTGCCTTGCCTGTAGTCTCCACCCCTGTGCTTCGGAAATCTCGCGAGATCCTCTCCTATCGCGAGGCCGCCCAGCATCGCTGTGAGCTCGCTGGTGCTGCTGCAGTGCGCGTATAATAAGCGGCGAGACTCGCGCGGACAAGAGGAGGAGTTGCGGCAAGGTCGCGGCAGCATCACTATTATCATCCACACCAAGCTCGATTCACGGACACTGAGACATCATCGTGAGCGCGAACACCCGCCGGAGCGTCTTCACATCAAGCGCGCGAGACCTCGCGGGGAGTTGTGTTCCGGGGGCGCGCGGGTTCTTTATTTGCATCCGCATGTGCGCCTCGCGCTGCGGGTTCGGAGGAACGAACGGCGCGTTATTTTTGTCTTCCTGCAGCATCAGTGTGTTGACTTTCATCACGCAGCGTGAGTTTTGACTTTCGTCATGTCGGCGTCTCCTCCACCCGCCGCCAACAGCGGCCAACTACTGCTACCCGAACCGGACGCGCTCAAACCCGCCGGTCCGACGCCGAGTCTGAGCCGCTTTCAGGTAGATCTGGTGTCAGAGACCGCCGGCGACGGGCACGCGTCTCCCGACTCGTCCCCGCCCGATTACGCGCCCGAGCCGCCGCGGGAGTCTGGGTCCGGCGGAGAGGAAGCCAAAGGCCGGTTTCGGGTGGTGAACTTCGCGGCCTCGAGTCCGGACGCGGCGCCTGCGGAGCTCGCGCAGAACGGGGACACGGTGATGAGCGAGGGCAGCCTGCATTCGTCCACCGGCGGCCAGCATCATCATCACTACGACACCCACACTAACACATACTACCTCCGTACCTTCGGTCACAACACCATCGACGCTGTGCCCAACATCGACTTCTACCGGCAGACCGCCGCACCGCTGGGCGAGAAACTCATCAGACCCACCCTGTCCGAACTACACGACGAACTGGACAAGGTACACAACACACTACTCAAACACACACTCCACACTAACTGATTAATTGTGTACTTAAATACCGAACACGAGCTGTTTAGTAGTGTCCTTACACTAAACATTGTTACTGGTACACTACTAGTAGTGATTTTTGTAGTGGACACTAAGTTAGTTGTTTAGTACTGGACTCTTCCTAGACACGAGCTGTATGTAAGTTACGAACACATACGAGATAATAGCTTAGTAGTGAACTTTACTAAAGAACATAGAACTACAGTGCTGTTTTTTTTTATAAGTCTGCTATAGTAATACCACAGAAGTGATAAGGGTCAGGTGTGATGTGGTCAACCACAGAAGTGATGAAGGTACGATGTGATCTGCTGTAGATGTGATAATAGTGTGATGTGATCTGCTGTAGATGTGATAATAGTGTGATGTGATCTGCTGTAGATGTGATAATAGTGTTATGTGATCAGCCACAGATGTGATGAGGATGCAAGGTGATCTGCTGTAGATGTGATGTGATCTGCTCTAGATGTGATGATGGTGTAATGTGATCTGCTGTAGTGTAGATGTGATGATAGTGTGATCCGCCACAGATGTGATGAGGGTGCAATGTGATCTGCTGCAGATGTGATGAGGGTCGCATGTGATGTGATGTGATCTGCTGCAGATGTGATGATAGTGTGATGTGATCAGCCACAGATGTGATGAGGGTGAAATGTGATCTGCTGTAGATGTGAATGGTCATGTGATCTGCTGAGATGTGATGATGGTGGATCTGTGATGTGATCAGGCACAGATGTGTTGAGGTTGCAATGTGAACTGCTCCAGAAGTAATGAGGTTCATTTTTGATGTGATCTGCTGTAGATGTGATGATGGTCACGTGTGATGTGATCTGCTGAGATGTGATGATAGTGGATCTGTGATGTGATCAGGCACAGATGTGTTGAGGTTGCAATGTGAACTGCTCCAGAAGTAATGAGGTTCATTTTTGATGTGATCTGCTGTAGATGTGATGATGGTCACGTGTGATGTGATCTGCTGAGATGTGATGATAGTGGATCTGTGATGTGATCAGGCACAGATGTGTTGAGGTTGCAATGTGAACTGCTCCAGAAGTAATGAGGTTCATTTTTGATGTGATCTGCTGTAGATGTGATGATGGTCATGTGTGATGTGATCTGCTGAGATGTGATGATGGTGGATCTGTGATGTGATCAGCCACAGATGTGTTGAGGTTGCAATGTGAACTGCTCCAGAAGTAATGAGGTTCATTTTTGATGTGATCTGCTGTAGATGTGATAATGGTGTGATGTGATCAACTGCAGATGTGATGACGGTGTTATGTGCAGTGCACATGAGTGGTTATGGGAAACATTATCTGAACACATGAATGTTTGACTGTATCAGTGTACGTGAAGTTGAGTGTTGTGAAAACATGCAGGCTGTGTTTACACTCACACACAGAAGTAGCATTGAGTTAGTTTTTAATATGCCGAGTGTTGGGTTCGTTTTTAATGCGCTGTCAGATGTCAGTAAAAACACAGCAGGTATTGTTCTGATGGTAACACACTTGCCGTTTACCAGTGAGAGTTGCACTAGTTAGTTCAGGATCGGTTTTAGCCAGAAGCATGTCGGTTCAGGTCTCTGACGACACTGGCCATTATGACTTGGCAGTTTATCTAGTTAAGTGCATTTGTAACAAACTTTGGTGCCAAGTTAAAAGAAAAGCTTCTTTGTGATGGGTTATGACGCATAAAGGCTTAAGTGTAATTTCCACTCATTTGAGGTGCACGCTCGTGCCAAACTAAGCTCAAGAACTTCTCCGAGTTAAAGTAAAGCACATTATATTAACCGCTGTTATATTAGAAAGAGTCCTGTCTGTCTTTTGTTATCAGTTGAAATGTAGGTAGAATAAGAAGCCTAACGGCATACAGTTCTCAATGTACTTCCCATTGTTGTTATTTAGATATATTACAAAAGGCTTTGACAGCCGACAATGAGTTATTTATACAGGGCTGTTTGCTAAGCATTACTATTAGTTAGGTTAGGTCTACAACACGAAGTGTCCTCCTGCTGCACACACGGATGATGTGATATTAGTGCTTTTTTTAATTGATCGTTAAATTAAGTAAGGTTTACAGACTTTTACCATGTTATGTTTTACTATGTTTTTCATCCATGAATTGATTTGTCATGTGATCAATCCTGTCTAGCTGACTGCGTGTTTGTGCAGAAATGAAATGATTTCTGGTGTTTTCTCACACTGCTCTCTTGGAAGGGTTCAGATGACAGATTTGCGTGTTAGTGAACGAGGTCGGTCTATGTTACGTAAGGCTAAAACTAGTTTAGTCATGATCGTTGTACACGGTTGTCATGCTTCAGGGGTTAAAACTTTTTTTTCCTATTAGAGAGGAAGCTACTGTAGCAGAAATCCATGACTGAATGGAAAACCTTTTATTGGATGTTGAAGTGAAGTTGAAACAAATATTGATGTTTGAGCCAATTAGTTTTCATTGCTGCTGTGGTCTGTGACGCTCACGTGTATTTCATTCCATTAGATCAGATGTGTTATGTCATGCGTAATATATCTCACTCTTCAGAAATATTGAGTGTTTCCTGTTTGAAGAACACTGGATTGATGGACGAATGGGTCCGGTCACGTGACATTGACCAGGGCAAACAATAACGCTGACCGCTGATGTATTACTGTTGAGCTGAAACAGATGTAGAGATTTACATTGATTTCTCTGTAACAGGATGAGAAGATTTGTAGAGTCCCAGTTAAATCAAACTTTCTTTGTACAGTTCAGGGCTCTTTTGATCTGTGAATATACAAACTTTCAATTTTGTATTAGTAGTAGTATATGTAAAGTGCAGTAACATCTCAAAAACACACTAAACATCTCAGTACTTTATGTCTCAGAGAGGAGATGCTGCCTGGACATCATGTTTATAATGATGATCATAATGGACGTGTTATCTGTTGGACATCTGTGACCTTTGAAAGCTACTAAAGTTCATCATTCATGTGATAATCAAATTCCTTCAAGAGTTCCTGTAACCAGACGCATCTTGTCATGTTTGAGTTATTTAAAGGCGGAGTCCATGATGTTTGAAAGCCAATGTTGATATTTGAAATCACCTAAACAAACACGCCCCTACCCCAATAGAATCTGGACCTTCTGTTGATTGACCCGCCCCACACATACGCAACCCGACCTTTGATTTGATTTGATTGGCTATAAGTGTGTTTTGGTAGTCGGCCCGTCTCCTTTTCCAACGCGTTTTTCAAACATCGTGGACTCCGCCTTTAATACTTAAAAGCAAAGATTTATTATTATTATTATTAATTATAATCAGAAGATTGTCATGGTGTAAGCTATAGAGATGATCTCCAAGTGTCCTGAGCAGATGAAGTGAACTCTTTTGTAAATTTTTGTGTTTGTGTTGCGTCTTTCATGACGAGTATAAACTTGTCAAGAAAACATTTCCTATTGACTCTCACACCACCACACAGCACTCAAATCAAATCATTGTGAGTTTTAGGGGTGTAAATCAGACAGTTCATTGCGATACGGTATAATACAGTTTTTCTTCCCCAGTGATGCGATATTTGGCTATACATCAAACGCTTCTTCGATACAATTACGTTTTGATGCGGTTTGGTTTATTTTATTGATATTATTTTTATTTTATGGGGCTAGTTAAGATGTTACAATTTTAATTACTTACAAATGCAACCAAAATATATAAGATGAAAATGGCACAATCTCATTCGTCCTAATTGGGACGTTTACAAACAAAAAATGAAAAAAAATAAACTTTTTTTTTTAAATATAGAAAAATAAATGGTGAGGGAAGAAAATCTCAAATGCGGAAATGCGTAGATGAACTTTACGTCAAGGAAGGAGGATGCAAAGAGTGTTAAAATAAAGGTACCTCATATCAACATTTAATATGTGGCATTGATGCATCGTACCGTTGAAATTGAATCAATTTCGATGTATTGTGATTTAAACCTGACTATTATAGGCATGTGTCTCACCCTCACATAACATTTTGTTGTCCATATGTTAATAAGCAGATAAAGTAAGATATCTTTATCAGATTGGGTGCATGTTATCGGTCATGCGTCTGGTTTTGGTGTCTGTTTTGAGTGATTGTGAGCTGACCTCAGTGCAGATAATGTAACAGAGATGTTTGTGTTCCTCTGTCCTGATGTCAAATCTCCTTCTCAGTTTCATTTCTTTCACTGACACATCCTTTGTCTGTACTCCATAATGACAACCGTCTCATGAGCATCACTGTAGACTACACAACAGTAACGCACACCTTAAATTTTATATTAACCTGTGCGTGCGTGCGCGCGAGCGTCTGTTAGAGCTGTAATAGTCTCTATGACAACCGTATCACCTGTGGTAGTGAAGTGCTACCAGCAGTAGTATGCACGCATCAAACATCATAGTAAGTATAGTAAAGTACAGAGTTTTGTATACCAGTATAATAATGGTAACAGTTAGTGTTTATCTTATATATTAGTTTAGAGTTCAGCAGTAGATGTTTTGTTTTGGTCTGTACTGAGATGCTACAACACTGACAAGATTTTCGATGAATGGTTCATGTCTGTATTTAATGTGTGTGTCTGTATTTGAGTCCCATTACAGTCCTGTATAAATCTGTAGCTAAGTTTCCATCACACTGATTTATTGCACATTTTGAAGTATTGCATAAGAAACGAGTGATGGAAATGACAAATTAAGATTTAAGATCCTTAGGGTGTTTTCACATCTGTAGTTCGGTTCATTTGGTCTGGACCAAAAGCAAAAAATTATACATTGTAACACTTTAGCAGTTTTGGTCCCTTTTCACACCACACTGATTGCTCTGATCCGCACCAGTTGAAACGAACCAAAATTCTGTCATGTGGTAAGATCAACACCACTCATTGGCCACATGTATTTGAACAGATTTCCTAAACTGCTTCTCGATTGGTCAGAATCAACGTGCGCGACGTGCGCACATCCTTGCAATTCCAGAAGTATGTCCGCGATCTGTCATTGTGCTAATATTGTTATTAGAAACTGTCAACAAACACTTCCTCATCCGATAATGCACTGCGCAGTTGACTACGGCAGCTGGTTTAGTCCAAAATGCGCAGTTCTTTTGCAGTTAGGTTGGTTAGATCTCGGTTCGTGTTCTCACCACAAACTAACCGCTCTAGAGTTAATTTGAAATCTTATTGAGCCATCTCTTCAAGGTGGTCTCAGTCCGCTTGTTTGGTCCGCTTTTGGTGCGCACCAGAGTTCGATTGCTGCATTCTCACCTGACCAAACGAACCGCACCAATTGAGCAATCGAACTCTGGTACGATTCAATCGAACTAAACAAGGCAGGTGTGAAAACACCCTTAATTCGCCAAAAAGTTTTGGAACTCGCTTGAGGTGGTTTTTGATTTATGTGAAAGTAAATGCGAATAATGGGTGATGGAAATTAGGGATGCAACTAACGATTATTTTCATAATCTATTAATAAACTAATAAGATAAAACAAATATTTACTCAATTGTGATTTTTCACTTATTATATCTAAATAAGGCACTAAATGAGGGTATTCACATGTAGAAGTCCACTTTTAAAAGTGCAAAAGCCACACACTACTACAGAGTTTTACTAATATAATCTTTTGATTTTGATATTTTAAGACTTAAAAAAGTTTGTGCAGTTTTGAAATACATTTTTAAATGTCAAAACATAAATAAACAAGGCACATTAAGTCTGTATTGTCTGAAGAAACAGCGCCTGACTTTAATTATAAGCACACATCTAACGCTGTATGAAGCAGAGAAGCATATGTGACGTCACGGACCTACTAATCATTGATAAAATTCATTGATAATTTTATGTCATCATAGATTTCTTTTAGCTAGTTAATCGATTAGTTGTTGCAGCTGTAATGGAAACATATTTGCCAAATAAATTGTGACGTAGTGAACAGTAAACCTATATGACTGATCGTCTAGCTGTCGTTGTTTTTACCATATACAGTCTGGGGCTCGATGTCGTCACAATGCCCTTGCTGTTGGTGCCTGCATTAAAAACTCTCTTCCTGTGCACAGCATTCAGATTGGCAATTACAAGCTGCACTGCTAGTAAATGTATAACTTGCCCAATCGTATCTAAATGCAGTCCTATCTCCATTTTCTAAGCTCGTCTTTTTTATTTACTGTTGTTGGTTACAAATACCACTGTCATTTACTCAAACAACTTGATGCACCTAATTTGCATTTGTTTGTTTTTCTTTTTTTACGAATTTTGAAAAGATTCACTTCACGTTTCGTTGAAAACCCAGCTCGTGTCTCAGACTTGAATGTCTTTTGTTATCCTCCGGTTCTGTTGTTTGTCTTTGAGTATTCACAGAGATCTCAGGGTGACGTATAACACTTGATGTTCCTCATGTCTTCTGAATAAACTGTGGGAGATGTGATCAGATCTTAAAACAATGAGCTGTTTGTTAAATGTTATAAGGTCACCGTGCTCTTTATCTCACATTTAAAGCATTTTTTACTTTGCCTGTGACCTCGATTACTTGAGATAACCCCAGGTTTAAACCCCAACTACTACCTTTTTACGTTTCTGGTGGAGTCAGTCTTGATTTCCAGAGCACGATTAGCACCACTGTTGTAGGGTTTAATGTAAACTGTATTAAATTCAATAATAATAATAATAATAATATTGCATTGAGTGTTTTTCTGGATTTGTCTGAACACTGGGGTCTCAAAGTGAGGGCCGCTGGATGCTGTGGAAATGTGAGATTCAACAGTCCATTGTTTTCTAGATGGACAAGCAGTTATTTCTCAATATGATTTATTTCAATAGTATGCAAATAATAAGGCCTTTAATACAGAAAATTAGTTATAAAACATTTATATCCAGTCACTCAGTTATCTGCTCATTTATATCGATATTGATGTTTTTTTGAAAAATACTTACCGTAATTCTTACATACATTTTCTCTTATAGTGTAGAGGTCGTGTGACATTTGGTGGTTTGTGTGTCTAATTAACACTTTAACATCTATTAATAACCCTTACCCAGTGGACCATCTTCACATGTAAGAACACATGTTACACACACACACACACACTCACTCACATATGTCTGCATGAGAGAGAGAAAATAAGGATCATAATGAGCACACTTCATACCATATTTAAAAGTCACTATACATACATTTATATAACTTCAATGAACATAAAACACTAGTGTTGCTTATTTTAGTTAATATGGTTATAAACTTTACATTTACATTACAACAATTTCTTCAGTAGACACATACACACCCTAACCTTGACTTAAAACTTTCTGTTCAGCTCTGATTTTGTTCAACTCACTATGTTAAAGTACCCGCAACAAACATGTAATCACACACAGTCCAGCCCTTCGCTTTATTAATGTAAAGAAATGTTTATGATGTAAGAGTTGCTGATGTTAAGATGACAACTGGGACCATCCTTTGTCACAGTATATTACTTTACAATCAGGTTTGGATATTTTTGTGGTGACTTTTGTGTCAGTGATTTATTTTGAATATGTCTTTAATCATTACAAGGGAATCTTTTAATGTATTTCTTATGAAAATAATTTATTCATGTCTTAAAATAGCTTAACTTGCTTCATGTTTTATGCATGGCTCCACGGATATGCAAATGAGTCCCGCCTCCCCTCAGTTACATCAGCTCAGAGTACGTCATGCACTCCGTCAACACATGTGTTGTAAAGAACAGGGGTAGTTTCAGACAGTTTTTTGCGACAATCTAACGTTTCATGAGTTTGCAATAACATGTAATCAATAGGGTAATATGATGATAAAGCTTATTTGGTGTGCTGTCCAGGGGGAGGCCTCAAAGCGCTGGGTTTGGGCTACATTTCAGATTACTCCCCCCTCTTTAAATGGAAAAGATATACTAATGCTGCCTTCACATGCTGTGGAAAAGATGATATTTTCCATCTGTGAACTGCTGTGTTGTGTTCAAGTGCTATTGTTGTCATACTGTTGGGAAAATTGCCTTATCGCTCATTACTGAGAGGCTCCTAGCATCTGCTCTGGGTAGGTAACACCAAACCAAAACGGCATTTTTAAAACTGACACTGAGTGTTAACGCATTATATTATAATTGTCAATGACACAACATTGTATAGGCTACAAAAACTATGCGCTACCAGTAGCAAAAAAAACTTTTAGTAGTGTACAATGCTTATCATTCACGACTCTTCTGTTGCTCTCCGCCAAAGGTCAAAGGTTATTTCATCTCGGCAACCCATAATTACCATAGCATGTAAAGGCAGCATTACTGAAAGCTTTTTTACACAGCACTTTGGTCTTAGAAAAAAGAGGCTTCTGTGACAATGTTGTAACATTCAAGGAAAGCATTCTGTGTGAACAAGTGCTGTAAGGGGCGTGCAGTAGTGAGGACACACATGTCGTCACAACAAGAAAATTTGGTTCAGCTCTTTGACAAAGGGATTTAAATGCAGCTCAACATTCACAATGAGAAATGTGGGCAAACTGGACTGAAGCAGAGATCAGGGAGCTCAATGCTGAAGCTGAGATCATTCACCAACATAATAGAACAGAGCATCACACGCTCCTTATGATCATGTCATAAACAAACATGCATGTGCGTGGTATCTTAAGAGTTAAATCATGGATAATTAACAAACTTCAGATGCTGTGGAAAAAAACCTACCAAGTGCAGGACTTTAAATCCATCACGTGACTTTACGGGATCTTTACAGTATGTGTGTGAATGCACGCACAGATTCCAGAAAATCATCGGCAGTGTGAATAAACCAAAAATCAAATGATCTCGGACGCATTTTCCGTAATCTCTGTGTAAAAATGACATGAAAGTGTGTCAATGGGGTGCAGGAGGGATGCTGTGGAGGTGAGGGACAGCTATATATGTGACCCTGGACCACAAAACCAGTCGTAAGTCGAATGCATACAAAACACAGAACAAATGTTAAAAACATGATTTTACCACAGGTGGTTTAAACTAGCACATGTTTCCTATGTGACAAACTCTTCTTTTCTTTTCTTTTTTTACTCCTTTTCATTCAGGAAGTGTGTGGCAACAACACTGTAGTTTTGTAGTACAATAAATACACCGCTTTATCTGTGCATTTGCTATATAAAAAAGAAAAGCTCATTGACTTTTGGTCTTACGTTTGCACCAATGAACGCACACAATATCTATGTTGTTGGACTATTTTAATTCCCTTTATTCTTTACTATGAAATACGGCCCTGTTTACTCATTGTTTCTCACGGCTGTGATGTTTGTTGTGTGAAACAACGTGCACAGCGCCTATTTACATACTCCCGCCTCCAGACACAACGGGGGTGTCAGAATGGTCGAAAACGATTTGCCGCTCTTTATCCTTTTTAGATTTTCTTCTTTTACCCCAAAATAAGAAGTTTTAAATGGAGAACTGAGAGCTGACATTAATACGTAACTGTGTTTGTGTAGTTATATGTGAACACAGTATTCATTGAGTGAGTTACGTCTGTGCTGTGCTGAAGGTGAACTGGTGTGTTTGTGTACAGTTGTTTATCAGATTGTGGTCTTCAGTGATTGGTTGATTTCAGGGGTGTTTGTGAGAGAAACTTCAGTTCCTGTTTAGATGAAACTCTGGCTTGTTCCTGTGTGAGGCACAGAGGAAATGTCGTACAATTATTACTGTAATAAACAAAACAAAGCGTGTCATTCACTACACTGACTCTCAGTGAATCTGTACTGGGACGGTTTTTCCATGATGAACGTTAATCACTTGGGTAAAACGCAGCTTTACTAATCCTTAATGATGTTGTTTACTGAGAGCTCACTATTTCATGAAGAAATACAAACATTTGTGATTCGATTAGAAAGTGTCTGAGAATGAAACTGAATGAATCAATAACAGAAGTCTTCTGTACTTCATACTAAAGCTGAGGTGACCTTATACAGATAGATACTGTGAGAACTGATCACTGATCAGTTTCTGCTTGTGTCCACAGACTAACAGCTTATTACAAGTGTCACTGTTGCATAAACAACACAAATATGTTGTTTTACTTTGAAGTTTGTGAAATGTCAAAATACTTTGTGGTCAGCATTCTTTCTGATTGGTTAGGGTCAGGGGTGAGTTTGGGGAATGAAAGCCTCAATAGGCTCAGGCACAGGTACACTTTAAAACAGCGGACAAACTGGACTGAAAACAGACCAAAACAGACAAACGGGCAGGGTTAAAAATTAAGGACATTTTGGACAAAAGTAATTAGTATGCTTTTTAAATTGTCATAGATTGGGTTTTGGAAATAAGAAGTTTGAAGTTGTTCTCTGATCCCTGGGGCCTATACCATGAAGCCGATTTAGTTGTTTAGCCAGGTAAGTTTAGGATTAGTTTGTGCAAATCCTGGGTTTTGGGTACTATGACAATAGCTTGTACCAATAAGGCCTGTTCACATTGGCTTGGTTTTGTCAACTTGAAACTAATCCTTTAACCCTGAGTTTGTTTAACCATTTACATAGTACAGGCCCCTCTTTAACGGCATTATAAAGTTCGGAAGAGCAAGGACATTTACTAAAATAACTCCAAAATGTGTTCAACCACCTAAGACCTGGATGTCCACATATTTGGACATCAATTTATTTTGGTTGTATGCACCATAATACTTAATTCTGTGTAACTTGAACCTGTTGTATACAAACGTGGACAATTAAACTGCTTTATGTTCAATGAAAAATATTTGGTTATATTTATTGGTTCTTCCTAGCCCCAAAATAGCTGGTAGAAAAAGACAAACCAAAGCTCGGGTCTTAGGAGGTTTAAGATGATGGACATATGTATAGCGGATTGCTTGAGGGGGGAGTTAATCATGGGGTTATTTTGATATTTGGCTGGAGTATCGCTTTTTGAGTAATACTTTTATCAGTTTTCAAACAAACAAGTCACTCCTAAATCAGAAATGGCCAGCACAGTTATTACTGACACTATATAAGGCTAGGCTATTTTAAATAAAAGAATGAAAAAAAGTAAAAGTACAAATAAAGATCACTGAAAGTAACAAATAAAGAACACTGTAGCATACTTTCAATATCAAGTTTATTTACTGACCCTCAGGCCATTTGATATGTTGGTGACTTTATTTTCTTCAGTAGAGAATTAAAGATGATGTGTTTATGCGATAATAAAGAAGATTCATATAATATAAAGTCAATGGATTCACCACTTTAAGAGCTCAAAAGCAGATATTTCTAAGACAGAAATAATCCCCATGACTTCTGGTGACATTGATGTATTGTTTTACCTTTACTTTACACTTTACTTTACTTTACACTTTACTTTACTTTACACTTTACTTTACTTTACACTTTACTTTACTTTACTTTACTTTACTTTGCAAAAAGAACATCAAACAAGAAAATAAATTCAAATCACACAAAACATAAAATCATAATAATTAACAAATTATACTTTTTTAAACTATATTAAATGTCTTTTGCCTATTCGAAAAGAAGTGAGAAGAAGAAAAAAACTTATTTAATCCCACCCCTTCTCCACAACTCAAAGCTTACAATAAACAACCCTCATTCCAAATATTCATGCATCTTGCTTCTTATACCTCAAAACAATACAAAAAAAGAAAGAGCACATCAAGAAACATAAAAAATGTACTATGAAAATAAATTAAAAAATTATTAATTTATAAATAAAGCTGCTTGTGATCTTCTTGTGGTGTTTGAGGGTTGGTGTCTCTCCCGGGAGGGTAAAGTGCACTTCCACTAAAGTGCATTAACACTAATAATGTTGTAATAAAAGAATATTCAAATCTCAAAATTAAAAATCGAATGCTACCCACCGAACAAATATTCAAATAATCTGGTCCATCCCTATGATCCAGATGTACTCCAGTTGTGTTTTTGTAAATGATCTAGTGTTAATGCTGTTTATTTGTCCTTCATCATCATCTGCTACTGTTCAAACATAAGACACTGAGAAGTGAAACGGGCAGTTGAATCTACTGCAGATGTTGTTTTGACTGCTGTGACGTGTCTTCTGGTCGTACGTCATCTCATGGCTCATAAAAACACTTTCACCTCTGTTACAAGAAAACTCTGTTAACACTTTTAATGAAATGTGCAAAATGTTTATTAAAACACCATTACAGAAATAAATTTTGGAAACATTGGAAAAGTGAACTCAAATGTTATTTTTAATGCGTGTCTAACACAGGAGCTGTGTGAAGACTAAAGGGTTAATCATTAACACACTAAACTCAAGCTTTTAATGTTATGTTACAAGTAGCATCTATCTGCTCAAAATACAAGTGATCTTACTTACCTGTTGGTCAGAAAGTTTAACTCCCGTTATGGATACACTCAGTGTCACAATGTGCTTTTTAAACACGGCCTTCAAAGCACAAAGAATTCACATTTATAAGCGCCTTTAAGTCTTTCACTATCATTTAACCATTATAACTGTGTTGTATTGCGGACAATTTGTCGTTTTGAGTCTTTTTTCTTAGTAGACTGTAAATGGTTTGGTTAAGTTAATCTTGAGTTACAGACTGAATGTTCTGTTCTTGACTCAGAATGTCTTTTGTTTTGGGTCCCATTTACCTTTGTGTACTTGGCGCTGTGCCTTTGTAATGAGATCGGTGTTCTGGCCTGTAGTATTCAGCCTCCAGTCATACAGCACCTCCTCTCTCTCTCTCTCAATCGCTCGCTCTCTCTCTAGTTAACATGGGTTAACTGATTAGGTGTCAGTAGATGATGAGTGATGAGTACTCAAAATTAAACCTAGTTTCTCAAGATTCCTCAGATTCCTCTATAGAAGGGGTGTCAAACTCATTTTAGCTTGAGGGCCGGATGGTAAAAAAAGTCTCCTTGTGAGGGCCAAGAAAACTATGAAAAACACACGGCTCTGTGAAAGCTATAAATGTCATAAGTCCTCCTTAACATGTGTAAAACCACACTGCTCTTATGTTGAAAACTTCCTCTGTCTGGAACCTTAACAGAATTATACCTTATCCTCAAGTCATAAAACACAGACATTGTGCTTTAAATTGTGCTTCCTTTAACCACCAGATCAACATCAACAGTTTAGGGGCAGTTGCTTCTAGGGCTGGGTATCGATTCAGATGTTCCAGATCGATTAGATTTCGGTTTTTATACTTGATTCTCCATTTAGCTCAATGAATATAGATTTAATACAAATACTATATTCATAAAAAAGAACAGAAGTTTACAAGTGGGTAATTAATAAAAAGAAATTAAAAGCCACAACACTATCGTCTTGCTTGCAAAATCTAAAATGTTTCCATACCTCTAACTTTTTATGTGAAGGTGGCATCAACGTCGACGAAGCACCTGAAACTGCCCTTTTAGGCACTGAATGAATGAATGACAGGCCCGCCTCTCACTCCTTGGTAACATCGGCAAGGCAAAAAAGAGGGTGACATCTAGTGGAGAAGACTAGTAATTAGATCAGCATTAATCTTACGTTCAATGTTTGCGGAAATAAATATGGGCAAAAAAATCGATTTGTGACGTTTCAGAATCGATTTTAATTCGACAGCGTAAAAAAAAATTAATTAATTGAAAATCTATCTTTTTTTTGCCCAGCCCTAGTTGCTTCTCTCATTACTAGACAATTGTGTACGAGTCCTGACCCGCCACAACATTTTATAGAATAGTGTCCTGTTCGACATGTGTGGCCATCACAGCTTAAGGCAGAAACCGGTTCATGGGCATTTTATAAAAGTATGTGGCAAACACGGCTTTGTCACTTTACACATGCCTCCTATTGAAAATAAACTAGACACTCGTGACTGCTGTGTCCTGCTTGAAATTATTTTTTAAAATATGTATTAAATATTTAATAAAACATCATCATTCGGGCCAAATTGGACAATTTTGTGGGCCATTTTTGTATGTTTTCACACCCCTGCTCTAGATGATGTCCTGCATGATTATTCTTAAGCACTATTCGGACGGGATTAGTTTTTCAAACAACGTTTGAGTTTCAGCGTGTCCCCCACGACGTCTGTGATTTTATGTACCGATTCAGGCGGGATTAGTGTCTGTTTCATGCGTTTGAGCGTTGCAGATCACATGCTCTGGATACGCGTGTTTGTAATGTTTAATATTTTGCTTTAAATGTAAATGATTACAGAACATGTAATTTATTAATTTAATTTTAACAAATCAAAAGAACCTTGTAAAGTTAGTCTATAATAAACCCAAAGAAATTAACAAATAATAATTAATAACAATTTATTATCTTTATTAATTAACATTACCATTCTGGAGTTGAACGAAATAAGGTTGAGTTTACCTTTATTATAGTGGCCAGTCTTAACAGTGTTTGATATTCAGCTCGTCTTGATTTAATTATTTTATTTCGTCGAATGCGTAAAAACATCCATATCTGAATGAATGGGACTCAGGAAGTACAATATACGTGCGTTAGTAAGACCTTACGGCAGATCACGTTGGCCAAAACACGAAATGAACTGCGTTTTCAAAAGATATTGTGAGGAAACACAGAAATTTGCATCCGGACGGGATTACATTTCTCAGAGGACCTCTGAGTTCGGCGAAAACAGTAGGTAAATTTCGATTCGGACGGGATTAAAAATACAGAGGACCTTTTGAGAAGCACAATTTTCTCAGAGGTCCCCCTGTAAAACTAATCCCGTCCAAATAGTGCTTTAGAAGTCTTGATGTGTGAAGGTTAAAGTAACTAAAGTTGTATTGTCTAATAATGTCATGTATTTATTTATTACATTTAAGTTTTAAAATATTTTCCTCTACTACTGTGTATTTACTGTAAAGCTGCCTTGCTACAGTGCAAAACTGTGAAAAGCACTATAGATGGTGTAATCTCACATTTGTGCGTTGTCGCGGTTACGCGTCTGGGTGTAACTTAACTTTCGGTCTCTGTTTGTTCAAAGGTCTGACTGATGGCTAAACTGAACTCTGTAACAAATAACTCATCAAAAATAACAAATGTTTTGGTTTCCTAAAGACGAGAGGAAACGGCGGTCATGGATCACCACTATGTGAAGGGAGGTTTGGTAGCCAATCAATAGTTAAGATTTCATACATTAGTACACATTTTACACACCAACGTTAGCTCAGTGTTGTTTTTGATGTGCTTTAAATGTGATTTAAACTAAGTTAATCTACTTGTTGTTTATTTTGCTTGTTATCAGAGATAAACTACTCTAAAAGGAGGACTCTGATGTTATTGATTCTTTGCGGAGTTTACAGGAAGTTACGTTTGGTCCACGAAAGCCGTTTGCTTATCTTATTACTCCTGATACCGTTTATAGAAATACATTGAACTCGAGTTGGTGGTGAGTAAACTGAGCGTTTGTGTAATGGACACACAGATGTACTGTATATGTGAATGATGTTTATTACCTGATGAAGATAACTGTATGGGTGTGGTGTTGGTTGTCTCAGCATGTGTAAACATGTAGTTAAGTACACAGAGATCTCACATGATTTAAACAATCCTGCTGCCTTCATCATTGATTTAAAGACACTTCATGTTTTTTATCTTTACAGATTACAGTATATCAAACACCACACGGACATCACTTTATAAATCACAACCATATAAATGACTTAATATTCATGTTCACATGATGTACTCTATTATAAAATAGAGCTCATCTCTGTCACTTTATTATTCTGTCATTCTTGGAAATCTGAGGACAAGTATTGAGTTTCAATAGTAACCTCTTCAATAGTTGTAATGTTATATCCAGTGTGTATTTATTTTAAGCCATAAATCCCAGCAGTTATTTCCTGAATAGAGTACACATTGAAAGCTCTTGACCTCCAGTATGAGTTTCTTTGTTTTCTGCTGAATCTACACAGTTGTGTGTTTGTAT
This sequence comes from Misgurnus anguillicaudatus, assembly GCF_027580225.2. Taxonomy (NCBI): domain Eukaryota; kingdom Metazoa; phylum Chordata; class Actinopteri; order Cypriniformes; family Cobitidae; genus Misgurnus; species Misgurnus anguillicaudatus. Next base: position 2,089,073 of record NC_073348.2, read on the forward strand.
TGTTTAGTCTGTACTGTAGTGTGTGTGTGTGTGTGTGTGTGTGTGTGTGTGTGTGTGTGTGTGTGTGTGTGTGTGTGTGTGTGTGTGTGTGTGGACAAACAGTTGTAAATCACTATAGCCGAGTCTCTTTCATACTTTACTATTGAGAAGGTGTGGATGAGTCTGAACCCATGACTGTGCTGATAAACACAGGAGAAATGTTATTCATCGACTGTATGCTGGTGTGTTGAGCTGTACTCATGACAATCAGCCGAAATTATTTTCAGTATCGGCAAACATACTTTAATAGAGACATTAATAATTATCAGATTAGAAATGAAGTAATAATCTCTTCTCTTCATAGAAATCCTTCATTATGTCATGTTAACTGTAGGAGGAGGTTTGGCTGTAATTTATAAATAAATGTTAGATATAAGATATAAATGTGACTCATGATAAACTATTGAGTTTGACTAAAACTAAAGCCGCCTTTCCACTGTACACTACATTCAGACACGATTGTTGGAGTTCGCCCCCTAGTGGCAGACGTAATGAAGTTTCAGTTTGATCGTAAATGCGTGCCAACATGGAAGAGAAGCTCATTCCAGTGCATGAGTCTTTAATCTAGCAATGTTCATCATATTTTTAACAAATCTAACACTCAAAACGGATCTGAAAATGACGCGTTCTCAGATGGTCGTCACCTCACGCAGCCCCTTTACGACTCTCCATAGGGAATGAATGACTGTGTTTGTCATGTACAGTGAAAAGGTGTCTTAAGGATTTCGCGCTTCGTTCGTAAACCCGAGTTACCTTACATTGTATCATTTATGACAGAGCTGCAGTATATTTTTCTCTGGTTTAAAATGTTTGATGTTTGTTTGTTTAGCAGACTGGTTTCATATAGTACGTCTAGTGTTTCATATCTAAGGTCTCAGTGTGATTTGATGAAAAGCTGTTGAAAATCTCCACACAAAGCTGTTTTTCATATCCTGATGTGGACGGCTGGATATTAAAGACAGATGTGTTGATGGATGTGTCATCTCACAGTCACTACACTGATTTATAAGATTTAACTTTAGATGAGATTCAGATTAAACTGCACTGCATTTCATTGTATAGAGTACAAGTGTGAAGTCACCTAAATATAGCACAGAAAGAAATGAATACACTTATACAATATCTCTACTCGTAATGATCACTATAATACTACAGTACAGTACACTCGTGTGCGTGTGTGCTTTAATACAGTGTGTCCTGAATCTATCAGCCCCATCAATAAACACCGAGCTATCAACACTCATTCATTTGTTGAAGGGCACTGAAGAGGATGATATGATCTTCACATGTACTTCCTATGGGAATGAGTTTCCTAAAGAAATGAGCTGCTGTAGACAGAAGAGAGAGAGAGAGATGATCACTGATGATAATGCGAGATGTTTGACCTCACGGTGGTATGCTGTCATTGAACGCCGCCGGCTCTGAGCTTTTGATTGTTTGCTTTGTCCTTGTGTTCAGCTGACACATGAAACGGTTAAATGTGAGTCCTTGTTCAGACACAGGATGCTGTAAACTTCACAATGTCACATTTATAGAGCAAGAGTTGTAATGTCGTCACAGTATTGTGTTGAGTTTCCTCCCTTTGACCTCTCACTAACTCAAGGACATCTGACTGTGCTGATGATGATGTTACTACGCACACACATACACGCACACATACACACACGCGCGCGCACACACACACAGATAACAGTAGCAGATAACATGAAGATGATCTTCAGATGGTCATGTGCTCAGATATTTCATGATGACTTTAAAAAGAGTCATAAATATCATAATGATGAATCCTCAGCTCATGAACAATCAAACACATTAATGGGAAACTGGAGTGAGGAAACTTCAGATTATAGATGATATATGAGTTGTAAGATCATACAGGTTAACATGATGATAAGTGAGTCAGTCAGTTGTCAATTGCAAACAAATTTTTAATGCCGTATTTCAGTCGTTTTAAATGTACAATGTATGCAACACCATATAAAAATTAACTTTATTTGATACTAGTGATTTGAAATAATACAGAAGTTTTTGACCCGTCTGTACACTTTATAAATTGTAGGGCTGCAACAACAAATCAATAAAATCGATTATGAAATTCATTGTCAACAAATTTCATTATGGATAACTTGGTCTGTGACATCACATGATCCCGCACCACCGTCAGACAGCAGATGTGTCAGCTTCATACAACACTAATGCACATTTATCAGGCACTTCTTCTTCTCACCACACAGCTTGGTTAAGCAAAGCAGCGTTGCCAGGTCCTCAGTCTTTTGACTGAGTTTTGAATTGGGCTTCTTTTAAACAGTTTCAGCAGGTTAATGTGTTTCTGCAGGTTCAATATTGCAGGATTTGGTTCATTAGTTGTGAATTGTCATTGGGATGCCTTTGAACTAATTTTGAATGACCACTGGGCTGGTTTTGTTATGTGGATCTGGCAACACTGAAGGACAATTATGAAAAGGTGTAAAGGAACGCTGGTTAATAAAGGTTTAGTTTCGTCCTTATTATATTAGTACTAAATAGTTTTTTCATGTTAATAATGAATAATGTTAATTCTCATCAAGGTCTAAAGTTGAAAATTTAAAAGGAGTTTATTAATGTGTGGCTGAATTACCTCACCAGCACATCCTTGAGACTCCTAAAAAATGCCTTTCTTAGCTTTAATAAGTAAACATTTATGTTTTTATCTGATTAGTCTGTAATGGTGCCACCCCGAACGTTTTATAATTAGAATGAGAAATTATTTAGTTCGGGCGCCAGACTTGGAATAAATTGCCAAGTCAAAATATTCATACAGTGGTTAATGTTGTTAGTTCACGGATACATTTAGAAAGTGTCACTGACACATTGGATTATTCATTAAACTCATGACAAGATTCACAGATTTTATATTAAAGAACTCATGAAAAAGCAAACAATGAATAAATCCATACAAATTATAAAACATTTTACAATTTCCATTCAAAAGGAATTTGAGTTGAAAAAGAAAACCAAAAAGTTGTTCTTATTACAGAATGTGTATGTGTGTGTTTGGCATGAACTTGAGTGTGTGTGTAGTAGTGTATGTTAGGCCATTCTCCTATTCTAAGGCCGGGCACAGTGTTCAGTGAGTTTAACACTTTTGGGGTGTACTTATAGGAACGGAAAAATTACTTTCGTTAAGTGAAGCCATCCAGGAAGCTGTTGGGAACCTGACCAATAGAGAAGAACTTGCGTTTATCTTCTTTTATACTGTTTTCGTCACTTCCGGCATTTAGTGGCAAATGTAAAAAAAATGTATACAACTTGTGGCAATATAAAAAACCAAGTCGATTAATCGAGAAAAACGCCCGATTAGTCGATAATGAAAATAATTGTTAGTTGCTGCCATTGTAAATTATATTAATTAATGTGACCTGAATGAAAATCTGTTGATTTCTGTTGTGTGTATTGATGTAGATGTGTATGTATATGATCTGTAGGAGCCGTTTGAAGATGGTTTTGCTAATGGAGATGAGTTGACACCTGCTGAAGAGGCCGCAGCTAAAGAAGCATCAGAGCCTAAAGGAGTTGTAAAGTTTGGATGGATCAAAGGGGTACTGGTGAGTATCTTCACATATTCACTTGCACAGTATTATATGTTGTACTTAATGCTCTCTCTCTCTGTCTGTTTGTCTTCTTTAATCCTGTAATAAATCTTCATTATGAACATATCCTTCTGAAATGTGGCACCAAACACAATGAAGTGATGTGGACTCTCATGTCCAGTAAAGGTTTTTTATTGGTTAAAGATAAGTCAAGTTTGAGATGTTGCCAGCTATATCATTATTCAGTAGTGATTTTAAATAATTCACATCATATACCTCCTGAAGTCAATCATATTTACTTTATTAAACACTAATGTATTATTATTACTGTATGATTCACTGTACATGTGAAAGTATTGCTTTGTACTGGTCTGAGGTCTGATATATAGGAATAATAATTATTATAAAGAATATATATACAAATGTGTTTGATCCACTTTTCATACCCAGTGAGAAGTGAAGTGAATGTTATGATGTATAATAATGAAATGTTTTAATGTGAACACACACACACAGACATTAGTCAGTGAAGTATAGCAGTGGTGATGTCATGTAATGCACTAATGCACCAGGAAAACATCACTTCATACCATTTTATATTTCTTTTAAATCATTTGCATGGTTAAATATGATTGGTACTTGACTTTAGTTATAAACTTGAGGAGTAATTGTCCATCTTTATGTTGGCTTGTGCTCATGTAATACATACATATATATTCAGACAGAAGATGAGCTCTGTATCATGTCTTCTGCTCAGTATTATGACAAGACTTCCTCTGCTTTTAAACTTGTCCTCATGTTCACCTTAACATCTGACGTCACACTGCGTCTCATCACGTCCACATTTATTCAGAGTGTCCTGCATTTCAAAGTGTCTTTCAAACCACCAAAGGAATTCATTTCTCATTTGAAAGCATTTCAGTCCAATGGACTCATGTGTTCAAATGGGTTATAAAGGAATGATCCGGGTTCAGTGTCCATAGACACAAAATGAGAGTCGTTTTTAAACTTGGTCACTTCATGCGTTTCTCTGATCGGATAGCTGTCTGATTTGTTAAAACTGTTAAGCTACATAAACTCGTCAATGCGTATGCAACAAAAGGCAGCACTTATAATAATGGGCAGCAGATCACGTTTGCTTGCTCGGTCCAGCACGGGACAAAGATGGGGGGGAAGCACTTATTAAAACACTTTTCTCTAACAACAAAAATGTGTTAATACAAAGTTTTGTTTCCTTGTGTAATATAATTGAGTTGTCATTGTACTATTTTATTGGTTCTAGAAAGTTTTTTGGTAAAATTTCCTATTACAGCCCACAATGTACAGCTTGATTAAACTGAACTTACTGCATACTTATTTGCAAACAATAGAGTACACCTACAGTACATACTCATAGTTATATAGGAAACCATATGCTAAGTTTGGGGAATAAATGTGTAAGAATATGCAAAATTACAAATGATTTATACTGCAAGTATTTTATAACTATATAATATTAAAACATAATATTACACATAAATACTACTGTGGTTTATTTTTTTAAATCCAGGGTACTTTTTTATTATTACAAACAATAAATGATAAAGATTACTGAACAACAAGACAAGATAAACTGAGTTTATACTATGATTTTGTTCAAATTGTTTCGTGATGAAAGTCTAGGCTATTAACATATGGTCGATGTCAGTCACGTCATAAATATACATGATACAACACGTCACTTTTATTTCAATGTATTATTGATGTGTTTTAATAGCCTTTAGTTAGCCTTTAATCATTTTATTCTGGTTATCTATGTTTCTAGACAAGTAAAATTAAAAATAGCATTTTCTTTCTCTGTAATGTGCAAATATGCCGCCGTTGCCTATATAGTTATAGGGTAAATACAATATATGCTACAGTTGTAATGAAAATTATTACTATCTCTGGGGTTGAATAATTTTCATGTGTACACTTTTTTTTTTGAAGGAAGTCACAGAGTTGCTCACACTAGGAGTTTGTACAGACACAGCTGGTTGCTTTGTTTATACATTTATCATTTGATATAGCAAAACAAAAGAAATAAATCATTAAGGGGAATCTTAAACATCTAAATACTTACAGGCAGGGTTTATTGGAGGTTTTTAAGAATAAAAGATTTAGCACAACATTTGACTTTTGAAGTTTGAATAATTTTGCACACAAGTGTTTAGAGCCAATTAGATTTTTTTAACATCTTACATTTGCATAATCACTCAAATGTGTATTAACAGTTTATGATGCATCTGTTACTTTTTTTATATATGAAATTTTGTTCAAAATGTGTTGCAGATCAAAGGGGTTGAATAATCTTGATTGTTACTATGTATAGACTTTATTTATAATGTGACAACAAATGTTTACCTTTTATTTTATATGAATTTTAAGTGACGGTCATGACAGCAAAGTTTTTGGTTACTTTTTTCCTTATTTGTTATCATTGGTACAATAAAACTGCACAAAATGTTTCAATACAAACATTTCAGTCAAATATAGTTTATGCAATATGGCAAACTTTCCATACTTACTCAAACTTTCTGTAAAATAAATAATAATCTGTGATAAGTGATGACGTAACACGCATGTTTCTATCCAAACATGAAGTAAATCTTTTCAAAATTCGAAACAAAAGAAAAACATATTTGAATTAGGTGCGTTTCTATCAAGTTGTTCAAGTGAATGACAGTAGTATTGGTAACAAACTGTAAATAAAGCAGGCACGCTTACAAAGTGTAGCATGTAGTCACGATTAGGCAAGTTATAAATTTACTAGCAGTGCAGTTTGTAATTGCCAAACTGAATGCTGTGGACAGAAGAAGAAATGCATAATTTTTGATGCAAGCATTAGCAGCAAGGGCATTACGACGACATCAAGCTCAATATATGATAAAGACAACCTCAGCTGACACAGATATATGGTCAGTCCTACCCAATCTCATGTAGATGCATATAAATAGCATGAACTGTAAAAATCAATACATACGCCAACTTCCACTTTGGCGTGCATATGATACGCCAGTCCTTCCCATTCACTTAAACGGTGCATCTTTTTTGTGTCATTTTATTATTGGTTTCTAAATTTTTTTCTGTTTTTAAACCATTTTCACTTGGGTTTAGGGTTAGATTTTAGATTTGCTTAAGGAGGTTATTTAATATACAGTTTTTTCCGTCTATATTTAAGCCATGGTCGCTTGGAGTGGGGATTAGAATTGGGGTTTGGGTTAGGATGTCATTTTTATATAACAAAAAGTTGTTCTAACCCTAAACCCAAGTGAAAATTGTAAAAAAAAAATCAAAAAAATGAGAAACCAATAAATAAAACGACAACAAAAGATGCACCGTTTAAGTGAATTGGATAGACTGCCGTATCATATGCATGCCAAAGTGGAATTTGGCATATGTATTGCACGATTTTCACACTTTGTGCTATTTATACACAACTCCGTGAGACTGGGTTGGTCAGACTCGTGGGTTTAAGGTTCGCTACCTCAGAATTTATTCAGCAAATACGTTTCCATTTCCCATTATTCACATTTTCGAATAAGTCAAAAAACAACTCCGGTGAGTAGATTGCATCTGGGAGGTCTCTTGTGATTCTGTACTGAGCGGGTGTTGAGCGCTTCAGTTGGCTGACCTTGAACTCAATGGGTATGAGGTAAAATCTCTTTACTGAGTGACAACGGTTTAAAACTACACTGCACCGAGACTGTGAGTAATGTGAGCAGGAACCAGGTTTGTTAAAACATGACACACAGCTAAATTAATGAGACTCCATCAATGCAACACCCAAATCCTCGGACCAACAAAAAGTAGAAGACAAGCAGTAAAGAACGACACAAAGCACTGATTTGCAACATTTACAGTACATTAAAACATTTAGGATAAGTAAAAAAAGTAGCCAGTCCACATTTGCAAACAAATTTTAGAACAAACAACAAGATGACAAAGAACAGGAATCAAACATTATGGTGACGAAAATGCCCCACAGCTTTCTGTTATTGAAAGCATTGAAAATAAAAGAAGAAAAGACGATGATGTGTGTGCAAATGCTGTATATTTCCTTTGTGTAATTGGTTGTAGTGCAGTCTCAATATTTTCTTGTGTATGCGCTGTTGTTAAAAGAGCAATACCAGACAGTAAACAGTTAATATACACAGATATTAAACTATAGCCAATAAAACACCCTTAAAACATCTGGCACCTAATATTAAACCATTGAAAAGACACAGATTCACACAAATGTTTAGCAAACACTGTTAATTTTAAGTAAGATTGAATTCATTTAATGGTCACGTGATACAGAGCTGAACCCGGATATTCCTTTATGTTCCTGTCCTTCGGTCACTAGTGTCCAGTAAATGGATGGTGTGCCGGTCTAGGCGAGGTTTGACAAACGGCTTTGGTCTTTATTGTTTTTCCTCTTCATGGGTCTAAACTGCATCTTCCTGTGTGCAGGTGCGCTGCATGTTAAACATATGGGGCGTGATGCTGTTCATTCGCATGACGTGGATCGTGGGCCAGGCTGGAATTGGTAGGTTTGGCTCAGTTTGGTCAGTCGTGTGAACGAGCGTTTCAATTCACAGGCAAACTCTTGTGCAGTCGTTATCACGCAGGTGTCGAATGTCACTGTGAGATGCCGTCGACTCACTCGAGCGGCTGTGTTTATCTTCACAAAGACGAGTCGCTCGTGACACGTTTGTGTTTTTATGTTCGCAGCGTATGCCTGCATCATCGTACTGATGGCAACGGTCGTGACCTCCATCACGGGCTGCTCCACTTCTGCCATCGCCACCAACGGCTTCGTACGAGGAGGTAATTTACTTCCAGATGAAAAGTCATGCTGGGATTGCCAGACTGAGGTGACCCCGGTCCAGGGGTTGACATAACAGTTGACCTTTTTCATTCTCTTTATCCTTACAAGATCTCTTTTTGTGCAGAAACACAGCTCAGATTTGACTGTGGTCAGATTTATTAAACAGGTCAAATTAGTTTGAGAGCTTGAGATATATGTATATAGATAGATATGCATTTATATATAGATATAAACGGTTTCAGCAGTAACAACATAAACAAGCGGCTTTCATGGTCATCCTTCCTGTAAACTCCTCTAAGAATAAATAACAACAAAGTACTTTAAACGTAGTTTGTTTATAGAACAAGCTAAATAAACACCACATAGATTACCTAGGAAACCCAACATTGGCATATAGTTTTGCTTATTTTAAGCACAAATTCACTTAAATTGTATATTGGTTATCTAAAAACTAGACTTATTTTCTTAGGTCATTTTGATCATCAAGAAAATACATAGTAATTTAAGAATTTTTAGTTATTTCTATTGAAAACAAGACAAAAATACACTTCACTCGATGTGTTTATTGAAATGTCCGGCAGCACAGCACATTGTTAAAAACAAATAGTAAGAGTATATTACTGTACGTTGCAAATACTGCATAATGATTTGAACGTATAGGCTGGACGAGTGTGTATAGCAGTGGTCTTCAACTACTCTTCTACGAGGGACAGATTTTAAAGATTTTTAAATATGATGCGGGCCAAACTTTTTCCCCTATTTTAACCATATATATATATATATCTTGTGTTGTTTTTGTTATTAAATTGTCAGATTTGAAGTATTCACAACATAGCCAGTCTTCTTTTAATGACTTAAATTGCACTTTGTTTTCTTTTTTACTATTTTAAAGATATACTGTATAGGCAAAACCGCATATATGGTTCCCCAGACAGAAAATAGCTTAAGCCAGGACTAGGCTTAGTTAAATTAAGAAATATAACTAGTTTTAACAAACATGCCTTATTAAATACAATAATTGTGTGCATTTTAAGGGAAAACACCGGGCACTGATGAATTTTAAGATATGTCAAGTGCAAGTTGTTTTTAGTTTGGACAGCTCTTACATTTATTTTAGTCTAGGACTAGTCTAACCGTATCGCATCGTATCACGCTTTCTGTATTGTGATACATATAGTATCAGGAAATTGTTGGCGACATACAGCCCTATTGAAGTGAACTTTTTACTGTATGATGATTGGAGCTGTGTTGGACTAGACTGTCTCTTTGAGCTTGAACGTGACGAGCATCATGTTCGCGGCAATTCGCTTCATACCCACCGATAGCGATACCCGCGCATCAGATGTTCGCGTCTTTTTGGCTGAAATAGACAAATACACAAAACATTTGTCAAAGAATCATAGTAAACAATTATGTCTTAACACAAATATGATTTTATTGCATTGGGTCTTTTAAGCCTAATAAACAATAGCTACCTGTTTTTAAATAACAAAATAAGAAGAGAAAATCACTCACTGACTACCTTCTGTTACTTTGTAAAAGAAAGATTAATAAATATTTACATTTAAATAAATTATGCTTTTGCTGCGCTCTGCTATTTGAAGTTCCTGACCAACTTCTATGAAAGTGACCGCAGTTAACTTGAGATCTTTTGCTTCATTAACAGACTTCAGATTTGAGAACTAGAAAAGATGACATTATATTTACATCTGTGCTAGCAGTAGGAATATATCTAATGTGGGGTAATGTAACCTAGTCAGCAATAATGGGATTAATTTCTGCTTTTTTGAGGGTTACACATGGTTTTCTTTCATGGACTAAAGTAGCCTTGGTCATCCCATTTATAAAACTCAAGTTGTGTCCTTGTCCTGTAAATGAGGTGCACATGAAAAGATCTGTTACCTTTATTCATCTGTGATCTACATGCTATAATTTTAGACGGTTTCAGCAGTAACAACATAAACACGTGGCTTTCGTGGTCCTCACGTAACTTCCGGTAAATTATTTTTTTCACCCTCATCACAGATGTATATAACTGACTTTCTTCAGTTTTAAACAAATTACTAATTTTATATTAAAATGCCAAATTGTTATCTTCTTATATGGAGTCAACATGATGACCCTCCAAAAAATACAATCAATCATGAAAGTCATTTAAAGTTTTCTCAAGTGTAATGTGCAAAATAAGATGGAAATATTCATTGCTTTTTCCAAGTTACACAACTTGACCGCTAACATCAAATACTTCACTTTATACGTTTTCTTCTATAGTGTCGGCTGTGAGACGTCTTTAACCGCTGAGCATCAGTTAGTTAGTCTTGTTTGAGATGTGTTATGATATGTGTGGATGTGAGAGCTCTTTAGCACTGAACTGATGAAGATGAAAAACCCTTCATCGTGTTCCTCTCATATCTTACAGCCCGCTGTCGAGTAATTCACTCCAGTGTTTTCAGATCTCTGTGTTTTTCTCTCACATGACTGAGAAACTCGTTGTCTTTTTGGAAGTGAGAAATGGATAGTGGATCTTCTCTGCAGGATCTTCATGATGATGGACTTTCTGTTCAGTGTGGAAAGGATATTTGTTTATCCTGGTTTTAGTTTCTATAAATCTGATCCAGAGGCTTTGTATGTTTAGTGTCAAGTTTGGTCATTGATAGTTTGTCAGTCTTTGTAACTTTCTCACCTTCATTGAGAGAAATATTTCTTCAGTTTTAAGAGGATGATGTGGTTGAAGTTTGCAGCCGATAATCTTTGAGATTAGCTTTAATCTTTCCTGCTATTCCAGCCATGTGTTATATTTCCCTCGTTCATGAACAAGAGCAGTATTTATGTTTTATATCTTCAGAAGGATTTCTGATGCTCAATGTCAGACTATTTTACAAGACTCAAACATAAAGAAACATTGACTGCTGTGTACTGAAATGATGATGTGTATGTTTTCCTTCAGGTGGAGCGTATTACCTGATATCTCGAAGTTTAGGCCCAGAGTTCGGCGGCTCCATCGGTTTGATTTTTGCTTTCGCCAATGCCGTGGCCGTAGCCATGTACGTCGTGGGCTTCGCTGAAACTGTGGTCGAGCTGCTAAGTGTAAGAAAATCTTAATTTTCTCTAAAGACATTGACTCTGATAATGATAATGATGTTAATGTGTGTTTATGTGTCTTGTAGGGGGCTGATTTGGTGATGTTGGATGAAACGAATGATATCAGAATAGTCGGCACCATTACTGTGATCCTCCTGCTGGGAATTTCAGTGGCTGGGATGGAATGGGAGGCCAAGGCAAGAAATGTATTCCCTTCTCAGTTTGCTACGATAAATATGTGTCTTTACTAATCTTTACATTTATATTTCTCAGGCTCAGATATTCCTCTTGGTCATTTTGATAACGGCCATCTTCAACTACTTCATCGGCTCCTTCATCGCTATTGAATCCAAGCAGAAATACGGTTTCTTTGGCTATGATGGTAACAAACTCCCACACATCTGTACAGTACTAATATAGCCAAACATATACAGGAAGCACTTTTCATATTTGTGTATTGTTTGCTGTGAGATTGCCATTTTCTTCTCTCGCTCTCGCTCTCTCTCTCTCTCTTCTCATATATTTTGGTATAATATAATATTCTCTTATCTTTCAGCTGGCATCATGGCAGAAAACTTTGGTCCAGACTTTCGGGGAGAAACGTTCTTCTCTGTCTTCTCCATCTTCTTCCCAGCGGCCACAGGGATTCTGGCTGGAGCAAACATCTCAGGAGATCTAGCAGTAAGAGCGTCTGGCTATTATATCTCACTGAATGTGTCTTTATTCAACGTGTCAGGGTTTGTAAATGTTGATGTTTTTAAGGACCCTCAGATGGCCATCCCGAGAGGAACACTGCTGGCTATTCTTATAACAGGACTGGTGTATTTGGGTGTGGCCGTCTCCACGGGTAAATATTCACTTTTATCATTTTACACCATTCAACTTTAATATGGCTGGACGATATAACACCAAATAACATCACAATTATTTCTTAGATATTGACCGTCGGCTGTATTTATCATGGTGTATGATTTGATAATGTAGACGCTTTGTGTTTGTGTGTCTCGACAACACAGTCTAATCATTAATATTAATTATCATATTATTATTTAAAACTTAAACATTTAAGCATCAAGCATTAAAACTGACCTTTATGAGTTTGAGTATATTTTTCTATGTTAGAAATACTGTTAAGCCCAGATTATAGTCTGATTTTACACAAATGTACCCACACGTTTGAACAAAGTATAGTTTATTTGACTCGTATGTGTACACAGATGTTCGATGCATGCGCATTGCAACAAAATGCAATGCATCTCTTGGGCTACATACTTCATTCTCCTATAGGCGCATGCACAACCTAAGTAAAATCTGCCGGTGCACGTCCAGTTTGATAACGAACATTTCGTCACATGCGCACCTAAAATGTATCAAATATAAATATCCAGAGCTGATAGCTGATCATTGTTATGGACGTGGATTTGATCCCAGTCATTGTTGAGTATTGGTTTTATCGCCCAGCAGTACTGTATGAGATGTGTTTCTGATTTAATGCTGGATTTATTGAAAGGTGCATGCATCGTGCGAGACGCCACAGGTGTAGAGAGTAACGCTACTCTCAGTGCTGCTATAAACTGCACTGATGCTGCCTGTAAGTTAGGATATGACTTCACTTCCTGTAGACTTGCGACTGGACAAACCGAATCTACCTGCGATTACGGCCTCCACAATGATTTCCAGGTACGTCATCATCAGTCTCTCTTTTCTAAATAGCATATGTGAAGAGAAGACAGTCTGATGTGAATGTTGTGAATGTCGCAGGTCATGAGCGTGGTGTCCGGCTTCAGTCCTCTCATTACAGCTGGGATTTTCTCTGCCACCCTCTCTTCGGCGCTGGCGTCACTTGTCAGTGCTCCCAAAGTCTTTCAGGTGGGCTGATGTGTTTTCATGTTCTTATGATCCAAACATTCCCCAAGGGTTTAAAGGTGCCATAGAATGTAAAACTGTATTTATGTAGGCATAGATGAATCATAAGAGAGTTCTGTACATGGACATGTAAAACTGACTCTGGATAATTTTTGCACTTAATAAAGCCACAAACCTTCTGTGTAGATATCAGGAAAAGTTTAACATTTTATTCCAATGCATTCTTTGGCACCTCAGGAGATCAGGTCTCACTGGTTTAGTGATTTTGATGTGTTTTTCCCTCAGGCTTTATGCAAAGATAACATCTACCCAGGAATCGCTGGTTTTGGGAAGGGTTATGGCAAAAACAATGAGCCGCTGCGAGGATATTTCCTCACCTTTGCCATTGCACTGGCTTTTATTCTCATCGGTAGGTCGACGTTCACTCAATACATTTGTGTGTCAGATTAAATCTTAAATGTGATGTCATCATGACGTTTCTCTTTCTTTTAGCCGAGCTGAACGTCATCGCCCCCATCATTTCCAACTTCTTCCTGGCATCATACGCTCTTATAAACTTCTCTGTGTTTCACGCCTCATTGGCTAACTCTCCCGGTAAGATCCACTTTCATTAAAGCCAACCTACTTAAACCCTGAACTTTAAAGTAAAATGTTCATGAAAGTCTGAGGAATCCTGTTAGCAGAAATATAAAGACATACCAGTGTATGAACTGTGTTAAAGCTGTGGTGGTAGTCAAACAGTCCTGAAGACTGTGTTTCTGATGGACTTTATGTTATTTCTTGTTTATTAAAGGTTTATTTTCTTTATGTTAAGAGGTTTGTTTGTCCTCAATAGAAGACCAGCAGGTATATATCTTTATTTCTGACACTGTATACACACAAACACACATAGACATGAATGTAAAGCGTACCGTAGTAAAACTCTTGGGTACCTTTTACATCATGTCACATTTATGTAGTATTACAACAGTGACTCCACTAAATCCCATGACTGTAGTTTGTGTCTTGTGTCCCAGAAACCTTCGCTCTAATGACGCTAACTCATTTAATCCAAATCTGTTTTCATGCTTTTGTGACATATTTTGTCTTGTTAATAAGAACATTGAGAAGCTCTGTGACATTTGAGGAGCTCATGTGAACTGCCGGGTGGTTTGTGAAGACCACCGGTCGGTGCTGGACCAGATTCACAAAGAAAGACCTTTGGCTGGCAACTGTTAGTTGTGTCACGTACCGTTACGTAACCTAGTCAAACGGTGTAGTTAGCACTTTCCTGACACAAAGAACTATTGTTGGTTTTTATCCTGGCTCTCTGTAGTGGTATTCACCCAGTAATAAAGCTGTTTATGTAGCCAAACCGAACCGAGAATGCCTGCCACGTGTACTCGCTCTTTAAGATGATTCCTCAGAGCTGCTTCTCATTGTTGGTTGGGCAGGATGGAGACCGAGCTTCAAGTACTACAACATGTGGGTGTCTCTCGCCGGTGCCATCTTGTGTTGTGTGGTCATGTTTGTCATCAACTGGTGGGCGGCCCTCTTGACCAACGTCATCGTCTTATCGCTCTACATTTATGTCAGCCACAAGAAACCAGGTGAGATGAAGGCCAGGTGCGATGTGTTTGTTTAGTCTGTCTGTGTTTGTGTGGGTCAGTAACAGATGTCTGTCTCACAGATGTGAACTGGGGTTCATCGACTCAAGCGCTGACGTATCATCAGGCTCTGGCTCACAGTTTACAGCTGTGCGGAATGGCCGACCACATCAAAACATACAGGTGAGAGACTATCAGCATAAGAAGTCAAAAACCACCTTGATCCTTGTATTGTTTGGCCAGGATTAATCATTCATACACAACACCTCTTCTATTTTAAATTCATTTGTATGAGTCATGAAGTCAACAGGTGTCCAATTGATCTGAGATTATAATTGCATATCGTTTCATAAAACAAATCATTCAGCTTTTGTGTTTTCATCCCCCAAAAACAAACAAACAGGTAATGACATCACACCCACAGGAAAAACACGGTTTCAAACTTTATAGTTTGTCAAAAAAATAAATAAAGCTTATGTTATTTTACATTATACCACAGGGCTGTTAAATGCTTCATTTTGATTGGTTGACAAACGTTCTTCAGGTGTGCATTATTTTTTCAGTAAAGCAAACTTATGAAGTAGTTCCAGGTCTGTCCACCGCATTGAAGCTCCATATCACTACACCAAATTTAACTGATATATAATTTTTTTTCAACAAATAAAGCATCAAATGTATTTGTGGTAGTGAAAGAAAGAAATTGAAATGAATGAATTAAATAATTCAAAGGAGAAGAAAATGAACCTAGTAAATAAACACTTGTCAGTTTAGTTTTTCTTCATTCCTGATGAAATAAATCTATACTAGGGGTCTTTAACTAGTCTTCTTCAAAAGCCAAACTTTTACCCCTATTTTTACCTTTTATATATTTTTTACTTGTACCTGTTATATATAGGTAAAAGTAAAAAAAAAGGTCAAATGTATATTAATTAGAGCCCGACCGATATGCGTTTTTGGGGGCCGATGCCGATACAGATATTAGGGAGTAAAAAAAGACCGATAACGATATATCGGCCGATATTCTTTATGTGTATATTATAGTTCAGTATATACTACAGTATATTATACTAAAGTACTGTACATAGAATACACTATATACTTTAACATAATATACTGTATATGAATAAATACAATGCAATGCAATGATCACTCACAAATGTGGTGATCCAACACTTATATTGATGTGACAAAGATATGTACTATAGGCAAGAAGTTAACAATAAACTTTATTATCCAAAATTAGTTGGATATCAGTGCACTAAACAGTAAACTTGACTTATTATAAATAACTTTTAAACACAAAGAGAACAAAATACATAAAACTTGCATCATTTGCAGTTTTGACGAGAACGTTATAAAGAGAAACTTATGAAGTCATTGATTAATATTAGCTTTACAGTAAGTTGTGTTCTTCACAAATTAGTTAACGTTAGCCACTCACAGTTACGAAGACAATGCTTGACGGAGCACATACTAATGTACACTATGTTTAATGTTGTGCACAACGTTTTTATAACACAAACCCAGGGTTCCGTGCAAACTTTAGACTTTTATAAAACTAATGCGTCTTCGCTCCGCCTCTTTTATTTAGCAAGGGTGTAGAGTTGCGCGAGCTTATTGAATCAATTGCTCTGAAATGAGTGTGTTAACTAACAACACAAGCAGCAGTAATCTCATATAGTGATATATAAGTGCACGGCTGCGCGTAGTTCAAACGTGTCATTTCTCCGTCTCGCGTCATTTCTCCCGCTTGCGTTTTAACTCGCAAGTCGACAAAGAGACGGATTAAAAACACCAAATGTAAGCGGGAATGCGTCTCTCTTGTCCATTTATAATCCAATCGACCAAAGCGCGTCTTAATACCAGGTGTAAAAATGTTGTGAAGAAGACACTGCGTGACTGCAGCCACCTGAACTGAGAGACTGAAGAGACTGACTGAAGTGAAGGGGGTGGGGGATTGGCTGGTGTCACTACAGTGAGTGATCTGGGTCACCATTAGCAACCAGTAGGGCGCACTCTGCTGGACAAACAAGTACTTACATCTTTCAAATGCATTTAATGTGTTCTGTAACAAACGTTCATATCGGCGCATATCTGCGGCTTATACGCCGATACAGATATATCTGCGACATGCTCATATCGGCCGATAAAATCGGCAAAACGATAAATCGGTCGGGCTCTAATATTAATATTTTTATTATTATTATATGTGTTATAATTGGTTGTTTGTTACTTTTTGTTATAGGTCACATGCATTTAAAAAAGAAAGGGGCACACTAGTAATTACTCAAACTCATATTTTCTTTTTTTAATATTTTAAAAACAATTGCAGTTTAACATTGCTAGAGCCAAATGTTAATAGTTTAACTGTGAACATTGCACAAAAAAAAGTGCAACTGTAAATAATCAACACATGTATTTTTGTATAGCACTAACTGTAATACAGAGCTCATAAACTTCTTTTGTTTATAAATGTTTAATTTTCATAAATTGTTATTTTTCAAGTATTCACAACATATAGTCAGTCTTCTCCTAATGACTAAAATTGCACTTCATTGTTAATTTTTAATATTTTAAAGATGTATAGGGTAGAGCGCCTCTTCATTGTACACTACATTTAGACACGACTGTTGGGGTTCGCCCCCTAGTGGCAGTCCTACTGAAATTTCAGTTTAATTGTAAATCTATATCAACATGGGAGAAAAGCTCATTCCAGTACAAGAGCCTTTAATCTATGAATATATTTATACTTAAATAATTTACTCATCAGTAATCAATTGTTTTTAATGGATTCAAGTTTTTTTTTAATTATCCAAAACTCAAATTGGAAACGATAATTACGCACTCGCAGCTGGTTAGCCCCACATAGCCCCTTTTATTGGCTGTCATTTGTCATGTACAGTGAAAAGGTAAAAGTAACTAAGCTGGTTTTAAATCGGGCGAAGATGACCGGCAGATTAAGATGATTGGAATGCCGCTTTTAACCTGCAGACCTCCTGTTGACTAGCCCTAGAACAAATGAATACTGAAGTGCTGAAGAAAAAAATCATTGAATATAGAAATATTGATAAACCAACTTGACATTTTGGAATTGGCAATGGGCTTTAGATAAGATGTGTAAAAAGTTAGTCCTACTCACAATAACATTTTAAGGACAAAAACCTGTCAGATATCTTAAAATAAAACACCTAAACAATGTCTTATAGTGTGATAACTGTGGTATAAACATAATCATTTACCCCGATCTGATGGACTATTTAATGAATGCACATAACACCACCTTTAATCCTCTATTGAAGAATTTTGTACGTCTGTATTTATATGTGATGTTAGTAATGTAAAAAATCTCTGTTAGTGTTTTTGTAAGCAGCCGTAGATGATGATGATCATTGAAGAACTATAAGCAGGACATGAAGCTTAGACTTTAATCTCATTATCACACACATGATGTTGTTGTCCTGCTTGAAGATCTCATTTGTGTAATCCTGGCTTCTTTGATGTTCTTTAATGCTTGATGTTCTCTTCTTGATGGGATAAATGAAGCTCAGAGAGAGGTCATGAGAAAGTGTTTAACTGTGTTCTCAAAGGTGTAGGATTATACAAGAGCTTCTTTTTGTGTCTCTTTCAGGCCTCAGTGTTTGGTCATGACAGGAGCTCCAAACTGTCGTCCAGCAATTCTTCATCTGGTTCATGCCTTCACTAAGAACGTTGGTCTGATGGTCTGTGGTCATGTGCGCATTGTAAGTATCTGAACAACCCATTAAGACTCTTTTCTTAATCAACATATCATCATTATCAGGGGTTTGTGGTGGTTCTTCTCATATTTATTTTAACATTGGAATAATAAAGTTGACATTAATCTGTAATTATGTAGGACTGTTGTAGACTACACAAATCAATAATACACTGTCTGAAGGTCTGTTTCCATTAGCAAACCTTCAACTGATGTCGTTGTTTCCTCAGTTGTTTGATGAGTTTTCTGTTGTGTTACTGTCTCATTCACAGAGCTCTCGTCGACCCAACATTAAAGATATGAACACTGAAGCGTTTCGCTATCAGCGCTGGCTCCTCAATAACAACTCAAAAGCATTTTATACATCTGTTGTGTCTGAAGATCTTCGTCAGGGAACGCAATATCTACTGCAGGTGTGTGTATACATTAATATGTGAGGAACATGCAGAGATAATGATGATGATGGTCTTTAGTTTTACTGATTTGTTTTAGAGGCAGATTATAGATGAATGTCATGGTACAGTACAGTACAGATGAACAGAGGTTTGTGTGTTACAGGCGACTGGACTCGGCCGCTTGAAGCCCAACACTTTAGTTGTGGGCTTTAAGAATGACTGGAGGATTGGAGATATGAAGGATGTGGAGACTTACATCAGTATCATTCAGTGAGTTGTTCTGATAGAGATGTAGTCTGATATAGATTTCTTCACACTTCATACACATACAGATGAATAAGCAATATACGGTTCACTTCAAGGAAAAGCCTTAAGGAGGTCGCACACTGGACGAGAAGCATCGCACCATGTATCTAAAAATCAAACTTTACTTAACATTTTTTTAGGTGAATGTGCACACACCGGCGGCAACTGTCTGCTGTGACTCTGCTCTAATCCCTGTCATGCCACTCACATAGTTTAACATTACATAACATCCTATTGACAACAAATGACATAAGCTGCTAATGTTAGCTAAAAGTTACTATTTTATCTTCATTTACATAAAGCCTAGTCCTGGTCTGTGAAGCCAGCCCATACATCCTATTCAAAGATTAACATCACATATTATGCAAAAAAATACACAATAATGTTAAAACTTGTGCATTTTGGATATTTTGCATCTGTAGGTGCTGCACTTCTTGCCCAGTATGCAACCTCCTTTCCCGTTTAAAGTTTTGGTAACTTTGTCTCCTCAACTGCTTCTCTCACATGTGGGGTCCCCCAGGGCTCCGTTTTGGGGCCTATTCTGTTCTCCGTTTTTATGCTCCCTTTGGGACATATTTGTAGATAATTTGGTATTTCTTTTTATTGCTATGCCGATGATCTGCAAACGTATCTGCCTTTTAAAACGGAAAGATACTTGCTCTTTAGTGCGCTATTGCAGTGTCTTAAGGAAATAAAGGGCTGGATGCCACTAAATTTCCTTCATTTTAATGAAAAGATAACAGAAGTTATGTTGTTTATGCCAGGGGTTACTTTTGAGTCAGTAGATTTAAACCTTGGTGAATTGAATCCATTTGTGAAGAGCTATGTAAAAAAAACATGGGTATCATGGATTGGATTTAAACTGGACAAACAGATTAACTCAGGAGTTAAATCTATTTTTTTCTACATCTAGGTCGCTCTGTGTGTGTGTGTGTCTTCCATCTGTGAGACATTAACAGTTGTTTATTTGTGTTTGTGTGTAGTGATGCTTTTGATTATCAGTATGGTGTGGTGATTCTCAGACTGGCAGAAGGACTTGATATATCTCACATTCAAGGTCAAGGTACAGCACCCCACATCACATCATTTAAACGAATACATTCACATACATAAATAGAAACATGTGTGTGTGTGTGTGTGTGTGTGTGTGTGTGTGTGTGTGTGTGTGTGTGTGTGTGTGTGCGCGCGCGTGTGTGTCACTTGACCAATTGTCCCCACAAAGATAGGAATACCAGTATTTTTGTGACCTTGTGGGGACATTTTGATGTCCCCGTGAGGAAACAAGCTTATAAATCAAACAAAATTATGTTTCTTGAAAATGTGAAGTAGTAGAAGTGTTTCTGTGTTGGTTGGGGTTAGGGAATGGGGTAGGTAAGGGGAATAGAATATACAGTTTGTATGGTATAAAATGCATTACGTCTATGGAATGTCCCCACAAAACATGGAAACCAGAATGTGTGTGCGTGTGTGTTGGACACAGTTGGATGTGCGTGATGTTGCTGTAGTGTTTAGATGAATGTAATTGTTCATGTAATTGAGGTTATTTTCTGTTGACTTGACGTTCTGTTCATGTTGTTTTGCTGTGACTTCACTGACCTGTAAATCATTCATTCCTGTGTCAAGATGAATCTTCAGCTATGAAGGATGTGGTGGTGTCAGTGGATATGAATAAAGACTCTGATGGAGATTCATCTAAACCCTCATCTAAAGCCACCAGTCTCCAGAACAGTCCGGCTGTACAGAAAGGTTTGTGCTTTAACATTACTGTAAACAAAACATTTTCAACATCCAGATTAAACAAAGTATGTTGTGTATGTATGCTTTGAGTTTGATTGTGATTTAGGACCCTGCTGAGTTTTCTAAATGTTCTTCATCATCATCTTCTTCAGTCGATCAGACAGGAAGTCATATGGTGACCTTCTGACGCTTCGTGGGAAGCGTGTAGTCTGGGAATAGAGCGAGTGTTTGTTTGTTTGTCCTGTCATGTTTGTGTTTTCTCTGAGAAATGAGTTCCTCTCAGCTCCAGCTGACGCTGGAGGACTCGCATGGAGAAAATAAATATAGCTTGAAGTGGAGATCAACAGGGGATAAAGAAACTCTATAGAGAAGCACAGCTGGCAAAATAACCAACACACTCACAATCAGATGTTAAAAATATAAACAAGGCAAATCGTTTAATGACTTTTATGTAGATGTAGATGTTTTATAAAATCAGATGTTGAATGACTCAAACCAGACCAAATTATCTTATTTTTTTATTTATTTAGGTCCTGACTAAAGCATTTAAACTAAAGTAAAACTGATCTCTGTTCACACTATACACGTGTGTAAAGACATGAAACATGAGTGTTCACACATACACACCAGGCATGATGGTGTATAGGAGCTTAGTGTCTCTAATAATAGTGTGCACATGTATGCAGTCTTAGAAATGTTTGAATCTTTTGTATTGAATTTCATAACTGATCCTCTGGTGTGCGGATTCATGTATCTAAAGTAAACACGCAAAGAGTTTAAATACAGTGTTTGAACAGCTGAAACTCCATGTCTTCATTTTATTGTTTACACAGTTATTGGAGCTGGTCATTGTCACCTTTCAGTTGTGTAATGGTCACATGATAGGGTCTTGGTGAATCAGGGAAAGACCTAGAGCTGCACGATTAATCGCATGCCATTATAATGCGCATCTCGTCAGTAAGGGGCTTTTTACACTTTTGGCCACATAAATTCATTACTCCGCTTTAAAAAAACGTATGACTCCATTTATGCAACAAAAAGCTACATTCTACAAACTACGGCTACATTCGTCTACACTGCAGCGCAACCCCGGAGTTCTCAAACTAAAACGTGGTCTGCAGCGTTTACCAACCACTCCGTTTCTGAGTGTTGAAAATGCTGGAGTAGTCTAAATAAAAGGCGTAAATGTGGCAGAAGTAATACTTTTTAACACACAAACCCATTAATGTAAACAGGGCCTGAGTGGTATAATTGGGTCCCCAGTGCTTCTCTCTACCTAGAAAATATGAAAAAGATCACACATATCGCCCCGTAATCTGCATTATCCAACCACAGCACTGCCATTTAGTGCAGAAAGAGAGAGAAAATAATTGACAGCACAAATGAGTTTCAATTCAACAAGCCACCATTATGGCGATCAGTGTTTGCATTTCTTCAGTTCATTTGCATTTTAAAGCAACACTATGTAGTTTCCATGTAAAAATGACTTACAGCTCCCCCATGTGGTTGAAAAGCGCAACAGTGCCTGGTATCAGCCACTCTTCTGCAGACAGGAGGAGGGGCAGGGCTGTGTGCTCTACCCTCCACCGCCACTTTCAGAGTGTGCTTGTAGCAGCTAGGAGGTTGTTCAGGTTGCAGCAACAGTACAATTTGTCCAGTTAAGAGTTGTTCTATCACTGAAATAATTTTAGAGACATTATTTAAAGGTAAAAAAAAACTACATAGTGTAGCTTTAAAAAGGACACACCCAAAAAGAGCACATTTTTGCTCTCACCTACAAAGTGACAATTTAAACATGCTATAATAAATTATCTATGGGGTATTTTGAGCTAAAACTTCACACTCTAGGGACACCAAAGATTTTAAAACAGTCTCATAAAATGACCCCTTTAAATGTACCCATCCAGCTGAGTGTTTACTGTGAGTTTGTTTTGTGTTGTGTAACAGTGATGATGGTGATGATGATGGTTTTCTCTCTCAGGTTGATGTTATAAAGAGCAGAAGAAAGGTTGTCTTTGACAGCAGATTTTAACTGGTCTGTGTTTATTTCATTATATTCAGATGAGGATGATGATGGCCGATCTCACAGTCAGCCGCTGTTAAAGAAAGGCAGGACATCATTCTCAGATCTTCCTCCTTCTGTCTCATCAGATCTGCATGAGTTTGGTTTAACACTATAAGCTGCTTTCTCCTCACGAACATCTGATCTAATCTTTACGTGTAGTTGTGTCGTAGCGCGTGCTTCAGCTCTGACGTCACTTCCTGTGTGTTTGTCCTCTAATACGCGGTGTCCTCTTGCAGGGTTTCTTGTGTTTCCCACTGAAGATTTCTCTTCAATCTTTCCTCTGTCTGCTTTTGAAGTGTTTCATCTTTATCTGTCCATGCGTGTTGTGTGTATTTGTGTGTTAATAATGTGTGTTTGTGTGTGTTTCAGATAAAAAGAGTCCGACTCTTCCTCTGAATGTGATGGATCAGCAGCTGTTAGACGCCAGTCAGCAGTTTCAGAAGAAACAAGGCAAAGGGACGGTGGATGTGTGGTGGCTCTTTGATGATGGAGGTCAGAATCAAAGCTGCTTGTGTACTATAAACATAAAATCAATAATAAAATCATTTATAATAAGGGGTTTATTTTTACACAATATTTAAACATAGCAGCATAAACAAAACAAAAAAAACATAACATGAGGATTCACACATCTTGAAACATTTAATCATAATTTTAGCATTTCTACAGTTTAACTCTTTCCCTGCCAGATTCATATACTTCCAGGTTGTATAAGTGGGATAAGAATGCCACCTGATTGGATAATAGAAGTATTTTCTTTTAATTGATGAGTTAACTCTCCTGCAGCTAATTTATTACGATGGCTTAAAATAATGTGATCAGACCTACAGATAATAAAACATTCATTCGTTACCTCATCTGTGAGCGTGATAAGTCAATCCCATACGTCTCTGCAACGATGTTAGATGTTGTTTGCAGTGCACCATCCAGTCTCCTTCATAACGTCATTACGCTTCGCTTTTGTCATTGTGTTGAAAATGAGACCTCTAGTGGTGAAATCTTACATACTGTACCTTTAAAAAACATTATTTTTGACTAACATTTAAACCTGACATCAACTGTACATATTTTTCTTCTCAAAATTGCACTAAAACACCTTTTTCAAGGTTGTTTTAGATTCTGCATATGTTATCAAGCGCCTCACGTGACTTCAGAGCTCCTCCCCAGAGATTCATTAGACTTTATCTATTGATGATTGGTCAAAAACATAGACTGTAAAAAAAGATGGACAACGCCTGTTCGCTCTCTTCCATTAGTGAAAAGTGAAGCCGTCAGTGTCCCGATACGGCGCTGCCATCTTGGGTCTTGAGTCTGCGGAGTAGCGATTTCAAGACCAGTCCTGCGCAGTAGTGAACAGGAAGTAAAGCTGCGAAAGCAAGGCCCTACCCTCGCTCTCGCAGAATGCCCATATCACAGCAATCATGACGTGACACTACCGTTTTTATATCATTAAAGGTGCAGTGTGTAAATTTTAGCGACATCTAGTGGCTCAGTTCACTGATCACCCTCGCTTTTAAAATGCATGGAGAAGCTACGGTAGCTTGTACGCTAGTAAACATGTCATTGTCGGAGACAACTTAATAAAAAAAGTTTGTCCGTTAAGGGATCTGTAGAAACATGGCGGCACAAAATGGCGGCTTCCATGTAAGGGGACCCTCGGTATATAGATAAAACGTCTCATTCTAAGGCAATAAAAACATAACGGTTCATTATGAAAGGTCTTTATACACCCTTGACACTGACAGTATAGTTTTGTATATTATTTTGCATTTCTGTCAAGAGATTCTTCTAAAAATTACACACTGCACCTTTAAATAACTAACTAATACAAACTTATATTAAAAACAAACACTTGAATTTACATCAGCGTGATAAAAACTACAGTAAACCAGCGTCGGAAAAAAGATAATTGTAGTTTAATTATATTGTTTATGTGGTCTCAAGTCCCATTGAATAACATGTGGGAGGCGGGGTTTATAACATATACTGGGACCAGTCACTGGGGGGCGATCGAGACGTTTTGGCTTCACTTTTCAGGTCTTGTGCGGCACGCTTGGTCAAAAAGGGTGACACCGTGAGTTATAACTCATTTATACCACGGGTCTGTTGAATGCTTTGTTCTGATTGGTTGAGAAATGTTTCACAGGTGTTGATTGTTTTTTGATGGATGCGCACCTGACCTGAAAAATGTCTTAAAATATACCAGAGTTACCACAGACATTGCTCTGGTGTTTAAGAATGATTGAATGCACACCCGCGGTTTAACTCCGTTTTACATCGTGCCGCATTGCCGCTTTGTGTGTGCATTATTTTTGAATAATTCAACGGCCCATCGTCAATTATTCCTTAGACAAACCTCTTTAAATTGCTGACCTCTTTGCACAATCTATGGCCTCCATCGTGAATGTAGTTTGCACTCGTTTCCGGTCCATTTCCTGACACGACACCCCAGGGCACGGTTGCAACCTTGTGGATAAACAAATACTGCAAGAAAAATAACAGCTACAAACATTTGGCGGTGCACGCACTGTACGCTGACCCTTGCGTATATGTAAAACGTTAACCATACCGAGGCCTTAATTTATTCATTAAAATAAGCATTTAAGTAACCTTTAAACCGTTTGAAATCAATTAAACTGCTTAATAATGGTTAAGAGTTGATGATGCTCATTACTGTATTGATATTCATCAAGTATTACACTTCTATGATCTGTGAATGTTTTTGATGTACAGACGACTTCTTCAAGCTTTATGTAGATCATTTTAGTTTTAAGAAACTTCACTTGAACACATTAGCGTTATCAGTTTTTAATGTATTAATACAAGAGAAAACAGATACTTGGTCTAGTGTCTTCATAAAAGCAAACGTGACTTTAGTTTCATGTAGGTGAAATCCTGCGTCACAAATCTAGAGCTACTTAAAGTATTGAACACTTGTATATCTTCTTGTTGAAATGTAAAGGATTATTTAAATACGCTGTGTTTGTGTGTTTCAGGTCTGACTCTTCTGATCCCGTATCTGATCACCAACAAGAAGAAATGGAAAGACTGTAAGATTCGTGTGTTCATCGGTGGAAAGATCAACAGGATCGATCACGATCGCAGAGCGTATGTAGAAGTATTTTGTATTGATGTTTTATTTCTCTGATGGATGAGTTTATATTGGGCTGTGCGTTCATGTGTTGGTGTGTATTAGTGAAGGTTTTTTCTCATTGTAGTCAGCAGCTGGAGCTGCGAGTCTTTGTTAGTTATTATTAGACGTTCATTCAGCAGCCGCCAGCTTTTTATAGAGACATTGTGTAGCAGTTTTCATTTCATTGTGCTTTGCTGCATGAATCTGAATGAATCATGTGAGGTACTGCAGTCATGTTGATGGGTTAAACTACATGTGATCATAATAACATTAAACTTAACCTCAATCCTCTGAGGTTTATGAGCCGGTGAGATAAGAAAGCAATCAGACATTAAAAGGAGACAGTGGCACAAATATAATCTGCATTATTTATTCCTGTGATGAATTATTTATCAGACTTTTATTGTTTGTCTTCACAGAATGGCCACATTGCTCAGCAAGTTTAGGATCGATTTCTCTGACATCACCGTCCTGGGTGACATCAACACCAAGCCCAAGTCAGAAGGGTATGAACCTCACAATCTCCAAAAAAAAAAATTCATTTAGCTTCATCTCGCTCTAATCAAGTTGTCTCGTATCTAATAGATTTAATGTAGTGGTATTTCATAGGTCTGCACATGCTCGTGTATGAGGACAGAGTCGTCTCCTGTGTTTTTCTTGATTTCAACAGCTTGACAGAGTTTGCTGAAATGATTGAGCCGTATAAACTGAGAGAAGATGACATGGAGCAGGAAGCTGCTGAGAAGATGAAGAGCGAGGAGCCCTGGAGGATCACAGACAATGAGCTGGAGCTCTACAAAGCCAAGGTCTTAGTTTCATTTATAAAGCACATATCTTACATTTATCAGTCTGATAGATTACAGCTGATTGAGATCTTAGTGAGTAATATGATGATTAATATGTGAAGTTAGATCTTAAACTGAGTCTTCTATAGATAGACTGGATTAAAAGTGCAGGAGAAATATCATCACTCTTTGATTCCTCTTAGGAGATGAGCAGGTCAGTAAGAACTGAAAACCTGAATCAAAAATAACACTGAGATGTTCTGTGCATGTGTGTAAAACGTCTATTAGGGTTGTGCCGATAGACAATCTATAAACGATAGTTAGACATATTGCTGATAGCAGGCCTTCATGACGATAGTTGGCATGTTTGCTAATCATCATAGTTTCACATTAACATGCACAATGCATGCTTTTCCTTGCATTAGAGGGTTTATGGGCTTCACTTTGCGCAAGAGAGCTTGTAACATGCGTGGATTCCTTCTCGCACACACCTGGACTTGTAATGCGTGCGGCTCTGACATTTCATTGCGCTAGAGTGCCTGGGCTTTAATGACGCGCTTTGATTAATGGCATCAGTTTTAAGAATGTTGTGTTCATGACAGTGTTGCCCTTAGATTAAATCAGCTTTTTTGTCCCAATCCAAGGGTTTGTCATAAATGAGTAAAAATTAACAAATAAATAAGTAAACTACTGCCCCGCCTTCCGATACTATCTTGTATTGGCAATCTCACAGGCTGGTAATAGGACGATCTTACTATGGGGCATATCGCCCAACTCTAATGTCTATTATTGTTATTATTATTTAATTTTTTTAAATAAGATAATGTAATATTTGTTGTGAGATGTTTATAAAAAGTTTAGCCCAAGCAGAAAACAAAAGGTGCCCCAAAACAGAGCCTTGAGGTACCCCAGGTGAACACAAGCTTTATATCTCAATCTGAGATGTTTAGGAGTTAAGGGCGAAAACTTAAATCCCAACACAGTGACATGGAGTAAATGACTGTATTTAAGGGACACTTCACCCATTTGCATTAAGCTTTGTATAGTTAGAACCCCAGTCATGTTTTTGAATGGTTGTGCATCATTTCCTCAGTTGCCGCTGAGACAGGAGAAATACAGATTTCCTTCTTTCAATGATGTAAAAAGTGCAATATCTTTGTTGAGGGGGTGAGACTACAAACACCCCTATTCTCTGTCAAATAGGCACCAAATTCTAAATGTATGTTACATTTCGACTACAAATATGACACACTTTCAATAAAGATTAATGTTTCTATGGGTAAAATGCTCCTTTAAGACCACATTGATTTTCCTAAATACTGTACTACAACACAGATCTGAAGGTTTCCACTTGAATATTAATATTTCTGATTATTTGAATGAAATCAATACTTAGAGCTAGCTAAACTTGTGAGTGATTGTAGTGACATGATGGTATGTGGATATTCATATTAACCCTGGAGAACCCACGGGTCAAGTTTGTCCAATGTTAATTGATGCTAAGAGAAGGGTTTTTGGGTTCTCCAGGGTTAATATTTGCTATTGGATCATTCAAACATCAGTATAAGCACATCAGGCAGATATCTTTGATCATGAGTAGCGTCTCAATAACTTCAGCAGCTGTTCTGTACCTCTGGGTTTGAAACGAATGAGTTGTTGTTTTCATGGTGTGTAACGTTGTGGATTGTGTTTGTTTCTTCAGACTAATCGTCAGATCCGACTGAATGAGCTGTTGAAGGAACATTCCAGCACAGCAAACCTCATTGTCATGTAAGAAACACAAACATCATTCTCTATACACACATCAGATAGCTTGATTTAATAACATAGGCAAGTGAATATTGATATTTAGGGCTGAATTTAAATGCATGTTTATTGTGCTGTGTTTAGACGTATTGAGCGTGAGTTCATGCATGATGACTATTAGACAGTCTGTACCGTGTGTAATGTTGTTTCTTTTGGATTGTGGCGTCACAGGAGCATGCCGCTGGCCAGGAAAGGAGCCGTATCCAGCGCTCTTTACATGGCCTGGTTGGACACGCTATCCAAAGATCTGCCACCCATCCTGTTAGTGCGTGGAAACCATCAGAGCGTCCTCACCTTCTATTCATAAAGAGCTCACGGTCAACGCACACGAACCAGCACACATTAATTATCATGATTATGATGAGGATGATGTGCACTAGCGAGCAGACATGGTGACGACGATGCGCACAGAGACACTTTCTGTAGCTCACCGAAACGTTTTCTCCACGCCGCCGAGGTCCAGATAAAAGATCAACATTTGACGGTTTCTATAGTCTTTGAGTCAAAGGTTTCTGAGCACACAATGTAACACTAATTGTTGTTAGCATTATTATAACACGCACAACTTTTTGAGTTGTGGATTATTTTTCCTCTTTCTTAATTTTTAATTTGCTCTCGATGAAGCAATAATCGCCTCATTTCTTCTTTTCTCACTTGGAAGAAACACACACTTACACTTACACACACACACACTTTTTCTAGCCTTGTGGACGTGCCTTCCTGTGCAATGAAAATTAAACTCTTCAACTTTTGCCCTGACTGGTGATTTATAACGATGTAGATAAAGACCTTTTGTTTTTATTGGGTTTTAAATGTGAAGCGTTTGTGATTTTATCATGCCGGTGGGATTAAATGTTTCCACTGCGCTGCATTTCAAACCGTTTTCTACCGTGTTGTTTTTATTTTTGTAGCCAGGTTATTTTTCTCGGTTTGACGTCTTCCTTTAGGCAGCAGCGGCGTGTTGGGTGGTGCCGTTTTAGCCCCTCTTGTGTCACAACGATCACCCAAACATGAGGGCCATCGGCATCGACCTCGCAGTAGACTGAATTGAAAACTATATTAGTTTATTCACTGTTACAGAGCAGCCTGTGCTTTCACGTAGAGATGCTGAATGATGGCAGACAGATGAAATCGGATCTGACAAACACAGAAGCCAATCCAGAGAGAGTTTGAGAGACCTGTTTGCCTTAACATGTTGTGATTGTTTTCTATACGGTATAGTTCTGTCTATAAGCCATGATCGCTTGACCGATAGACAGATTGGATGTCTAAAGCAGAATGTAATGCTGTCCCATTAATTGAAACCGTCATCATCATGACGTGTAAAACGCCCGAATGTTTTCCTCCATCATCATTTCAGTCTGGGTCTTCCCTGCTTTCATTGGCCAATGTCTTTCTTCAGTTAAAGGCCTTAATGGGTGTCATGAGGAGTTGTACGAATGTATTTTCTGTGTTGAATGAGGTTTGTTTGAACCTCTATGCAGGTGATTTATGTGCGACTCAATGAACCTCAGATTGATGGAGTGCCTCTCGCCTCACATTTCCTTATGCAGTTTGTCTGAATGTCATTGATGTTTGTTATATGGGCCAACCGTCACTAAAACTACAGTAAGAGAAGTTCATCTACAGGGTTTCATCACGTGACCGTCCCTGTTTGTTTTGTTTTGGTTTTGAATGCTGATTTGGTTGTGTTGTATTGTTACAGGTTCTGTGTTTGATGAACTTTACTGCTTTACGGTTTTGTGTCCCTAAGAAATCTCCAATGTTAGAAGGAATATATTCATATTTATAGTTCTCAATATAAACTAGTATTTACTCGTGTGCTGCATGTCATTTTCTTTTCAAGTGGATGAAGTTTTAAAGCCGATGGTACAATCTTACTACTACTACTGTATGTGTTTGTGTGACTGTACAGCACTCGGATCATGACAACATCACCATTTCAACCATAAACCATTTCAATCTTCAAGCCTAAAGACACTTGTATATTATATTTAGATCTAGAGAGAGTCGATCACAAGCATATAATTGTGTGTTGGTCTGTAGAAAACACATCTAGTTGCAGCTGTAGCATTGAGGTGCTTTATACTGTATGTCTCTCTCTCTCTCTCTCTCTCTCTCTCTCTCTCTCTCATACGTTTCTCTGATGTTTCCTGTGTAAGATGAAACAGATTTGAGTTTGTGTTGAATGTAACCGGAGTCTGTTTAACTTCACTGGAAAGCTGTAATGAGTTAAATAAGAAAAGCACTGTCAGATGCGTTGTCAACTAGATGACACTGTTGTACTTTCATATTAACCTGTAAATATCTTTATAGCCTCAGCACATTAATGAAGGGAGTGGAATCATAGTTACAAATGATTATGGTGAGAAATATTTATTTTCATGTTAGTTTGAAATAGTTTTGTTTTGGGGTCTTTTTTTGGAAGAAGATGAAGTAGAAACACTACGCTGAGCAGAGGTTTTCTGAGCTTTATCATATGAGGGTTCATCTGAATGATGTTTGCTGGAACAGTAATGTTTTGATATTCTCTACTGTTATGTCTCATGCTTTTTTCTAACATTTTAACGGTTAAGGGTATTAACGCTTTCTACATCCTTACTGCAATATATAATAATAAACAAATGAAAATCAACCGTTGCCGTGTCTGCTCCTCTACATTATTACAATATTGTAGATGACAACATTCAACAAGTGCTGTAAGTGCTGCTAAACAACAGTTTCAACCCAGCTTTACAGAAAAACCATTTAAGGAACAAGTTTTGTTTGCTCAAAAACTTCAAGAAAAGTAAATCCTTTAGGGGCAAATCATACAGAAGGCATTTATGGCAGTGACAGACGCCTTTATTGAATGGTTTCCATGGGAACACATTTGGCAAAAAAAAAATTTGTTTGAAACATAATTTTAAAGATATTTCAAAAGATAAAAAAAGGCCAAAATATATGCCCTGAAATATTTTTAGACATTTTTTCACCAATATATATTTTTGGTCTTTTTCTATATTTTAGCATTTATATCACTTTGCATTGAAAGAAAAACTTTGTTTACAGATTTGTAACATACAACGATGTTACTTGATACATATATATTATGTTATACAAACTTTTATATGTTGGCTAGGAATTTTTTTTAGGCCTAATGGTTGTAAAATTAGAAATGTATTTGTTACACCTAAAATACATTTTGAAATATATGTTAATATACACTCACCTAAAGGATTGTTAGGAACACCATACTAATACTGTTTTTGACCCCTTTCGCCTTCAGAACTGCTTTAATTCTATGTGGCATTGATTCAACAAGGTGCTGAAAGCATTCTTTAGAAATGTTGGCCCATATTGATAGGATAGCATCTTGCAGTTGATGGAGATTTGTGGGATGCACATTCAGGGCACGAAGCTCCCGTTCCCCCACATCCCAAAGATGCTCTATTGGGTTGAGATCTGGTGACTGTGGGGGCCATTTTAGTACAGTGAACTCATTGTCATGTTCAAAAAACCAATTTGAAATGATTCAAGCTTTGTGGAATTATCCTGCTGGAAGTAGCCATCAGAGGATGTGTACATGGTGGTCATAAAGGGATGGACATGGTCAGAAACAATGCTAAACGATGCCCAATTGGCATCATTCTGTTTATGCCAAATTCTGACTCTATCATCTGAATGTCTCAACAGAAATCAAGACTCATCAAATCAGGCAACATTTTTCCAGTCTTCAACTGTCAAATTTTGGTGAGCTCGTGCAAATTGTAGCCTCTTTTTCCTATTTGTAGTGGAGATGAGTGGTACCCGGTGGGGTCTTCTGCTATTGTAGCCCATACACCTTAAGGTTGTGCGTGTTGTGACTTCACAAATGCTTTGCTGCATACCTCGGTTGTAACGAGTGGTTATTTCAGTCAAAGTTGCTCTTCTATCAGCTTGAATCAGTCGGCTCATTCTCCTCTGACCTCTAGCATCAACAAGGCATTTTCACCCACAGGACTGCCGCATACTGGATGTTTTTCCCTTTTCACACCATTCTTTGTAAACCCTAGAAATGGTTGTGCGTGAAAATCCCAGTAACTGAGCAGATTGTGAAATAATCAGACCGGCCCATCCGGCACCAACAACCATGCCACGCTCAAAATTAATTAAATCACCTTACGGGTGTGGTTCTTAAATGCATTTAGGACCACACCCCTAAATGCATTGAAGCAACTGGTTGATTAGTTGGTTGATTAGATAATTGCATTAATAAGAAATTGAACATGTGTTCCTAATAATCCTTTAGGTGAGTGTATAAAGGTTAAAACATATTTTTGAATTTAAAAATATATTAAGCTTTACTTTCTACAAAATGTATTTCACATATATTTAAAACATTGCAAAAAATACCATATTTCTTTGGCCAAAAATATGAACCATTAAAAATGTGATCTGTGTGATCAGTCCTAAAAAAATATGAGTTAGATGAGGAGCTGTTTGGGAATTTTTGTGCTCTTCTAGCTTTTGTGACAAGTGCTATAGTTGTTTAAGTTATATCAGGTTTCAACAATGTATATCAATAAACATTTGCTTTCCCAATGATAAAATGTCTTTATTATTCTAGTTAAACAACAGCTGCATTGAAATGAATGTAGAAAATGTGGCAAAACGCATGAGAACCAAAGGCAAAACCCCCAAACCACTTTACAAGAGGAGGGAAGAAAACAGGTTCAGCCGAATTCATTTGTTTTCAGTTCTGTAGACATTACAGTATAACTGTCAGCTGTTTGCCAGTAAATTAAAATAAAATTAAATGTACAGTATTTGCTGGCGACCAGCTGCATAACTGGCTGACTTTTTTCCATATTAAGTGCTATAATTGGGTCCCCAGTGCTTTTATCAACCTAGTAAATGTGATAAAGATCAACCCAGTGTGGACAGCAAATATTTTTTTGACATTGTAAAACATATTGTGAAATGTCCCTTTAAAACTTTACACCAACCTGCATAAACTTCAAACTTCCAGGTCAAAACAAAATATTTTCTTCAAAATCATATTCTCTTCTGTCAAAATCAAACAAATACATGAACTACTCCACTGCCTAGAAAACACTGCTAATCAGGAATGAGTGAACGGTAAGTTAATCTCAGCAGTAAGAGATTTCAGTGTTTTAAAGTAAAATTAGAAAAAAAAATTATCATAGTGTTATAAAATTACTGTTTATACACTTTCCAAAATAGTGCAAAGACCTGATTATGTCAGCGGGTTGCCACTGTGGTGCCCTTGGGCAAAGGCACCTTACCTTAATTTCTCCCCAGGCACTGTCTGGGATAGCTGCCTAGCGTGCGTGCGTGCGTGCGTGCGTTCACTAGGATGGGTTAAATGCAGAGGTCACATTTCGAGTATGCCTTGCATACTTGACAAGCTTGTCACTTGACCTTATGATCTCAGTATGTTCATCTTCAGTGATTCTTCAATGACTCTTCTCTGAATTTCCAGTAATCTAATTGCATTACTGCATCGTAATAGATGACCAAAAAACTGGCATTGTAAATATGGTCATTGCCTGGGAGAGATAGACAACATCATTTGACACCTCTCAGTTCTGCCAAAAATACAGCACATCTGTAAAAACAACTACAGCAGCATTGAGCAAAATATTATTTGTGAAGTGTTTAATCAAACTCTTTATTACAGGAAAAATTACTGGACTATACCATAAAAACAAAGTGGTTAAACCCATTGTTGGGTGAAATAAACATTTTCTGGATTATGGGAATTTAACCCAACGGCTGGGCTTCTCACTTTTTGACCCAAGCTTTTTTTGAGTGTAATTGTTAACTTCTTACACCCTGAAGCTATTTTGGGGATTTTCGCCAGGATTTGGGCTACCCAGTTTCAAAAGCTTCCCATACCCACAAGCAGAGGTTTACATACAAAAGTTTGGTATCATTTTACAGGAAACCCTTTGAAATTACATAAAACACTGTTGAAAGTGCTAAACATGGTTGTATGTGTTGTCAGTTCTCTAATGAACAAAAAAATAGAAAAAAAAACATCAAAAAGCGCCTATTTAAAGTTTTTATTTGAAAGTGTATAACTGTATAACTTTGTTTGATTCCAGCAATTGTCAGCTTACAGAGGAAAAAGGATTTTTTTCTCTATCATAATGTATGCAAAAGTTATTTTACTCCAACTGATGGGAGGAATAATACCCTTTTTGTATACAATTTCTGTCTAAAAACTTTTGAAGTGTCCCCATAACCACATACAGTGGAAGAAATGCAATATCTTTATATCATTTTGCAGAAAACCCTTTGAAGTTGCATAAAAAGCTGCTGTTTGTGACAAAAAAAAAGAAAATTTGGTGTTTCATCATATGAAAAACAACATAAAAAACAAAATTTATGTTGTAAACACTGTCTTTGATAGTGTATAACTCTGGTTCTGTGTGCTCTAGCAGACTGCAGACAGTTCTGGTTGTTAGCAGCAGCAGACAGTAAACATCCAAAAAAAGA
The DNA here is from genome assembly GCF_027580225.2 of Misgurnus anguillicaudatus. NCBI lineage: Eukaryota > Metazoa > Chordata > Actinopteri > Cypriniformes > Cobitidae > Misgurnus > Misgurnus anguillicaudatus. The sequence goes on from NC_073348.2 coordinate 2,124,488, forward strand.
ATGATCTCTTTATCATGTCGACTTCAAAAGATTTATTATACTGAAGGGTGTGAAAATACATTTTTCATATAAATATAATTTTTTTGTTTTGCACATATAATAAATAGCAAGGGATTATTCATACACACAACCAAAGAAAATGCTGTGAATGGATTCATTGTTTAGATTAGGACCTAAGAGAAAAGATGGTGTATCATTTGTGGCTATCTGTGCTATCTGAGAGCTCACACTCAAGTTTCACATACGTTTACAAAAGACCATTTTTTACCTTATTATTCATTCAACGATTTTTAGATAATAGATAAAAAAAAAAAAAAAAACGATGTAGCCTTATATCAAATGAAAGCTCTCACTCTCAAGAATAAGACTTGCCCATGTTTGGCATACTTGAAAAATATGACATATGTGAATATTAAGTCATATAAAAAATATGGGGGTGGGGAGGTCAAAAGATATGTCAAAGTGATGCATATCTGCAGAAAGTAGAGAGTCTAAGCTTTCAAACAGTTTAAATAAGAAATTTTGGAGCCGGGACAGGGTCCTAGGGTTGAAGAGGTTAGTAGGCCCCTTCTGCCTCGAAAGACAAACACATGCATAAGTGTGTGTTGATTGTGTTAAGCTTGTGATGGCTTGAGTCAATAATGTAGTGTGTTTTGTGAGTGAATACATGGTTAAACCTGTGTAAAATGAAGGCATTTTTGTTGTGAGTTTGGCAAAAGTCATTGAGAAAATTGGATTGTGTTTGGAGTAAATGAGAAATGTGTTTATGTTTCCAGAACTGAATTATTGGTTTGGGAAATTTGGCCAACTGTATTAGTTATCACAGTTTTTTTCTGGATTGCTAACCCACTATAAGATAATTATAATAAGTAGACGTGTGCCCCTGCTAAGGTATTTATTACCACTCCATAACCCGTGCCAGTGACCCTGATGAGGTACACAGTGAATGCTAGATGAAATGCTAGTCAGTTTACCTCATTTATTTTAAATGTGTGATATAGCCATGTTGATATTTGAAATCACCTAAGCAAACACGCCTCTAGACCAAAAGAATCTGGACCTTGTTTTGACATACGCAACCCAGGTAATGATGTCGTAATGAGTGAAAGCAATGTGCATTACGGTAATCCAGGTTGAATGTGTTTTGGTATTGCTCCATGTTTTAACGTGTGAATAGTTTTTGCTCTGTTTCACATGGAAGGCGACATTAAACGCCCGGCACAACAGTAAGAGGCAAAAAGAGGTCTTAATTTTGGCATGGAAAAACAGCTACAGGAGACACAGATCGCATGCACGTGCTGCAGGTTTAAAGAGTGTCTTAGCTTGACTCAATTATTCAATAGTATTTTCTTAAACCCCTGATAGAACTGAACAATCTATCCTCCGGCTCATTAGTAGACACGCCCCTTACTGCTGATTGGCCTCAAGTGTGTTTTGGTACTCGGCCAGACTCCCTTTTCCAAAGTGTTTTTCAAAAATCGTGCACTTCACCTTTTAAGAAAGAGAATGAAGACGTGAAAGAAATATAGTGACGTAAGGAGAAAAGAGAAGAAAAACAGTTTGATTCCACTTAATTTAGAAGACCATCAAATTATTAAAACCAGACTAAGATTTAAGGGTCTCACAGACTGGTTTGATTCAGGGATAGTTCACCCCAAAATGAAAACTCTTTCCTCATTAACTCACCCTCATTGTGTTTTAAACCTGTATGAGTTTCAGGTTTAGTACAACATTGGAGTGAACTATACCTTTTAGATTTAAAGATTTTAGCTGGTTTTTGTTAGTAGTTTAGCCGTTCTTCCAGACTGACAAGCTAAAAAGTGTTGAAAACCTCTCTAAAATCAGCCTGCTAAACCGGCTTCACCGCCTAAAACCAAAGCAAACTTCGGCCAGTTGTAGCTGCTTTTTCTCAGCGGGGTAAGAAATCGACAACAACAAAAAAGATGTAGAAAAACATGTTTTGTTTGTGGATCCCATTTAATTCCATATACTCTTTTTTCCTACTATGGAAGTAAATGGGGTCCACAAATGGTTTGGTTGCAAACATTTCTAAAAAATATCGTCCTCTGTGTTCATCAGAACAAATCAATGTTGTTACAAACCTTGCTTTTTGACGGGGTTCAGGTTCGGCCGAATCTTAGATTTTTTCCATCAAACCCTAGGCTTGCCCTACGTTGGTCGACGTCACATGGCCGTTGATTACACACATCGGGTGCTGACGTAGAGATAAGCTTTTTTCGGTGAGCCTTAGGGACGGTTCACATTTCCTGGACGCACCTGGAAAAAACGAGAGCATCGCACCGCATTGCTTTCATTATGCATAGGCTTCAAAATTGTTTTTTCCCACTTGTCATCTAGCATAATGTTGCCTATCCTTTTTTTAAAGTTAAAATCAAATAAAATGAAAAATACACTGCTGTGGACGTTGTTTATTTCATTAATGTTTTTTACTGTGTTAATGGAATAAGGATGTGAGTAAGGATTCGGTATTCGGCCGAATCGTAGCCCCTTATGGAACGGCTGAAATATATTCATTATAAATCATGAATGAAAAGTGAGATTCGAATGAATGTCCGTTAGTTAACTAATTGTATACACTATTTATATCGTAATTTGGTCAGAAACGTCAAGATTGTGAGATGAACAAATCGTTTTGGATTAAAAGGCTTGGATTTTCCATTTCCTTGGACTTTTGGGGATTTATGAACAATTTGTTTTGGAAAATTTCACCGAAGCGGATAAAGGGAAGATTTTGAAGATAAGTAAATATCCTAAATCGGCGCCGCCCGGTTCAGTTAACTAACAACTAGATTACAGTTTTATGACTGGTAAAAATCATATTATGCTTTGTGTGTGCGCTTAATGGAATTCCGAAAGTCTAAGCTTTACAACAATGTGCCGCATGAGCGTATATTTTGAAGATTTAATGCTTCAAAGTTACAATGATGTTTATGCAGCCTCACGTGCAAGGGAGGGGGTGTACCAAGTACGGCACAGTGTTCCTTATCAGGTTAAACTCTGGATTCGGTGCATCCCTAATTTTAATGGAAAAGTGTTGATTTTTCCTTTGAATCCTCGCTTCTGTAAGCAGGTAATGAGGTATGTCTGTTTCCTTTGAGTGAAGTGTGTTGCAATATTAATTGAGTACTTTATATAATGTGTTTAATGATGTTATTGGATTACTTTAGTCTAAACGTGATTAATGTTAATGTGTGTTTATTTTTGTTTGTTAATTACTTTGAATCATACCAAGACCAAGATTATTGTTTTTGAAATGTCTTTCTTTGTTTGGTTTAGTTCTTACGTCTGATGTTTAACATCTTTATTTCACTGACTGAAAAGTTTATTTATATTCAGAACATGGATTCCTCATTCACAGATGACTGATATAAAGTACTTGCTCGTTTGTTACAGGAGAGAGTGACATGAGGATTAAAATCTCTTTACATGTGCTGTTTGCAGCTGCACTTAACCTGATGAAACAAACCTGAGCGCAGCTTCTCATCTGAGATCAAAACACAAACTGTGTCCTCCAGAAGATCAGAATCTGATCAGAACAGCATAACATCAGACTGATCAATAGTCAGAGACATCAGCTTTATGTCTTATAGATCTATAACAACTAAGATCTGATCATCACACCTGTAACCAATGAACAAATTATTCAGTTCTTTAATTAGAAATGAGATCTTGTTTATCTGCTATCTAATATAGATAAAGATCGCTTCATCCTTTCACAACATGACATCATTCTGTCACATCATCTCATTTCAACACTGGAAACACACGCACGCACGCACACACACTTGAGAGAAAATTATGCTCATGATTGTTTGTGTTATAATCAGTGGTGGCTGATGCTAAATTGTTTGGGGCACAACAAACTATAAGTGTTACAGTAGATTCAGACTGAACACATTTTGCCAGACGTTTAATGTCCTTGCAGAGATCAGCCTGAGTGTGGCGCTCTGAGGTTGACTGGCAGGCGCTAAAATAATATATAGAAAGCTCTTATGTAAGGAATAATTGACGACGGGCCATTGAATTATAAGAAAATAATGCACACCAAGGTGGTAATGCGGCACGACGCGAAGCGGAGTGCCGTTACACCGCAGGTGTGCATTGTTTTCAAATAGTTCAAGGGACCGGAGTCAATTATTCCGCTTATACCACGGTTACCACAAACATTGCTCTGGTGCCTATTTTTAAGACATTTGAAAAATTAGGTGTGCGGTTTACAGAAAAATAATCAACACCATAGAACATTTCTCAACCAATCAGAATGCAGCATTCAACAGACCCGTGGTATAAACACATCATAATATATTCATTTTGTATTTGAAAGCAGACATCTGACAACAGTGGTCTGGTCAGGATATTGTCTTTTAAAAAGTGGCGTTGCAGCCCTCAACTGATGTTTATGTTGTCATGTTGTGTATTGGCCACCAGTTGTGTGATTGCAGTACCAGTTTTAGGCACAATCCTACATACTGTTCCTTTAACAAAAACACAATATTAATAATATACAAATATTTTTAATATTCAACTTTTAATTAGTTATTCTTTTTTGCAATTGTTTCTGATTATTAAATGAACATTTTGTATATTTCCATTCATTTACAAGTTATCACAAGAGCAAATGGTTTGTGCTTTTACTCACTTCCTATAAAATACAAATTCTTATGACGTTGTTTCATATAAAATCTTCTTTGATTACAAATTTGTTAAATTCAAGGATCTTGTGTGGTAAAAAGCTTTTTATTAATAATGTTTTTTTATTATAGTAAAGTGTAGTAATGCTTTTAGGTGGCAATCTAATTTCTCTTAGTGGGATAATAAAATTGAACTTGAACTTGATTGAATATCATTTGTATAACCACAGTATTACAACAAATAGCATGTTTAAACTATGGTTTCTCTAGCAAAAATAGGTTTAATGTTTCATCTGTAGTAAAACCATGGCCGTAGTAAAAGATTTGGTGTACACAAGCCCTTGTTAAAGAAGAACGGAAAATAACCATAAGCATTGGTAACAGCCATGCTGATCTAGAACCAGCTCTTACCTTCAGTTTTTCTGCTAAAGTTCTGATCTCAAGCAGACATTGCCTGAAATAAGTCCACATCACGTAGTGAAAATTGTGCTTCTATTTCTCAATCCTGAATTTAGCAGTTTGGGGCAACAGAGAAATTGCCCATCTTGGGATTAGATTTTAGGACGCTGATCGGCTATATTTTAGGTCATATCATAATGTGTTTATTTCTTAAATCAGCAACTGGTTAAACTTTAACAAAGACCCGCCTCCTGTGGGCAATTTCCAGTTTGCCCCACAGCTGAACTTGAGATGTGCAGACAGGCTTATGGAGGGACATATGAGAAAAGAAATATTTCACACGGGCGATTTAAGACTTTTCATTTAATTTTTCAGGTTAAATATTAGACATTGATTTGTTGCTTTTATGGAAACATTTAAAGAATAAATCAAGAGAAGCATTATAGGAGTCATACAGACAGACACTGTGTTGTTTTGTTCATTTAAAGTCGTTGCAATGCCATCTGTATGAATATAAATAAAAACTGTTGTTTATATTAATACACAAATGTTGCTGCTTGAGCTGAAGGGTTAAAACATGATGATTTATGGTTAAACAAAAAGCGATACAGTTGTTCCTGTTGAACACTATGTAAACATGTCTCAAAGAGATGTTTGAGATATTGTTGTGTTCACATGAGTGTGTTTTAAACCTGAGTCACTTCATGTATTGAGATGTTGATCTGTATCTCTAGTGTAGTGTAATGTGAAGCGTCATGAGAAGATCTGGAGCGATGGATCTGATCTGTAATCTGTAATGTTTGTCAGAGGATGAGATCTGATGTGTGATGTAAAGATAACTGATGTCTGATCGCTGTCTGATCTGGAAGAGTCTGTGATGGTTACCAGCTGTGATGTTGTACATCATCTTCTGCTTCAGATGTTTGACAGCGGGCATCAGTTTCAGTATGGCATCACCGCTCTTCATCTGACTGACATTGAGCTGTAAATTCAGCGGCTGATTCACATCCACACCGCTCAGATGAGCTTCATCCTATATGAGCGTAACATTGAATCAAAACATTCATGCACAACAACTCATCAGCCGAATGCATTCAGTGTGTTATTATTAATACTGATGATGTTATTTACCCATTCGGTCAGTGTGATGTTTAAATCTCGTCGTCTCCTCACACTTCTCTTCAGCTCTTCAGTCCTTCTGCAGTTATAACATGATTCAGAAGAACGCTTTTCCTCCTGCGCTCCGATTCCAGACCTGGCCCGTCCCAAACCAGCGGCCGAGACACAATGTCTGTCAAAACAATCAAGCAGATGTTTATCTCTGACAGAAGTCCAGCTTAGATGAATGATGTCACACAATGAGATATTAAAATAGTCAGGTTAGTCAGCAACAGTGTTGGGGGTAACGCATTACAAGTAACTTGAGTTACGTAATAATATTACTTTTCTGAAGTAACGAGTAAAGTAACGCATTACTTTTTAAATGTACACATTAATATTTGAGTTACTTTTTCAAAAAAGTAACTCAAGTTACTTTTTTAGTTTAATGAATTTGATTAAAAAATATGTACTGAATTAAACTAAACGTATGCACTCTCTGTGCCTGTGTGGAAACAGTTTGAGTCAGAAACTGAGATGGCAGGCCAGAGCTAAACATTTTTGTGATGAAATATGCAATTTCTGAATGCAGAACTTTTCAGTCATAAAAACACCTGCAAGGCCTGAAAGAGATCAAGCTTTAGCCAAGAAAAAGTAACGCAAAAGTAACTAAAAGTAGCGTAAGCATTACTTTCCATGAAAAGTAACTTAGTAATGCAATTAGTTACTTTTTTGGGGAGTAACTTAATATTGTAATGCATTACTTTTAAAAGTAACTTTCCCCAACACTGGTCAGCAATGAAAGTATGTAAGTGAAGAAGTATGATCAGACATCTTCATAACAGATTTCCTCCAGAGACGCTCAAATGCTTTTGGGTTTTCACCAGCACTGTTTGTTTTGCAAGTGTGAGACATTACTGTAAATATGATTGTATGATTGATTGACACGTCTCATATATCTCACCCGTGTCCTGCTCTGTGGTAACCCGCGGGGCATTCACACATGAATCCACCTTCAGTGTTTGTACAGCCATATCTGCAGGGGTTTGAGAGGGACTCGCACTCATTCATATCCTCACAGCTGAGAGACACGGGATCAAAGCTGAATCCAGCGGGACAGACGCATCTAAAACTGCCCAATGTGTTGAAACAGGACACTGAGCCGCAGTGACTCGAGCCCGAGCATTCATTTTCATCTGCACATAAGAAACACAAGACATTAATGTTCAATTATAACAGAAGATTGGACATGGCTCTGATCAGACATCTTTTTCTGATCTGAAGAAGGCAAACATGTTTATTATATGAGCTGTGAATCACACAGTTATTGTTCTCATGTCATCCAGCAGATGGCGATGCTGTCATGGGTTATATTCAAGCAGGGCTGTTTAATCTCTTAGAGTAGATAAAGATAAGTTTGTGCTGTTGTTTGTCGATCATTTCATCGACCACTGACATATGGGTTGGGTATTGGTTTTATCTGCAGCGTTACTTTCGCTTCAGCTTCAGGAGTGTATCTGACTGCAACAGTATTAAATGTTTGATTAGTTTCACACTGGACGTAAATACTTTGTGGTTTTTGTTGAAATGTCACAGACATATGTACAGTATATGTGCTAGTGCGCATATTTTATTTTATTTTGATGGAGAATGAGCACCCATCAGTGGAAACATAAATTACTACTAACTTACTACTTTTTGGTTACTAAACTGATGTTTGATTGATAACTCTTATGTTAAAGGTATCCTGCTATGCCCATTTTCACAAGATGTAAAATTAGTCTCTGGTGTCCCCAGAGTATGTTTGTGAAGTTTTAGCTTAAAAGACTGATCATTTATTAAATTTGCCATTTTTTAGGAGCAAAAATGTGACATTTTTGTGTCCCTATAACCCTTTCCCCGCCACTGAAGAGTTATCTCATCAATTAAGTGAAAACATTTGGATAAAAAACATGTTACCGATACATTTTATGTTAATCTGCAATACCACTAGATGGCGCACTTACCCAATTTATGAAAAAACTGAAGGCAAAACATTATTTACTAATTTTAAACTCAATGTATGTTTTGATAATTGTTCTGAATCTGATCTCTAACAAAAGTCCTTCATAAAAATGCAATTATTTCAGCTTTTTGATAAAAAAATATTTTTTAAGAAAAATACCCATATTTAAGAGTTTATAAGCAGAGAAAAAATAAAGATAGGATGATATATTTTTTCCCTGTTTTGTTTGTTTGAATGCAGAGGGTCTGTTGTTTCATTTGATATATTTGTATGTTTATATATTTTTAGAAGAAAATTTCCTGGAAGGCATTTTGTGAAATTTTTGTGAAAATCACAAAAAATGGTGGCAGGCAACTTAAAAAAAAGGCTTGCGAGGAATGAGTTAAGTGCCAGTGAGCCAATAATTAAACAAAAAAATCTCATGCAACAACAAAAAAATGGTTTTTCTGGCTTTAATGCTAATTTCTTACTTCCGATAATCAGCTTCTGAACATACATGTAATCCATCCACTACTACTTTTATATCGCGTCTAAAGACATATCTATATTGTCTGACCTTGTTATAATATGTGCTTGGTTTTATTGATTGATTTATTTAATTTCTTCTTTTTTATATATGTACAGCACTTTGTTTCTGTTGTTTTAAATGTGCTATAGAAATATATTGACCTACAGTAATTCATTTGTAGTTTGTTTAGTTAATATTAACACATTTATCTGCACACGAAGGTTAAAAATCATTATCTGGCCATATGTCTGCCCAGACCCTGACGTAGCGCTAAGCACTTTTCCACGTCAAAGACAGTTTTTATAAATATGGATTTTGCCGTGGGTTTTTGCGTACGCAAACTTTACGATCAAATCTGTGCGTACGCACGCTTTATAAATGAGGCCCCTGGTCATCATCTGAGTGTACTGTGCAGTGTTGAGGAAAGTTACTTTTAAAAGTTATGCATTACAATATTAAATTACTCCCCAAAAATGTAACTAATAGTTATTTAGTTATTTTTAATGGAAAGTAATGCTTACATTACTCTTAAGTTACTTTTGCGTTACTTTTTCTTACTTGGCTGAGCCTTAATCTCTTTCAGGCCTTGCAGGTGTTTTTTATGAAGTTCTATAGAAACGGCATATTTCTATTGCAAAAATGTCAAGCTCTGGCCTACTATCTCAGTTTCTGTCTCAAACTGTTCCCGCTTAGGTGCACACACATAGAGTGCATAATTCTACGTGACTACGTTCAGTTTAATTCAGTACATTACTATTATTTTTTTCAAATCAATTAAACTGAAAAGTAAACCGCATTACTTTTTTAAAAAAGTAACTCAAATATTAATGTGTACATTTATAAAGTAATGCATTACTTTACTCGTTACTTCAGAAAAGTAATATTATAACATAAAGCACCCCTAACACCGGTACTCTGCCTAATAAATGTGAGTTTATGAATTACGCAGACAGTGACGAAAATAGCGACACAGCCCTGGGTCCACCATCAGAAATGTACTGTCAATGTTTTTCAGCAATTTAAAAGAAAATGATTTTCTTGTGAGCATGACTTGAGAAGTGAGAAGGTCATCTCCTCCGCAGCCTGTTGTCAGCAGCCAATCAACGGGCCTGACAACCATAGTTGGGCGCCAACTATGATGAAGAGGCCCATGAGTTATTATACAAATATTTTATTTATTAAAGTTTTATTATTGGTTTTAATATGATTACAAACATGTTTGTAACATCCGAAATGAATCAAATGTTTTTTTGAACAATGTTTGATGAGTTTGACTGACATCAGCACATTTATTAGGTGTTTGTTGTAGTTGAGCAGCTGTGTATTAGTTTCTTGCATAAGAGATTCTTTCTCTGGAGCACTGTTTTAAGTTTATAGTTTCAATATTGTAATAATAATAATAATAAATCCTTGAAGAACAATAGGGTCTTCGCACACCGTTGCTCGGGTCCTAAAAATGCAACCGTATATACTGTAGTTCTTCTGCCTACTGATTTCTACTTAGGGCGGTTTCACATTTGGTGCGATTGCCTGGTCCGAACCCGAGTTCGATTGCTCCCCCCTCCCCATGCCCCCCATGGACTGTGTTCACATATTATTTTTGCATCCGAACCGCGGTCGGCCAAGCTGCAGCTGGCGCGTTCTAATGTTGCTTGGCAACCGCTGTAAACGAGAAGACGACAAGCGTGATTGACGAATTGCAAGCAGAGAGATGATTTCTGAATGCCTCCGGAAAAATTGACGTCGGCAGACAGCCCGTTGTCATCGAAACAACTTTGGTATGTTTGCGGCAGACAGACGCAAGTGCGTTTCTGTATTATTTATTGAAAACAAAACCAAAGGTTTAAAAAAATAAGAACAAAAGTCAAGCAAGCATTCTATGCATTTTGTTGTTAAGGTAAGTGCACAAACACAAACCCAGACGTCTGTTTTGGTGGGACATTCCATATAATACGTAATTAACAGCGGTTCACTTCCGCGATTTGGTACGATTGCGCTCACATCAGCAGCGAACCGATCTGGAGTTCACATGAACCGCACCCCAGACCACCCTTTTTAAGCAGACTCGAGTACGTTTCGCGGGTGCGCACCCGAGTTCGGAAGACAGCGTTCACATTATCCAAATGTACCAAACTCTGATGTCAATCGAACCCGGGTGCGCACCAAAAGTGCTAATGTGAAAACTGTGGTCCAAACTTGACTCGATTCAGTTGGTCTCGACAACAACACTGCCATATCCACAATATCTCATATTTCAATATCACAGTCAAGATTTGTGAATGTAATTTAGCCATTTTTAAAAGGTTTTGGAGGCAGACAAATAAAATCAGAGCAATGTACAATACATATTCAGCTTGGGAAAAATAACCCTTTTGTCAACACAGTCAGGTTTTATCTGTGATGGTGCTAACCTGTAAACGATTGAGTTGACAATAATATTACTATTATATATATAATAATACTTATGGACATGGTTTCATATTCCCAGGTTATTTTGTGGTTTTATTTACACACAAATGTAAATTAGTGTATGGTTTATATATTTTTTTAATTGTATAATTTGACATGTAGAGCATTGGTATGCGGTGATCTACTTAACGCACACTACTATAGAAAGTCTCTGATTGTATGTAAATGATGTATGTGTGTGTACTGTACTGACCCACACACTGATTCCACTGCTGGTGTTGTGTGTAACCTGGTGGACATCTGCAGCGGAAACTACCGGCAATATTCTGACAACCAAATTTACATGTGTGATCCCCAACACACTCATCTATATCTGAGAGACAACACAACAGCACAGTCAAGTCTTCTACAGCACACACTTATATCTGAGACACACTTACACAGAGAAACACACACAGAAAAACACACACCAAACACACACAGCTGTACCTTGACAGTTGATGCCGGTGGAGTCCAGAAAGAAACCCTTTGGACACTCACAGTTGAAGCCGCCCGCTGTATTCTTGCAGACGCCTATCGGGCCACATACACCAGTATCAGATGTACACTCATTTATATCTGTGTGATAACAGAAACTCTGTCATACAATCTCAGTGTTGTGGATTGAGATTGTGTATTAACACACACATCTGACTCACATACTTCAATACATACTGAAACAAACTACTAAAACAACATAGTTCCCTTTCTGTTACTCACTCAACGTTGTATAGATGAAATGACACTAGGGGTCTGCTCTTTGAAATGAATCATCTCTGATATGAAAAAAAATCATATGCCACTCTCTGCCCTCTCTCCCGGGTGTAAAATAAAGATTGCATTCAGGTCTCATTCAGCTGTTGTTCTTCAGACCTGCGTGTTTCTATGTGTTTACATTTATTTCATAGACTGCTGGAAATACAGTGTGTTCAGCTTCAGCAGCCCCGGGAATCGGCCTCTCTTAGCCATATTTTACTAAAGACAGCTGTATTGCAGGCTCTCGCTGTGTCCTGAAGGCCTTCAGTTTGGACCACGGAATGGCTATGTGCCCAAAGTTCCCACCACTCCCTTTGGGGACCAGGTGGTGATCTTTCAAGTACTTCCTGTTAGGGAGAATCTAACCTTATCATTGCTGTGTGCCTCAGATTTGTACATAGACCGCATGCAAAGCTTTTGATGCTCTGAGCAGCTCTTTGTCTGCTTTGTTTGGAGACAGTCCTCCCCTTCTGCTGACTTTCAGATACTGACACACTGGATCAAGGATGCACTAATTTGAAGTCAGGGCACACTCCTCTAAGGGTGTTGCTTCTTTGTGGGCACTGGTACAAACATTTGCAAGGCTGCGGGTTGGGCTACGCCCAGTATGTTTGCCAGATTCTATAATCTACATTTAAAGCTAGTCTCAGTTTGTGTCTTTCAGTAACAGCTCGATCTGGCTGAGCGTATTGCTTGCTTAGTACTTTCTCCCCTCTATCTTGGTGAGTCAGAAAACACTATTTTCTTTTTTCAAGGTATATTGTTGGCATTCCTCCATCATTTATCACTCTCTGGTGGTAAGCAGAGTGGGTCTGCCCCACTGCCAGGCTTAGTACTTGTGAGCATTCCATAAGTAAGAAACTCCCCTGTCTGTAGTTTCTAGCTACTGTTGCGCTGACACACTTTTCTTTTACAAGTTATCCCCAGCTAGTGAGAACGTGTGAATGTTCTCAGACTTTTTCTGTCTTGGTTGGGTGTATCCACATATTGTTCCTATCTCATTTGGAGAAGGAATGCTTCCCAGTGCTCACCCTTTATTCGGTACATCACAGACATCTTGCTGATATTCAATGAAGGACACAGCAGTGACTACCTGGGACTAAAAGAAACGTCTTGCTTATGTATGCAACCTGTGTTCTCTAATGAAGGGAATGAGACATTGTGTCCCCCATGCCACAAGCACTTGACTGTTCGCTGGTCGGCCAGGAAATGCTTTCCAGGTTCTTCAGCACAAAACCTGAATGAGTGATCTACGTCATCTCCCTTTAATATGCAAAAGAGTGCGGAGATTGGTATGCATTGTCTACTCGTCAATGGCCTTTTTCATTCTGATCAGAGATAATTAGTTCCCCAAAGACAGACCCCTAGTGTCACATCATTGACACATCATCTTATTCCCTGCACCGGTGGTTCTCAACTCCAGTCCTCGGCCCCCCCTCCCAGAACATTTTAGATGTCTCCATATATAAAACACCTGATTCAGTTCATCAGCTTGTTAGTGTGTTAATTAAGGAAACGTTTCAAAACATTCTGGAAGGAGCCTGATGAGTGGAATCAGGTGTTTCATATCAGGAGACATCTAAAACATTCTGGGAGGGGGGGCCCGAGGACTAGGGTTGAGGACCACTGCCCTGCACCAAGACATTGGCTGTTTCTCAATTCCATGAACGCAAAGAACAGACTTGCGTTCTCGTGGAGACTGGTCTTGCCAGGCGGCCTTGGAAGAATGAACTCAGAAGGACGCGAGAACACATAACGCCCTTGTGAGAATTGAGATGTGTGCGATCTTCCTGTTGGTCACATGACCAGATTTCAGCACACAAGTCTGCACTCGATGCATCCTCGATATCAAGAACACATCCAGGTATGTGTCCTCTGTACTTGTGTTCTTGAGAATTGGAATTGAACTTCGACGGTTAATGATGACGTAAAGCGAGAACACAAGGACACAAGATCGCTGAAGACGCATATTGAGAAACAGCCATTCTCTTATATAGTTTTCAAATGTATTGTTTACAGCTTATGTTCTCAAAGTGTTCAACTGGGAAAATATCTAAATCATATCTTAAAAAACTGTTCATGTGTATGAAGATATATGCATTTAAATGTATGTGTAACTTTTAGAAGTATCTATATGATCAGTGGTGTATAAAAACTTTACATTATAAACTTTATTGTTTTTATTACCTTAGAATGAGCCGTTTTTATCTACATACACATGCGGGTCCCCTTACATTAAAAGTCGGCGTCAACACATTACACCTTTAAAATGACAGCTATTACACAACTCCTGCTGGTTGTGTGGTGTTGTGTGTGTTTACCTCTACAGGTAGTGTGGTGTTGTGTAAATCCTGGTGGACATTTACAGGTAAATCCACCGATGGTGTTGACACATGTAAACTGACAGCTGTGTGGTTTGTTCGTACACTCATCCACATCTAAACAAACATTACAGAGTTTAGTTCAGCTCTTAGTCAGTGTAAAAAAAAACAACCACAGATCACAAATGTGACACTGGACCACAAAACCAGTCATGAGGGTAATTTTTTAAAACTGAGATTTAAACATAATTTGAAGGTTAAATAAAAAAGCTTTCCATTTATGTATGGTGCAAAAAAATTTAAAAATTGAGAATATCCAATGTGATCTCATGAAAGATTTGTAAATATTTTACGTTTTCTAGCTGTTAAAACGTAATAATACTACGATTATATGTAACAAATATGTCTACAAAGTTACTGAAGCATACAATTTAAACGTACAAAAACGTACGTTTTGTGTTTTTGAAAGTTATGTAATACTACTGTTTGCTTGCGCCCTTATAATGAACAATATTTCCTTATATTGTTTTCAGATAGTTATTAAAAATAAATGTAATCATTCATTAAATATTTGTGTTTTTGTCACTTAGGTTTGTTCATTGAACTGATTTGACTCTGAAATAAACCATGATAAACATCCTCACACAGCCTCTTGTGGTCATCATACAGTAAAGTTGATCTTATTATGATGGTCAGTAAACATTCTTCAATGATGGCAATGAAACACTTTTCATTAAAGTCTATAAAAAACAAGCATTAGGTACTAAAAGAAACTATTCACCTGTATATGATTTATAATAGCACACCACATCCATCCATCCATCACACATTTAAACATCATGATTCATTATATAACACCAGACACACCCTTACAAAAATGTACCCTGGGTTTATTGTGGTAAAAGGGTAGTAACCAAAGTTTTTTGGTGTATTTGTCACAGGGTGACGATCTTTTGGGCGGAACCAAAAGTTGGGAAAGTTTGGTTCCGCCCGGATGTTTCCGCCCGGACCGGGAAGAGAAAACACCGGACATCCGGTAGCATCGCGAGGGCTGTAATCAGCCAAACTACGTACAGCTGTGAGTTATTAGGAGGAGCGCCGGGTGATTGGATGATGGCAACATCCAGGAGAGTATTTAAGAGCAGTTTAAACCACAGTTTGTGTTCATGTTATCCCCGTTGTTGGTGTGTATCGTAGCGCTGAGTTGGGCTCGCCTGGTACGCTATTTGGATCGCTGTACTTGCTCTCTCTCTCGTTTTGTATCGTGGACTTATGTTGATGGAGATACCGAAGACCTTATAGGTTGAAGATTAAACGGATATTGACATTGGATGAGAGAAACAAAGGAAGAAGAAACGTACCATTGTGAGTATACATCTGTGGAAAAGTGGTGTTGGCGACTGGAAACCGCCCTGTCTATGTATCTGGAGTCATTGCAGTATGAAATCAACATAGGGGAACGTGGGACAAAGAAAGTGCAGTAGTTGTGAGTAACAGAATCCATTTATGGAAGTGAATTGCATGTACTTGACCTGTATATCTTTTTGAGTGTTTCCAAGAGAGAGTGGGTGGCCCTACCCCTGAGCCAGCGTGGTGGGTGAGCCGAAGGGTCCTTGTGTTGAAACAGCTACAGTGACGAAAACAAACACTAGGCCGTGTTACCATCTCCATATTCTCGTCCAGAGCGAAGTGAAGGAAGACGGGCGTCTATTGTGTGCACTGAGCGTGGTGGGTGAGTCTTTGGATGTAGAAATTTTCACTTGAAGTGGTGCTGTGTAATGCTGTGTATTGCAGTGAGATTGCTGTGTCTTGTCAGACGTACCCCCGCCTCCAGTCACTCGTCCCGGGACGACGAAGAGGAAAGCGGTTCTAGAGCAAACCTGTATATGATTATGCTGTGAGTGTGTTTCAGTCTTAAAATCACGGAGTGGCATCCTGAAGTATTTTCGCAGCCAAACGCTTGGCGGACTTGTGTTTAGGCGTGGCGGTGAAGAACTGTGCAATTGGCGGTGTGTGAGTATTACAAATAATATTGCTACCTTACCTGTGTATTTTCATCATCGCAGAGCTAGAGGCGAAGGAGATCCGCCGCCCCGAGGTCTCTACGAAGGGGCGCCCCGGTCCTGTTTCGATTGCCCAACGGGTATCGAGGAAAGGGCAGCGCTCTACCCGGTGTGCCGGCGTGACGTTCTCGCCCCTCTGTAGACCAACGAGCTCGCCGAGAGGGTTTGGTCCCCGGCGTCATATAGAAACCACTGTCCAGTTGAGGCATTGCGTAAGCCAGCTAACGTAAGTCCGCCACCCTGTAAAGTACAGCATAACCTGTTAAGTCTGCCGATCAGCAGGGACGAGGAGTGTGTTGTGAGAGCTGTGAAGAGAACCATACCTACCCAGAAGCTGTAGTCAGCGAAGAGGTGAGAGAACCAATTGAAATCGATTCACTGTGTCCCTGTGTCCCAGCTGTCGTCTGTGGAGAGAGAGAGAGAGCCAGCGTGAACGCTAAGATACCGAGCTGTGAAGAGAACCATACCTACCCAGAAGCTGTAGTCAGCGAAGAGGTGAGAGAACCATTTGAAATCGATTCGCTGTGTCTGTGTGTCCCAGCTGTCGTTTGTGGAGGAAGAGAGAATGCAAGCGTGAGCGCTGAGGAAACGAGCTGTGGAGGAAAGCCATACTTACCAACGAGCTGTAGTCAGCGAAGAGGTGAGAGAACCATTGGAAATCGATTCACTATGCCTTTGTGTCCCAGCTGTCGTCTGTGGAGGAATAGAGAGAACAAGTGTGAGCGCTAAAGAAACGAGTTGTGAAGGAAATCCATACTTACCAAGAAGTTGCAGTCGGTGAGGAGGTGAGAGAACCCTTTGAGATCGATCCACTGTGTCCTCGTGTCCCAGCTGTAGTCTGTGGAGAGAGAGAGAACAGGAAGGGAGATGGAGTCGATAAACAAGGAGCTGTGTGAGATAGGCGGCGAAGTGCCGTGAGCTACATACAGGTACACGGACAGGAAAAAGTCAATACCAACACTGATTGTAATTTGTTCTGCCTCCAGGAAGGAAGAGGAGTGCGCCACGGGCAGAAGGAACCAGAGGCGGGAGCCTGTTCCTCGACGCAACCCCCCCACCCTCTGTCACTCTTTCGGCCGTGGCCCCCTGGAGGGCAGAGCCTGACATTAGTTTTAATTTCCCCTTCCCCAAGTCCCAGTACATTTTAAATATTTAAATAAATAAAGAATATTGTTTTATACTTACCTGTCCTCGTTGTTGTCTGGTAATTGGGTTGGGTTTGGGGACCTCCTCGAGGTGGAAGTTGAGAAGGGGCGTGGCTTAACAATCAGCAGCCAGCCCCTGGCTTGTGACATATTGATTACTATAAGCAAACCATGGTTTTACTACACTAACCATGGTTTAATTATGGTTTTTGAAAACCATGGTTGTCAAATTTAAGTTTATTTTGTGGTTACCATGGTTTTACTACACTAACCATGTTTTTTTTGGTTTTAAAACCATGGTTCATTTTTGTAAGGGCACAACCATGTCCAAATGTTGCTATCGACGTCTTCTACTTCAGAATAAAGATCTGACCTCGACACGTCCTGCTGTCGTCCTGAAGCGTATAACCGCGTGGACATGAACACATATAGCTGCCTTCTGTGTTCTGACAGATGAAGTTACAGGGTTTTGGGGACATCCCGCATTCATCCACATCTGATAGAAAACATAAACCAAATTCAATTCAATTCAATTTTAATGACCACACAGCCAGGCTGGTGGAATTTGTTTTACAGTACAGATATTTCTTTGGTACAGGTTCCAGCATTACGTTAAACAATAAACATATAAAGTAACATACATGTGATACTACACGTGACTATTGAGTTTGATTGGCTGATGGTTGTACTGTATATGTAATTGTTATTGAGTGTTTGTGTCGTACCAACACACGCAGTCCCTGCAGTAGATGAGATGAATCCTGGTTTACAGTGACATCTGTATGAGCCCATGATGTTCATACATCTGCCATTCACACAAACATCTGGAATGACTTTACATTCATCAATATCTGCAGATAGAGAGAGACACACAACGCATTAAGAGTTCATCACAACTACTGACACCTACTATCTGCATGTGACCTGTAAAATGCCACATCACTTCCTGTCTAATATTGCTACCTACAGGAAGTGCTAAGACAGGTGCAACTCTTTCTATTTACCACAGGGGGAGCAAAAACATCATAAAACAAGTGAAAATTATGAGATAAAAAACACAATATTTACAATATTATTTTCATATTCAACTTTCTGGCTCCTACAGATACTTCAGACTGGAACGAAGAGATGTTTTGTGATGTTTGATGTGTCTGTACCTGCTCCGTCTGTAGTATAGCCCGCTCCATACGGACAGAGTCTCTTATAGCTGCTGGTATCAGGCAGAGGACACAGTTCACATTGGTTTCCCCATCCCTGACCTCCATTACAACAACACTGAGATCTGATGACAGGTGTGAGACTCCTGGATGACATCTGACACATCTTGTGGAGAACGTCAGTGAAACAAAACCCTTGCCTGTAGTCTGAGACAGAAACATCACAAACATCTGTAAGTTTACATCAGTTCATCTTTAAAGTGAAAAAAACATCAAGTGTTGGCAAAGGTTTTTTACCGAGGCATTGAGTCGCAGTTTTGTCAGGTTTGAACCCTGTGTTGCACTCACACGTGTAGCTGCCGACAGTGTTAACACATCTGCCATTCTCACAGACCCCGGGTTGAGTAAGACATTCATTTTCATCTGTAAATATAAACATGTGTGAGAAGTAAAAGAGACAGCAGTCCAGCATTACTCCCTAAAACACACCAGTTGAACTTTAGGTTGTTTGATCAGATTAGTTTCAGTAAAGTTTGTAGTTGTGTCTTTGAAACATTTCAAAATTAATGTATGTTTAAATAATATCATTTTACCTTGACACACCTCATCATTCATTCTGCGGATCATTCCCACAGGACAAACACACATGAAGGTGCCGATTAAATTTTTACACTTCATTTCTCTGGAGTCACAGTCATGAAGATCTTCTGTACACTCATCTACATCTGAACACACACAAGAGCTATTAAACTCCAAATTACACTTGCTTAGAAATAACACAATGCTGGGCTGTTGTGATAGGTTGAAAGAATGCAGCATTTGGCTTAAAATAACCCAGCATAGGTTTATTTATAACCCAACAGTTGGGTTTGTCCATAACCCATTTTCATGAAGTGCTTATAAATACCACGCAGTGTGAAAAGTTTTGCAATACATATCGTACTTTCCAAACTATTGCACCTGACTATAAGACGCAACACCAGCCAAGTTATGAAAAAATAAAACGTGGCTTAAAGACTGAAAAATACGGTACCTCAAATTCCAATATTGCGTGCATATGATACGCCTGTCCGTCCTGGTTATTTAATAAAGCACATCTTTTCGTGTTGTTTTATGTATTGCTTTCTAATTTTTTCTGTATTTTAAAACATTGTTTGATTTTGGGGTTAGAATTGGGGTTTGGATGTCATTTATGTAACAAAACCCCCAAGCGACAATGGTTTAAAAGACAAAAAGGGGAGAAACCAATACATAAATGACACGAAAAGATGAGCACAAAAAAGGAATTTGATGTATGTACTGCACGGGTTTTCACACTGCGTGCTACTTATACTTAACAGTGTCCTTGTCATTAAAAAAGTTTGAAGGTGAACAAGAATCATGATTCAACTTCAGTGTATAGTACTATAACATATTCATCATATATTTGTCTGTGGCATACAGTATACAGCACCTTCTAGAGATCAGAACATCAGATATATATTTATCAGGGTTATTATTGTCTTTCTGTACAGCTAAGATCATAAACACTCATCTGTTTAGTTGTTTTAATAAATCTCTTCTGAACAAACAAGTTTGTATTCCAGAGTTCAGTACAAGGGACGATTAGGGCCACGCTAAAATAAAAAATAAAACATCTCGAGATTAAAGTCATTATAATGCGAAATTTAACTAGTAGTTTTTCAAGAAAAAGTCAAAATAAGTAAATATATGGGGATAAAGTCGTAATATTTTGAAAAGCCAATATAAGAATAAAGTTGTAATAATTTTCGAGTAGTCGATATAATGAGAATCAAGTCGTAATATTTTGAAAATAAAGTTTCCACGTCAATGTAAAAATATTACATTATTCTCAAAATATTATGACTTTAATAAAGTTATGAGGTTTCAGAAATAATGTTACCTTTATTCTCCAAATATTACTTTATTCTCATTATATTGACTGTATTCCCGAAATATTACGACTTTAATCTCTTTTATTTATTTGGACTTTTTTCTTTAAAAACTACAAATTAAATATTGCATTTTGACTTTAATCTCAAGATGGTTTTACTGATTATTTGTTTTCTCTTATTTTAGCTTGGCCCTAATCTTCCTTCGTAGTTCAGATGATGTGAAATGTGTGTTAAAAAAAACATTTTTACATGGTGAAAAAATGTAGTTGTGTGTAACACAGGAACAGACTGGTAATGGTAAAGCTATAGAGGTGGTTTCTCAGACATGCTTTAGATTAATCCAGGACTAGGCCTTAGTTTTTACAAAACAAACCTTACAAAGAAACAATACTGGTGTATGTTAAGATATGCAGTATATTTTTAAATTAAGGCAGCTCATGCATGCATTTTAGGTCAGGACTTGGATAAACCCTGTCCGGGAAAAGTACCCCATAGTTAATACATTGAAGTTATGTTGTGATACAGTACTGTAAATTCAGTTTCACTTCAGAAAACTATTCTTTAGTATTTATATGAGTGACGAATTATTTTGTAAAATCCTTAACTAGTCCACACACTACACTCATTGGTTATTGGTCTCACCTTGACACATGCGTCTGTCTTCTCTCAGCGTGTAACCGGACGGACAGCCGCATTCATATGAGCCGAAAGTATTAATGCAGCGAAACGCACAGAGCAAAGGATTCTGAGCACATTCATTCACATCTGAAATATAGCCACAACAAAACACATCACATACTGTAAACAACAGAAGAAACCCATTACTATTCTGAGGGATAATATCATGTTCGTGAAGAGCTGCTGACCTTCACAGCTCATCATTGGTCCAGGCTCAAATCCTTCCTCACATAGACACTCGAATCCTCCAAACACATTTGAGCATGTGCCGTTTCCACACGGGTTTCCCACTGAACATTCATCCATATCTGCATTTCACAGAAACACACACACATAGTAGTAAGTTTCATTCACTTGTACATTAGTTCATAACAGTGGCGGCTGGTGACGTCTTTTTTCGAAGGCACACGATGCGAAGTTCGTCACAACATGTATGTAGGCCGTCATGTGTGTGGTTCGTCATTTCAAAATATGTGTTCTGCACGTCAAGTGAACCTGTGTGCATCACGTGTGTTGTCAAAATAAGTGCCTGCTGCAGCCGCGTCTAAAGGGTTTATGATAATCTCATGTGTAATCAGAGTTTACTATTAAGGAAGTGTCTTGCGTGTCTTTTGTGAACGTGAGCGTCTCTTTTAACATAAATGGTTTTGACGCGTGTACAGCAGGCACTTATTTTGACAAAACACGTGATGCACATGGTTCACATGATGCAACGAACACATATTTTTTAAAAACAAGCATCACATATGACACTACGAACACATATTTTGAATTTGCGCCCCTCGGAAGAGCAGTTACGAGCTGCCACTGGTTCCTAATAATAAATGTTCTTCAAACAGACTGATTTCAGATCAGCCTCTGGGCAAACCTGAAGATTATTTGGTATTTATGTCTAGAGCCCTGTAGTGTTTCATTCAGTTTTACTTAAAACACATACAATTATTTACAAATCTCATAAACTCATATTTTATTCACAATAGGACATAGAAAGCAAAGTAAATGTTTAAACTAAAGAAATTACAATTTAAGAAATAAATCAGGTGATTTTGAATTTTTGAAATTACATTCCTCAAGGTAAAACTGCAATAACTTTGATTATATCATCATCTACAGTACAGAATATCATCAAAAATCTCTGAATGTAAACTATGGTACACAAGGATGAAAATCAATATAAGATTGTAAAGCACAACACTTTAAATAATCTATTGATGAGAACATCATGGAAAGCAATTCTCCTCCTGGCACCCTATAGTCTCAGCCTAGTCACTAATGCTGTTATAGGTTTATCATGAAAAATAAGCCATATGAGAACAACATCTAGAAATGCTGCTGTCTTCTCTGGGCCAAATGAGACCAAGTGAAAAACTGTTCTGTGGTCAGATAAAATATGAAATTTTTAGAATCCATGGACTCTGGATTAAATAGGAGAGAGATCATCTGTATTATTATCGGCGCTCGATAATAATAATAAAAAAGCCTGAATCTCTGTTAGTACAGAAGTACATTAGTGCCTGCAGAATGAGCAGCTTTCACATTTGGAAAGGCAACAATAATAAATAAATATATGGTTCCAAAACGCAATAAATCCATTTTGACAAATTTCGGTAAAAACGTGTTTTCTATACCAAGAAAGTGACAAGATGAAAACCACTATTTTCTGTTACAAACTTTCACATAGCATCTTTAGGTTATAAAAAGATAAAAAATTCAAGTCCATAACTTGATTTTAAAAGATTTATTATAAAAACGAATTATTTTTTCCACAAAATGCAATAAATCCATGACAGTTTTTTATTTCAAAATGCTATAAATCTATTAAATCAATGTATAAATGTGCATTCATCTTTACCATTTTATATTTATTTAGTTGACTAGTGGTATACAATGATTAAAAATAAACATTAATGTCATTAATCAAAACACTTACTTTGTTATATTAAGAACACATTGCTGCGGTTATACTTGACGTCGTCTCTTTACATTTTCACAGTGATCAGCTGTAAAATGTTTTGGTCCCGCTCGATTTTCGTTGAGTAAAATAATGTAAAGTTTTCATATAAGATCCTCTGGGGTCAATGTTTAAGCATGAGAAGCTTCATGCTGTCGGGAGAACAAGCACCCGAGTGCCTCTCGCGGAAATTATTAGATGTTGATGGCTTACGTTTCTTTCCCGTCACAGAAAACCATCACAGGTTTAGCAATGCAATTAAAGTATTATTTTGTTTTGTTTGTTGATCACGAAGTACAAAGTAGATGAGGAAAACTAGGACTCCGTGTACTCATCGCGCCGCCATTGTTTGTTTACATCGCGTGACTGGTGGGCTGTAATATCAGGAATGGATTTATTGTGTTCTGTAAAAAAGGAGGAGTGGCGTTTGTCGCATTTTGGGAAAAAAGGGAGAAAAGATGACAGAATATCACGGCGGATATTGGATTTTGCGTAAATTTAAGAATTTACTTTTAACTACTGACCTGATATAATACTGATTTTTGGCAGTAACTCATTTTTTTCAAAAATGGCATTTATCGCGTTTTGGAACCAAACTCTTCATATATATATATATATATATATATATATATATATATATATATATATATATATATATATATATATATATATATATATATATATATATATATAGGTTTTACAGCAACATATGTTTTCATCCATCCTTGCATATTTCAGCAACCACATACTGCATCTATTACAAAAGCATGACTACATAGTCCTGACCTGACCACAGTTCAGACCTTTCACCAATCGAAAACATTTGTTTAGAAAAAACCTGGGCCTGTTTTACAGCTAGAATCCTGCATCAGACATGAAGGTCTGAACCCTATCGTGCTTCTCAGACGTGTATTTAATTTTTTTTCCAAATCGGCCATGTCTGTTTGTCTTTCATGACCTCTGTAAAAATTCAATTTACTACTGTTTTCCGCCAAATTCAGAGAAATTGAATCCTGTCTGAATGTGAATGTCTGTGTTTGCCGGCAATATCTTTTGAAAAGGCAGTTCTTTACGTGTTTTGCAGGTTTTCTCTTACCGTCACAGCGTGTTCCTGTGTAGTCAAGTGTGTATCCGGCAGGACATTCACAGCGGAAAGATCCATCCGTGTTAATACAGTGACCGTTCACACACACCTCAGGGTTCTCCACACACTCATTTATGTCTGAAAATAACACACAAATACATGCACAGATCTGTGGCATTACAGCATTCATCTTCTGACCTCATCTGTTCAAGACATACAAACAGTGCTTTGTAATTCTCACACTAAAATTCATTTCTTAATCCATCTATGATAAGGTGTCCAGTCCTTGTCCACGAGGACCTGTAGGGTTTACCTCCAACTTTATTCAAACACAACTCTAATCGAAACGCCATAACCTGTCCTTTGTATCCAATCAAACACCTTTATTCTCATCACTGTTTAGTATATCAACATTTAAAGTAGTATAATTTAATAATAATTCTTTTCTCATGTAAAGCCACTTTAACAATGTAACATTGTAAAAAGGTGCTATACAAATACATTTTGATTGATTGATTGATTGATTGATTGATTGATTGATTGTTTGGCTGTGTTTCAGCTTCCATCTCTAACTATTGACAGTTTTAAATCATGTAGGCTATTTGTCCTCATTCTCTCACCAACACGTGTGTCACCGACCCCAGGAATAATGCCATGACCAAACGGACACAGGTCCAGAAATCCAGCTGTGAAAACACAACATATGAAAGAATGAGAAGGTGTTGTGATGGTTTAGACTGATGATGATGAAGATGAGAGGTCAAGTACCATCCTGTTCTTTAGGACAGAGTTCACATGGGTCACCCCAGCCCTCTTTGGTCATGATGCTGCAGCAGCACTTAGCTTTGCTGCTGTTAAAGGCTTGCGGTACTGAACATCTGCCCATCTCAAAGTGTGTGAAACAGAAACTCTCTCTAGTGTCTGCACAATAAACGCACAAGACATTATACACTTCAGATATTACTCTCACAACACTCCTGACAGATATTTTACATAACAACAGCCCAGAGAAAACAAATCCTAATCTATTGAAATCAATCATGTCATAAATGATCAACATCTACTGTACATAGGCTGCCTTTTCTTTACTCTTATCATTTATAATTATTAATATGTATTGGTTGAAATATATTAGTGAAATCCAACTTAATATAATAATATGAATGTACCATAACAGTGATGTTTATCTTCTGACAGCACAAATCCAGGTTTACATACACATTCAAAACTTCCTAAAGTATTAAAGCAAGAGCCATACAGACAAACCGTCGAGTCCTCTGAACACTCATTCACATCTAAAAGAGAAAAAAATCAACACACATCATAACATTTAATTATATCATCACAATCAGAAAAAAAACATGATAATTAAAGGGGAGATTACACAAGACTTTCTAATGATGTCAAATAAATCTTTAGTGTCCCAAGAGTACGCAGGTAAAGTTTTAGCTCAAAATACCCCACAGATAATTTATTATAACATGTTAAAATTGTCACTTTATAGGTGTAACCAAAAATGTGCCGTTTTTGGGTGTGTCCCTTTAAATGCAAATGAGTGGATGAAATGCAAACACTGATCACCATAATGGCGGTTGGTTGAAATTGAAACTCAATTGTGCTGTCAATTAATCAGTCCTTCCAGAAAAACTAGCTTTTTTGTGATTGTTGCGGGCAAAAATCCTTGAGCTTGCGGCACGTTTTCTTAAAAAATGCGATGGAATATGCAGGATATTTATGCAATTTTATGCAATGAAATTGCGGGAACTTGCAAAAACTGTTTGCAGTTTTTTCAGCTTTTTATTGATGTTGACGTCACAATCACATCACTTCATAACGTTCCCATGGCAACAGGGGACATGGCTGTGCTTGTGTGAAGTAAATGCTAAATTTTTCAACTTTCTGTTAAGATATATGTGATTTTTGCTACGAAAGTGCGGGGATTATGAAATCTGCAATTTATGCTGTAAAAGTGCTGTGTATTTGAAAAATGCGGCCCCCGCATAAATATGCGGACTTTGACTGATTATGCATTGAATCATGCGATCGCATAATCACGTTTTTCTGGAGAGACTGATTATTTTTTCTCTCAGGACTAAATGACAGTGCTGTGGTTGAATAGTGCAGATTAAGGGGCGGTATTATTATAATAAAATCCCCTTCTGACATCACAAGGGGAGCCAAATTTCAATGAGTTGTTTTTTCACATGCTTGCAGAAAATGGTTTATCAAAACTAAGTTACTGGGTTGATCTTTTTCACGTTTTCTAGGTTGATAGAAGGACTGGGGACCCAATTACAGCACTGAAACATGAACATTGTCACATTTTTATGATATGTCTTCTTTAAATTTTGTATCTTTAAACTTCTGATAAGGTCAAATTGATGCCATGTTCGCTATCCATACACTGTATACAATGTGCAATATTGACGCACATTGGCGAGCCATATAATTGAGGTTAAAATGAGGTAACAATAGAGGCAATTAGAGCAATCAATACATAAGTGCACTAGAACTAGTCTCATCAAGCCTAACACAACATACGTAGCCAAAAGGAGCCGAGTAATGTTGATGAGCGACATGCAATGTACATAGCAAACAAATCACAACTAGGTTATCTGACCAATCAGCGCAAAATAGGGTTACAAAAGGAGGAGTTTGGTAACGATTCATCTGAGAGTCATTGGGGAAAAACGAAAATAAACGAAAATAAACGAAAATTCTATAAATATATAAACATACAAATTATATCAAATTAAAGAACACACCCTCTGCTTTCAAACAAACAATAAACAAACAAACAAACAAATGGGGAAAAAACTTTCATTATATATTTACTTTTTCCACTTAATTTAACCACTGAAATATGGATATTTCTCTTCAAAAATACAACATTTTGAGCGAAAGGCTTAAAAAATTGCGTTTTTGTAAAGGAATTTATGTTAGAGATCAGACTCAGAATTACTATCAAACATAAAGGCAGTTAAAATAAATCATTAAATCTTTTTAACTTCCGTTTTTGATAAATTCGGTCTAGTGGATAAAAGCGGTATTACACTTTCACTTTGAAATTCGTCCAGAAAGGCAAATTTATTAGTTAAATATGAACTCATAATTGACGAGATAACTCGTCAATGGCGGTGAATGAGTTAAAATACGGGCTCTTTAATAAACTAAAATGAAAAATATCTATATTAATAATGACTAATAGTGAATGAAAAATAATCTTTTGTTATGTATTATATAATGTGTTATTCTTACCTACACAGAGATGATTGTGGGTAATAAAACCTTCGGGACAGACACATGTGAAAGATCCATCCAGATTCAGACATGATCCTGGAGCACACGTCCCTGGACTCTTTAGACACTCATTAATATCTGCATTTATTAAACCACAAGACAAACTGGTTAACCAGTGGACTGACTAACATTTATTTACAAATCTGAATATATTATACATGTGCAAAACATTTCAGCAAGAAGTTTATATTCATCTCATTACTAGAAAACTGTTCATTACAAAGTCATATATTCTCTTTCTGATCTGCATATCCTGGTGGTGAACGTGATTTCACCAAGTAGGATGTGATCCTGGATCAACACCATTGTTGGTCCTGGATCTACATTTTCATTAACCAATCAGATTGCAGGATTAGGATTAGTGTGTATGCGAGATTTAGGTTTAGGATTGGGTTAGGGGCTTTTAAAAAATACCCCTCAAACTATTATTTCACACTAATTTGAGGGTTTAAAAATGGTTAGGGTTTGAGTTAAGGGTAAGTTGGGGTATCTTTGATTTAAAAGTTGATCCAGGATCAACAAAAAATGTTGATCCAGGATCACATCTTAGTTGGTGAAATCACGGCGACCATATACGGTACACTATCTATATACATACACTTTATTAGGTAAAGTTGTGAAAGACTAAATAATCATCTGTTTGTGAAATATGAATAATGTATGTGTGGTCTCATTTTACACACAAGACACATGAAGCAGATTTCACTATACTAATACTGTGCTACATTCATACTTAGTTAAGCAGTTTGAACCTAACTGATTAATGACATGCATGTGTAATGTTTTGTTTTACACCACAATAACGATTATTATATATTGACCACTACATCTCTATTCTAGATTATACTTCTCTGAGTCATTCATCTCATCTCTTAGTTGCTTTAGACAAAAGTAAATGTGATATACATCATAAATCTGACTTTAATCAGAGTTAAAGTAGTTTGTTCACCTCTACAGTTCTTGTCATCAGAAGTGAGTTCATAACCGTCTTTACAGTGACACTTGAAGGATCCAACATTATTAACACACTGACCGTTCCTGCACAGCTGTCCATGAAACACATCACATTCATCAATATCTAGAAATGATCAAACAACACAAGACAAGAATGAGACACCCACCATTACATCTTATTACACATTCACACCAATGACTTATTACAGAAAACACACAGTCTCACCTGAAACTTACTGTTTGTTTTAAAACTACAATTTTTACTTGTCAAACTATAAACATCTGCTGAAACTATTTCAAAACCACTCTATGATAAAAATCTCAATGTGAATCAGTTTCTTTCGAGTACCTGTACAGTAGTTATTAAGGGTGAGCTGAAATCCAGGATGGCAGATACAGTTAAAAGAGCCCACGGAGTTTTTACATGTGCCGTTTCCACACGGCTGTCGTAGACACTCATCCACATCTGCGGATAACATTCAGACTTATGAGTCCTTATGAGACAGACGGCAACATACAGCAGATAATACGAGCAGATCTTCATCTGTACACATCCTGCGGTTTGGTGTTGCCGTGAAGCCGTTATGACAGACACATTCATATCCTCCTGGAAGGTCCACACAATCTCCATGATGACACACACCGGGTGTCTCCACACACTCATTACGATCTGAAATACAGTGTGTTTATGGAGGGATATAGATGATATCCAGTGAAGTGTTTGGTTAAATGAAATGATTTTCAAGTTATGGTTACGGTCTCACCAGTACAGGCTCCGTTTGGTGAGAGTATATATCCATCAGAACATTCACACTGGTAACTGCCTGGACTGTTGATGCAGTCTGCATTTCTCTGACATACACGACCCAGACTGCTGCATTCATCAATGTCTGAACATAAACACACACACATCAGTTACAGACTCAAAAATCATGTTAAATAAATTTAGAGCTTTGATAATGAGAAACTGATTATTATGACAGAAATACATTGAAACTTAATTTAAGTTTATAAAATTCAAATTATTGTGAAAGTACTGCAATACAGACATACAGACATATAGTGATATGTTGAGAGTAATAGCATGACAGAAGGATACAATCATACAGTAATACAGTAAGAGTGATAGTGAAATAACGTGATTTAGTGATACAGTAAGAGTGATAGTGAAATATTGTGTCACAGCCATAAAGCGATTAGAGTGTTGCAGTGAAAATGATACAGTGAGAGTGTGATAGTGTTACAAGTCATACAGTGATACAGTGAGAATCAAGGCTTCGAATGGGTTCATCATGGAACGAAAACGAAAACCAGAAACTTTTGATCTTTTGCAAAGAACAGAACAGAAACGAAACTAGAAACTTAAAAACTATATATGTTCTGGAACAGAATCGTTTATTTTAATAATGGTAACCGGTTAATACTATTATTTTTTTGTTCTTTGACAAGATTTCTATGCAATTCTCGGTGAAGTTCACTTTGGGTCGTCGTTGACTCATCGGAGAAATGAGAAGCTTGCCACCAGCAAGTAGATCACTCAAGCCCAAGTCTCCAATGCTCAATCATAAGAGGGAAATATTGTAGGCTACCAAGTATCTTAAAGTGACACCATGTAATTTTTCAACCTTCATAATAAATTTTCAAGACCCTTGTGATAGTACATCGACTTTAAATAGGTTGAATGACATGTCTACCATAGCCTGACGGGGTCTGTATCACTTTTACTCGTATTTTAAAACTTAGGGTTTCTGGTAGTAACCAGAGCACAAAAAAAACTACAAAATTCCACTGCTTTACGGCATACGTCACTTCCTCCACACAATTTGTTTTTAACGTGAATTTTGCTGGAGGCTACTTAAGGAGTGTAGAGAGCAGTTTCTATTATGTCACTCTGTGGCACAGTCTTTAGTGTCACGGACCTATGACACGGGCGACCCGGGTTCGATTCCCCTTTAAGGCAATTTTTTATATAAACTGTTGATTCATACATAAATGTGATGTTCTTTATAAATTACGGCGATTATATTGCATATAGTTCCCTGTATTCAGATGCTGTGTTTACGTATTTACCTTTCTTTTACTGTGTCTATGATATTTACATTACAATCCAGGATGCTATAGCACTCAAACTTGCTCACAGTGTAAAACCAAACCCTATTCATTCACCAATCAGATCCGAGCGTTTCTCTCTTCTCTCTTCCTCATTTGCTGCGTTCCGCTGTCACTCACGTGACGTATTACAAAGCGGCAGACCTAAACGCATCGGTTTACTTGGATTTGGAGCGATTTTCACACAAAAAAGAGGAATAACGAGCGCCATTGCGGAAAATCCTGATGGCGAGGGGGAGAGAGAGACGATGCAACAATATTTGTTTGGAAAAAGGCAAGGAAATACGTCTGGTCGTTTCTGAATTGGAAGGCTGCAGCCTCCGGAGGTCAAATATGCAGGCTGCATACGTCATCAAGCCTGGTTTATTAGGGTAAACTGAGCATTACATTCGCAAGTCATAAGCATACTGCAACAATTTACGATTAACTAAGTATAATAGTCAACTTTGTAATTGTTAATATTGTGAAATAAGACAGTCTTGATGACGTATACAGCTTAAAAATACGACATCCGGAGGCTGCAACCTTCAGATTGAGAAATGGCTTCTGCCACGACGAGTTCCTCATCAGAAAGTTGTAACATGACTGCGTTTCTCCCTGTTGTCTCAAAATGTTGATCGTTTAGCATTTTAAATGTTTAGTTTTTAGTTTAGTTTTAAGGTTGGCCAGTTCCTTTCCTTTGCGACAGTGCTGCGGCGCTTGTGGGCTCTAGGGGCGCTAGAAGTGAAAAATACGTGTCTAGCACCCCCTAGTGGCCAAAAAGTTTCATGGTGTCCCTTTAAGATGTTTGTTTTTTAAATACTAATTAGTGGTGTAACGGATCCGTACAGATCACGACCCACAGTTCGGCTCGCATGCGATTCGCGGATTAATACGCAAATTTAAATAGGGTAAAAGTTGATCATTTGCACGTGTTTCAAAGGTTTGCAAATGTTAACACTTAAGTGATTTTAAACAATTTAACTGCAAAAAAGCACTAAAGTGAGCAATTTTCTATACGCACAGATGCACACGTTGTTGAATGTGTAAGGTCCAACTCCAATCAAACGTGATTATCCCTATGCCCTTCAAAGATCAGAACTCTTGATGTATAAACTTGAGAAAGAGTGGCACTACTGTGTCTCATACTGTAGTCCATTAAAATACATTTGTCGGATAAAGCACCGAAAATAACGTCATTTTCACTTTATATGGAGCGACTGTTTATGCCGAAGCGCCGTTTGGAATTCGTCCTCCTGTGTGCGCGTGTTTAAGTGCACTCAAAAGTGTATACATGGAGAGATGCGTTTCAAAAAGCAAGCAAACAATCTTTCTGTTGTTGACAGGACAAACAAAATGATCTCGAAATACCACAGTATTCTTTTTCTAACAAAAACAAAAAAGTTGTTTGCCAATAAACGACATAGCAGAAATTGTCCTTGTCTTAATTCATGTATAATGCTGAAACAAATGTAAGCATGTCAGAATTACAGTTATGCCGCTCACATAGTGTAGTCTAATAATCAGCATAATGATCAGCCTACTTATTTGTATGTCCCACAGCTAACATGAAATGTTATTAACCGGTTGGGGAACTTAATTTTTTGTTCTAACCGGTTCAGTAACATCAATTTTAAGCTTGAACCGAAAAACGGAAGCGTTAAAATACTGTTTCTGTTCGGAACAAACCAATTGGGATCAAAATTTGGTTCAAAGCCCAGGTGAGAATGATACAGTGAGAGTGATATTGTGATACAGCGAGAGCAACATTCTGATACAGCGAAAGTGATATCGTAATACAGTGAAAATGATACAGCGAGAGTGTGATAGTGTTACAAGTCATGCATGATAACAGTGATGCAGCGATAGAGTGCTGCAGTCATACAGTACACTAACAGAGTGATGTATGATAGGGTGATACAATTATATATTGACACATTAACACTATTCATTAGACCTTCACAGGTGATCAGCAGGTCATTGTAATTGAATCCTGTGGGACATTCACAGCGGATACTGACGATATGATTGATACACCAACCATGATTACAGATGCCAGGGATTTCACGACATTCATCAATATCTGAAATGATCAGAAAAAATTAATAAATAACTAGACGGGAATTTTACACTGCAGTATAATCATGTCAGGATAACAATGGAGGGAAAATACTCTGTATGAGTATCATAATGAACACACATTGAAGAACATTGATATAATAATGTGGTTGCATACTGTATGCCAGTTTGTATGAATTATTTGTAAGAATTGTAATTTAACAAACCAAAGATGACCTTATTGAAATCAGAAGAAAACGACTTTGAGAGACATTAAGTACAGTCTTGTTCAAAATAATAGCAGTACAATGTGACTAACTAGAATAATCAA
The DNA here is from genome assembly GCF_027580225.2 of Misgurnus anguillicaudatus. Lineage (NCBI taxonomy): Eukaryota > Metazoa > Chordata > Actinopteri > Cypriniformes > Cobitidae > Misgurnus > Misgurnus anguillicaudatus. The sequence continues at coordinate 2,157,379 of NC_073348.2, forward strand.
GGTTTTTAGTATATTTTTTATTGCTACGTGGCAAACAAGTTACCAGTAGGTTCAGTAGATTCTCAGAAAACAAACAAGACCCAGCACCCATGACATGCACGCTCCCAAGGCTGTGAAATTGGGCAACTACCCGAAAGGGGTGTGTTAAAAAAAAATAGCAGTGTCTACCTTTGACTGTACAAACTCAAAACTATTTTGTACAAACTTTTTTTTTTTCTGGGATTTAGCAATCGTGTGAATCACTAAACTAATATTTAGTTGTATGGCCACAGTTTTTTAAAACTGCTTGACATCTGTGTGGCATGGAGTCAACCAACTTGTGCCACCTCTCAGCTGTTATTCCACTCCATGATTCTTTAACAACATTCCATAATTCATTCACATTTCTTGGTTTTGCTTCAGAAACAGCATTTTTGATATCAACTCACAATGTCTCAATTGGATTTTAATCTGGAGATTTGGCTTGCCTCTCCATTAATTTAATTTTTTTGGTTTGGAACTTTGAACGTTTACTATTGTGTTTTGTGTCATTGTCTTGTTGAAACAACCATTTCAAGGGCATGTCCTCTTCAGCATAGGGCAACATGACCTCTTCAAGTATTTTAACATATGCAAACTGATCCATGATCCCTGGTATGCGATAAATAGGCCCAACACCATAGTAGGAGAAACATGCCCATATCATGATGCTTGCACCTCCATGCTTCACTGTCTTCACTGTGTACTGTGGCTTGAATTCAGAGTTTGGGGGTCGTCTCACAAACTGCCTGTGGCCCTTGGACCCAAAAAGAACAATTTTACTCTCATCAGTCCACAAAATGTTCCTCCATTTCTCTTTAGGCCAGTTGATGTGTTCTTTGGCAAATTGTAACCTCTTCTGCACATGCCTTTTTTTTAACAGAGGGACTTTGCGGGGGATTCTTGAAAATAGATTAGCTTCACACAGACGTCTTCTAACTGTCACAGTACTTACAGGTAACTCCAGACTGTCTTTGATCATCCTGGAGGTGATCATTGGCTGAGCCTTTGCCATTCTGGTTATTCTTCTATCCATTTTGATGGTTTTCTTCCGTTTTCTTCCACGTCTCTCTGGTTTTGCTCTCCATTTTAAGGCATTGGAGATCATTTTAGCTGAACAACCTATCATTTTTTGCACCTCTTTATAGGTTTTCCCCTCTCCAATCAACTTTTTAATCAAAGTACGCTGTTCTTCTGAACAATGTTTTGAACGACCCATTTTCCTCAGCTTTCAAATGCATGTTCAACAAGTGTTGGCTTGATCCTTAAATAGGGGCCACCTGATTCACACCTGTTTCTTCACAAAATTGATGACCTCAGTGATTGAATGCCACACTGCTATTTTTTTGAACACACCCCTTTCAACTAATTCAACTAATTGCCCAATTGCACAGCCTTAAGAGCGTGCATATCATGAATGCTGGGTCTCATTTGTTTTCTGAGAATCTACTGAACCTACTGGTAACTTGTTTGCCACGTAGCAATAAAAAATATACTAAAAACCTTGATTATTCTGGTTAGTCACATTGTACTGCTATTATTTTGAACAAGACTGTATATAAAGTGCTTTTGTGCTCATTTTGTGCTGCTCAATACATGCATTCACAAAGCTTGCCATACTTTTGTTGAGTAAAGTATCTATATGCAAATGTGCTGTACTTTTATGTGTTTTACCTTTCGGTTTTCCTGTTTCAATGTCAATCTTGAAACCAGTCACCCCACCACAAAGACTTCGAAAGCCTCCTAAAATATTTATTATATAAATATTAGCTGTATTTTACAAACTATTATTATTATTGTTGAGTTGTGTGTAGAGCTGTCACAATGATTAAATAATTGGCTCATTGCGATTGTTTGACCTCATCGCGATGATTTCAGATCACCGCAATGATTGCACATCTCTCTAAAAACCACAAGGGGGAGCTGCAGCACTTGTATAAATGAGACCGTATAAGACTACTTTTAAATATGTGTTATGTGTATTAATATTTACTGCCAGGTAAACCTTGCAAAAGATTAATTTAAATAATCACAACAATGTGTAAAATGATTTCATAAACAAACAAAAAAAAGTATGAGAATTAAATGTCAAAGCAATAAAACAGGCATTTAATCATCATAACCGTCACAATGTATTAGTCAATTAACCGTCAGCCAAATTTCATAATCGTGACAGCCCTAATTGTGTGTCTGTTGGTTATATTGACCTGTGCCAGGAATCGGGCAGGACTGGCACGGTTTACTCCAGGCCTTGCCCACATTGTAGGCGCAGCAGCAGAGTCTCTGTGTGGTGTTAAAGGCAAGCTGGTGTTTACAGGTGGAGGATTTATATTCACGATAGCACAAGCTCTTCCTCATATCTGAAACAACAACAACAACAACATCAATCATAACTAACCAACACTCAATCTGTGCTGACAGGAAGTCCATCATCCACAAACGTCTACACACACAATAATAATGTATAATCGAGTGTAAATGTAACTCCCATATACCCATGCAGCTGTTTCCTCCATTCACTTGTATGTAGTCCTGTGGACAGACACATGTGTAGTTGCCCAATGTGTTGTAGCAGGTGCCTGGACCACAAACCTCAGGCCTGAACAAACACTCATCAATGTCTAAAACACACATTATATAAAGTCACATGACCTTCATCTCTCATTGCTGATGACAAGATTAAAAAATCAAACGGCATATAGTGAACAATAAGAACAATTTCTTAAGAATAATGGGATATAGAGACCTGAACAAGCTAAGTTGTAAGCAGGGCCGCATTAATGCATGGGCTTACCTGGGCTTAAGCCCAGGGCCTCGGGCTGGGAAGGGCCCCGAGATGCCGGAAAAAAATAACAACCGCATTTTATAAAAAGTTGATACTCCCTTTAAAATTATGCTTAATCGCTTTGCTTTGAATGTCCGTGCGTGAATGCAGTTCCTGTGCAAGAAAATCTCTCACTTACTATAGGCTACCCTGCAATCATTAGTGAGCTTTTTAAAATTTCTGTCTGAAATATCCATTATTGCATTTCTGAAGGCAACACAAAGACAGCTTTCTGATAAAGTGACCAAAAGTGCCTTTCAAGTGATGAACAAAGACGAAACTGAGGACCCGTTTTTATCTTAATATGAAAGACAACGTGTATATAAACATTCATTAAATGACTCCTCATAACATTTTAAAGCCAATATGTACAGAACAGCACACAAAAATATTACACAAAACATTTTTGATAACTAAATCTAATAAATAACAAATTAGATTCTGTCTCGGAAGCCTATAAGTTCAGCGATCTTATTTCATTTTGAGATTTAGCGGGCAGGGAAATAAAAGATGAGAAATTACATATAATTTGTTACTGTAAATTATAAAAAAAACAAGCTTTATATACAATTCCTTAAACGGTTCATTTATAACCAAAAAACACTGAAATTAATGATTTTATAGACACTATATATGCTTTATTATTTTGCACAGAAATATCTGATTGCTTTGATCATCTCTGTATTCACTTGAAACACCTGACGACTCTTATAACATTTGTTTCAGGAATCTCTTTTCTATCATTTGAAAGTTAACACCGACCATAATATAAAATCACAAGAGAGACCAACCCGGAGAGACAATTGTGTCAGATTCAGTAGAGATGTTTTTGGTGTCATCACCAAACAAAAAAAAAACTGCTTACCTGTTTTGTAGCTCAACCTTTGACAAGTTAAGCAACCTTTTTAAAAACATTTTAAAACTTATACTTGCCGAAAAAATCCGTTTGTTGATGTTTAGTTTGATAAACCCCTAAATACGATCACGCAGAGCACCTAGCACGTTCGGCTAAATTTAATGTGACAGCATGCAACAGCGCAACATCGACACAACGGAAAGCAATCCATAACTTACAGAACTTAAATTAGATCAGAATTTACCTTTACATTTAATAAAAAATAAAAACAAAATGAAGTCAGAATCAATAAGGTACAGAACATGGGTGCAAAATGCCTAAATGCGCAGGGGAATAAAACACAAGCCACAAATAGTTTAATCAGATAACACTAAATAATCTATCAATTAAATAAAAACAAGGAAATATTAAAATTAATTTTAAAATAACGAAAGTATAGAATTGCCTGTTGAGTGACATTTTCTACGCGTCCCTTATTTAGAGACGCAAGCTGTTTTGGAATTAATTTAAAATCTTAAAAACGCTGCTAATATCAAACTTCTTTAAACCCAGATGTAAAAAATACCCTTTTAGTTTTTTTTATTTTATTTAATTACACAAGACCAAAAAAAAACTTGATAAAATGTTGCACTCTGATAATAAAATATTCATGAATATCTCCGTGTGACTCCGGTAGATGATCTTTTAATTACTTCTAGTCGAAGCAAGCTTTATGGTCAATCTAGGTGAATATAAAATAAATAAGTAAATAGATAAAAATATGAAAATGTAACATTTTAAAAGCTAAATTTAAACTGAAGATTACTATGAAATGAATTGAAATTAAAATAAAGTAAGCAAATAACAACTGAAACATTGGATTAAATCTTTCTAATTACCTTATTGTTTAAAATCATGTTGCTTGTTTTGAACTAAGTCAAAACTGATTTTTAAATAATACAGAATACTGTAATTGTAAACGAATATCTGATTATTTATTTATTTAGGTGAAGATATTGTAAACGAATATCTGATTATTTATTTATTTAGGTGAAGATTAATGAGAGAGTTTTTTATTAAACAATTCGATATGTTGGCACACACGCTGTATGGACATAGATAATAATGAGCTCAGCAAGTTTGTTGTAATGCTTAATATGCTTTTGTAAATTCTTGTCAAAACAGGTGTTTTTGCGTTTCGGATCTATAAGTCAGCGTGAGTCTTGTTGATCTTAATAACTTTTTTACATAAATCAGTTCCCGAACTTTATCTCCCTTAATATCTCTGTAAACATCAAGCAAGTCCTGCATTTTATTTTCAAATTCCTGCATGTTTTTAAACCGAAACCAAGATGTCAGACATGTGGATGTATGAGTAGTATTAGGTTATATTTCACTCTCAGACAACTTACAAATAACGATCATTTTAGATGTTTAATTAGTATATTTATATCGCTAGACGAGGGATTAATGTAGGCTACTTATTTTTTTCTGAAAACATCCCACTCATTATACAGAATGGGTCTCATGATGGAACTGTGCTGACAGACACAATAAACGTTTAAAGGTGATGTAGCCTACAGTTTTGTCAATGTGCTTTCAAGTTTGTTATTTTAATGCTACAATAGAATGATGCAGGCACAAGCTGTATGAGGCTTTAAAAATGAGATGTTTGCTTTCCATGCATAATAGTAACGAGAATCAAGTTATTGTCTATTTGATTAAAATTTTGTATTATTATTTTTATTAAATGTTTACAGTTATTTAAGTTATAATTATAATAAAAAGCTAAAATGCGTTTAAAATGACATTTTCATGTAATATGACAAACTTCCGGTTTAAGACCCGCCCACTTCCGGTTCCATCAGAATACAAATACAGATACAAATAATTTTAAGACTGTTACAGATACAAATACAGATACAAATACTGACTCCGCTGCACACCCCTAGAATGTAGGCTGCAATTCTGGCGGACGAAGGGCCACACAAAATGGTAAAGCCCAGGGGCCCCTTATAGTGTTAATGCGGCCCTGGTTGTAAGTAATCAGTGAAGTGAATTAATAATATGATGATTATGACATTATTAGTTAGTATTGCACTAAGTACATTTGTACATGTATTACATTAAGTGATTCATGTCTTACCCTCACAGAAGCGAGTGTCTGGGTTAAGGGAGAATCCACTTGGACAGTCACAATGAAAACTGCCAAAGGTATTGATACAGTCTCCACCCTGACACAGACCGGGCAGCTCAAGACATTCATCAATGTCTGAAAAAAACAAATATTCCTAAAAATATACAGCTTAAAGCCAACAATATTACAGATACAACCAGCATCATTGGATTCAAATGACTGTCAATGTTTCTTTTGAAACTAACTTACATTAGGAGAATTATCCTTACATTTAGTGTTCTTTCTTAAAACAATATTGTGATATTATTGAAGTCAATGTTAAAAGAGTTTAATGTGTGTATAGCTAAAGAGGGAAATATGATCTGTTACGCTGACTGTGTGCAACTTTTTACCTTCCAGAATGATACTGATGGGGTTTGGTCTGAATCCTTCTCCTCCAGGACAAAGTGAGTTATACTCCGCTAGAAACACATGACACAACCCTCAGCTCTTTACCAAACACTTAACAGTGTGAAAATACTGAAGTGATAGTTAATATACAGACGTACAGGTGTTGAGTTGAGGACAGAGATCACAGGGTTTCCCCCACGCTCGTCCCAGGGAACAACAACACGACGAACGGCTGACTCTAAAGCCCACCTCACCATCGCACATCAACCCGCTGCGTCCACGAGATGCCGCATCCAGAAAACAGCTCTCAGCTCGTGTGTCTGACACACAAAACAATAAACACACACACACACACACATTAATACAGCCATTCATATCATCAGCTGCATTATTTCTTAATCATCGCTCTTACCAACACAGCCGACTCCAGTGGGGTTAAGCTGAAAGTGAGTGGGACAGATACACCGATATGAACCGGCTGTGTTCTTACAATGACCATTAACACATCTGAGAGGATCCACACACTCATCCACATCTAACACACAAACAAACACACACAACATCAGTCACAGAGAACACTGATGAACATTGCTATCGACTGTGTTCATGACATTATAAATACTGTGCTTACCTGTGCAGTTTCCACCTGTGCTGTCCAGCTCATATCCATCATCACAGATACAGCGAAACATTCCCGGGATATTCTGACATGTGCCGAACACACAGATGTTTTTAAAAGAGCACTCGTCTATATCTGTAACACACATCATTCATTACAACAAATACATCTGCACAGTGACTGTGTGTGTGTGTGTGTGTGTGTGTGTGTGCGTGCGTGCGTGCATGCGTGCGTGTGTGCGTGCATGCGTGTGTGTGTGTGTGTGTACCTCGACAGGTTCTGCTATTAGGAGTGTGTGTAAAGCCGATCTCACATTCACAGCGATATCCACCAGGAACATTCAAACACTGACCATTTTCACACAGATCTACATCATCTGCACACTCGTCCATATCTGCAGGAGATCAATCAGCATCAGAGATGATTTGGGATCATATGGACAGGCAGACATACAGACATACACATACAAACAGACAAAGACTGACAATCAGACAGACAGACAGATAGACACATACAGACAGACAGACAGACAGACAGACAGACAGACAATCAGACAGACAGACATGGACAGACAGACAAATACACAGACAGACAGATACAGACACATACACATAGATAAACAGACACAGACAGACAGACAGACAGACAGACAAACAAAGACAGACACAGACAAACAGACTCAGACAGACAGGCAGACAGACAGAGACAGAGACACAGACAGACAGACACATACACACACATACAAACAGACACAGACTGACAAACAAACACAGACAGACGGACAGACATATACACAGACAGACAAACAGACTCAGACATACACAAATACAGACAGACACATACAGGTAGGTAGACAGACAGACAGACAGACAGACAGACAGACAGAGACACAGACAGACAGACACACAGACAGACAGACAGACAGAGACAGACACATACACATAGATAAACAGACACAGACAGACAGACAAACAAACAGACTCAGACAGACAGGCAGACAGAGACACAGACATACACACACATACACACACACACACACACACACACACACACACACACACACACACACACACACACACACACACACATACAAACAGACACAGACTGACAAACAAACACAGACAGACGGACAGACATATACACAGACAGACAAACAGACTCAGAGATACACAAATACAGACAGACACATACAGGTAGGTAGACAGTAGGGGTGTCACGATTTCGATTTTAAATCGAAATCGATCGAAATTAAATCACAGCTTCGAACTTCGAATTAAAAAATGGGATCGTCGATGCTGCCACGCCCCCATTTCACGTCCGGTCGGCTTGCCAAGCGAGGAAAAAAACTCTCAGAGATGCCTTTAAAAACATCTGTCCAGCGGAACGCGATCATATTTTAAAGACGAGGGATGCTACAACTCCTTGAAATGCATATCATAAACAGGATTACCAGTGATCTGACTTTGGACAGAGCGCAGCTCTCTGCACGTGCGCGATAGCGAGGGAGGCGCAAAGATGCAGCGGGTTATATATTAAACAAAAGGATAATTTGCCTCAGCTTGCATGAAACGAATAAAACTGAACAAATACGTAAGGGTTACTACTTTAGTTTATGTTCAGACGTCGGACAGATGCGAGCACGTGCACGTGAGACAGAGAGAAGCGCAGCTGCTTATTATGCTGGATTTATTTCAGATGCTATGAGTCCAACTTAAGACACGCGCATTAAGTCCATGTTAGAGTCCATGTTAGAGATGCGCGGATAGACTATTATTTCATAGCCTGCACTGGTGTCATCCTAATTTACCACGTTGGAAAACTTATTCCAGGCAACCCTTTCTCACATTCTATTTCCTTTGTTTTTAATTCTCATTTTTTGAGTTTGCCACGTACCTCCTTCGCCAGCGTTGATAAGAGCTGTGTCAAAATGCGTCCTCATTTCTCCGCGCTGTTAATGATAGAACGAATGGATCCTTAACAGCCGAGGATCTCCCAAACAATTAAAAGCTTTATTAAATAAAAGTGTGTATTTATTAGAAAACTTTTTCTTGTCACTGTTTTAGTATTATAAGTTATGTTTTGTGTTAATATTATTCTGTTTATGTTGCGTATATTTCTAGGTTGATTATTTGATATGCTGTTAAATAGATTAATCTACATCAATGTGTCATATGTTCTGAAATAAATTAATATTTTTCTGATTACATATTTATTTTAATAAGTCAGAAATGTCTCCGCTGTTTTCTGCTGACAGGCGCGGTGGGCGCTACTGGGGGCGTGTGCAGCAGGTGACGCAAATTTTGGGTCCACAGAAGGCTAGACCGTCTCATTTCAGTTCTTTTCTTGAACTTCTGAGGCTGCCACTATGAAAGGCAGAGATGTCGAATGCTTAGAAGGACAGAGCTAATAACAAGCAGTCGATCCGGCACCCGCCCGAATTTAATTAAAATATTATTTTTCGTCACGTCATCCGCCCGATCCATTAAGCCAACCGCGCATAGTCCATGTGCGTGCAAGAAGGAATCCTCTCTCTACAAGCTCTCGCGTTAAGTGAAGCCCACAAACCCCCATGCGAGTTTTGCAATGTGCATGTTAATGTTAAAGTATTATAATAATAATAATAATTATAATAAATAATGGCATATAATTTTTGTCTAAATTATATGCCATATAAAAAATATGTAAAAATCGAGAATCGGATCGAATCGTGACCTTAGAATCGAAAATGTAATCGAATCGAGGATTTGGAGAATCGTGACACCCCTAGTAGACAGACAGACAGACAGACAGACAGACAGACAGAGACACAGACACAGACAGACAGACACACAGACAGACAGACAGAGACAGACACATACACATAGATAAACAGACACAGACAGACAGACAAACAAACAGACTCAGACAGACAGGCAGACAGAGACACAGACATACACACACATACACACACACACACACACACACACACACACACACACACACACATACACACACATACAAACAGACACAGACTGACAAACAAACACAGACAGACGGACAGACATATACACAGACAGACAAACAGACTCAGACATACACAAATACAGACAGACACATACAGGTAGGTAGACAGACAGACAGACAGACAGAGACACAGACAGACAGACAGACAGACAGACAGACACATACTCATAGAAAAACAGACACAGACAGACAGACAGATACATACAGACAGACAATCAGACAGACAGATTCACAGACAGACAGACACAGACAGACAATCAGACAGACAGACACATAGACAGAGACAGACACATACACATAGATAAACAGACACAGACAGACAGACAGACAGACAAACAAACAAACAAAGACAGACACAGACAAACAGACTCAGACAGACAGGCAGACAGACATACAGAGACACAGACAGACAGACACATACACACACATACAAACAGACACAGACTGACAAACAAACACAGACAGACGGACAGACATATACACAGACAGACAAACGGACTCAGACATACACAAATACAGACAGACACATACAGGTAGGTAGACAGACAGACAGATACATACAGACAGACAATCAGACAGACAGATTCACAGACAGACAGACACAGACAGACAATCAGACAGACAGACAGACAGACAGATAAATACAGACAGACAGACAGATTCACAGACAGAGACAGACACAGACAGACAATCAGACAGACAGACAGACAGACAGACAGATAAATACAGACAGACAGACAGATTCACAGACAGACAGACAATCAGACAGACAGACAGACAGACAGACAGACAGACAGACAGACAGACAGACACGGACAGACAGACAAATACACAGACAGACAGAGACAGACACATACGCATAGATAAACAGACACAGGCAGACAGCACAAACAGACAGACAGACAATCAGACAGACAGACTCACAGACAGATACACAGACAGATTCACAGACAGACACAGACAAACATACATAGACAGACAGACAGACAGACAGACAGACACAGATTGGCAAACAAACAGACAGACAGACATACGAATGATGGACCTGAGCAGGTGAATCCATCTCCAGTGAAGCCATGTGAACACTGACAGAGGTACGAGCCAATAGTGTTCACACATTCAGCATCTGAACTGCAGACGTGTGATCTCTCCATGCACTCATCTATATCTACACACACACACCATAACAAACATATGACATCATCTCTACCCGGCTATATAATGTATATTATAAAAGCTGCACTCCTTTAAGCCAATAACATGGTTAAAGTAAAATAATACCCACCAGCACATGTGAGCCCATCACCTGACCATCCGTCTATACAGGAACAGTAGTAATGTCCTTCAGTGTTAACACATGAAGCGTGTGTATCACAGTCATGAGCGTTCATCTCACACTCATCAACATCTATATCAGAATATACAGTACATGTGTACATTATAATATTCTGATATACATTAGTCTCAAATCTACTGTTATCATCTGAATGTCTGTCTGATGTGATGTGTTACTGTAATGTTTACTGAATCAGTTCTCATCAGTGCAACCCGAGGTTCCTTTCTTTACCGAGTAACCCATCTCACAATGACAGATGAAAGAGCCCTTGATGTTCTCACACTCCCCAAACATACAGATATTTGTCTTGACTTCACACTCATTCACATCTGCAGGAATCAAACAAACAAAATCGCATTTTGTCAATGCAGTTAAATCTCCATCACATTTCTGAAATGTGTGAGCAGAACTCTTTCATACCGACACACGTCTTCATGTCCAAAGATGCCATAAATCCTTCATAACACAGACAGTGATATTCTCCAGGAACATTAACACACTGACCACCTTCACAGATATCAACATCTTCTTCACATTCATTCACATCTGGAGAAAGAGAGACACGGATTCGGTCTGGGCATTTTTATTGACCATATATTTCAAAACTCACATTCTTCAACAACAGAAAAACCTGAGGACCCGAGCGGGTTCGGGTTTAAAAGTTTCACATGTGCCTCAGACATGGGTGGGGTATAATATTAGCAGCCCCGGGTCTCTGGTCATTTTAAATGAATGTGTTTTGCAGATTGGTCCCTAGAAAACCCAAAATATCTCGTGTGTTTGCATCAAATGCTCCTCTGAGCACTTGGGACATTGTGTGGCTGGCCGAAGGTAGACCTGTCAATCAAAGTTGAATGCAGATTTTAGCGGTAACCTTGGTGTCGTCGTCAGATAACAGATGACAATAAATGGAGCAGCTGGCCGGGGGCCACCGGGGGTTTCTTTTTGTCTGACTGGTGCATGTGGGGCTGCAGACTGAACACACATCAGTGCCGTTTACATTCGGGTCCAGTCGTGTTAAAAAAAACTGACACTGGGTGTGACTCAGGTTTACTTTTCTCACGTTTGTCTGAGGTCGGGTCTTTCAAAAATATTATTTATGTACCTTGGGTTTAGGTAAAAAAGTAATTTGGGTTATTTGGGGTTGGGTACATTTCTTAGGAGGAAATGAATTCACTTTATAGAGAAATACTGGACCGCCACGTTTATTAATAGCACAGCATATGTTTTAAACAAACCTGCACATGTGCGCTGATCTGGGGTCAGTGCGTAACCCTGACTGCAGCTGCAGAGATAACTTCCCTCTGTATTACTGCAGTACAGCTCACATCCTCCGTTCTCTATAGTACACTCATCTATATCTGAAACAACAATACACAAACATACTATAACTTCATGATCATTCAAGTGTTGGTGGAAAAATGGATTAAAGTCCATCAACACAACACTTAAGATCGTGGAGAGACAGAAGCACAAAACAGAGATAAAAGAGAGTTAGGTTACATAAAATGAGCAGATGAAAGAAGGCACTAAATTAAAATGATATTACAAAACAATATTGTAGGTTTGATTAGTAAGGCACGGGATGACTGTGAAGCATCTCTAGTTTTACCTGTGCAATCTTTTCTGTCAGGTGTTGTTTGGTAACCGGAGCTACAGGTACACTGATACGTCCCCATTATATTCACACATCTGCCATTATGACACAGTGTTGGATTGGACTCACACTCATTTACATCTAAAGATAAACAGAAATCAGATTCATCCATTAGTTTCAATCAGATCACCCCTAAAAGTTTTGATGAAGACAAAACAAATGAATGCTGCATGTAAAGCTGATATACACACATTCATTCAATCAAGTTAATATCTATCAACCAAGTAAGTTGATTAAAAGGAGAAATGTTATTTTAAAACCCCTTAACTGACGCTGTCCCTTATCATTGGAAAGGTCTAAGAATGTAGTTTTCAAAAGCTTTTATCAGTAATAATAATGCGGTGACAGTAATTTATGACAGTAGTATGCAGCAAACCGTTAACACCTAGTGGTTGCCGTTGTTGGTAAAACCACTAAAATTGTAACACAAACCTCATTTTTTGTGATAATTTTATGTATAAAATATATACTTTATTGCATTATTTTGTTAATAACAATAAATGTTAACTGTTATATTTTTACCTCCAGACACTTCTGTGAAAACTTTAAAGTGTCGTCTTTAAAACAAAACCAAGATTAGGCTTCTAGACCAAAGTTATATTAATTTGAAGGTGTACATTACCTTTTCACCCCACACCCTGCGCCAGTTAAGGGGTTAAGCTCTTACCTTCACAGACGCTGCCGTCTACAGACAGATGAAGACCAGCTGGACACAAACACTGAAAGCCACCATCAGTGTTTTCACAAACACCTCCACTGCAGAGAGAAGGGTCTCGCTCACATTCATCAATATCTACACAACATCAACACATAAACCATACTGAAGGTTATATCGATAGCCATGAACTGAGGATTCATCTATCTGTGTCCTACTGAAGAACTTATAATGGAGCCATCAGAGCTCATGGTATGAAGATGATATAATATAGTCACACTATACACTACACTAATACACTAATTCATGATGACAACACATTTATCCACAAACAATTGTAGATGAGGTACAACCACACCAGTAACATACCTGTAAGATTGACATCTTAACAATAATGATGTGTGCCTGGCATACCAGCACCAAAACACAACATATGCTGGTCTTGTTGGTATGACCACCAGCTAAACCAGCACCAAACCATCACCATGGGAATGATGCTGGTCTATGCTGGTGGTCACCGGCAAACCAGCAAGAAACACAGCATATGCTAGTCTTGCTGGTATGCAGGTTTTTCCAGCAGGGTGATGTTGGATAATGACTAGCTAAGCTTCACAACCATTCAGCGAAACTATAGGAAGTGTCATCCTATAATAAGGTTTATTATTGTATCCAAGGGTGTCGATTTGGGTAGGCACACTGAATTGTCTCTAGCAATAATTACAACCAAACAGTTGATCTGTATTCATATATAACAACTGATGCCCATCTGTTGCTTGTGCTTTCTTACTTATTTTATTTAAAATGTATTTAATCAGGGATCATTTAAATGAGGTTAAAGCTCTTTTACAATCTCATTCTGTAAAAATAGCACTTGGTAACCCAACAGTTATCTGATTTCGTTCTCTGCAATAAGTCCCGCCTCTGCAACTCACATCGCTAATATGATTGACTTTGCCTTTCTTGAGATCCGCCTCTTTAACCTACACCACTTTATGAATGGTTTTGTCTTTACTTGCTATATGTTTGATGTAGGCTGCATTCACTTGTAAGAAGTGAAATGTTCCCCCAATGTTATTGGTTAGCCAGAAAAGTTTTCTTTATGAAAATACAACGTAATTTAGGTTACTGTAACGTTTCCCTAATGTTATAATGGCATTTTCCTAATGTGTTATTTTTAGGTTATTTAAAAATAACCACCTTGCAATTTCATAAGAATGTTATTTTATGGTTGCAAAATTAAAACCTAAAAAGAAAGTTCCCAGAATGTTATTTTTTGTTTTTTTAAACAAATAGCCAAAAAACGAATGTTAGAGGAATGTTCTGTTTTTGCTGGGCTGTAAGTGAGTAAAAAAGAAAGAAAGCATTCTTATATTCTAATATAACAGTTTTATGCACAAAATATGAGACATGTAGTTTCACATAATGATTCAGGGACAGTGTTTTTCATGGCAAAACTACAATAGTTAGCAATAATTGTTTTATTTGTGCTTTTTTGTGATGGCTGTCGAATAAGTATAATGTGTTATATATTTTTCTGCTGGAGCACATTGAGAGGAAATCTAATGGTTTAGTATTTTACTTACCCATTCAGAATTTTTACTGACATCACAAAAAAAATAGGCCAATTCTATATTTGTTGTTCTTGACACGTGTAACATTAATAAATACACTTTAGATTAAGATAATAACATTATTTACGTCCCCACCGATGTCAAAATCAAAGATATGCCTTTGATTGTATCTGTCTGTGAAGCATGACTTACCTATGCAGTTCTTCATCATCATAAATCCACTCTCATAGCCGGGAAAACATTCACATTGAAAACTGCCTAGTGTATTCACACACGTCCCATGAGCGCACACATCAGGGGAAATAATACACTCATCAATATCTGTGGAAATTCACACAGAAATATTGAAATATATCTTTTTTAAATGATGGAAAATGATTGAGTTGTCTTATCTTTACAGACACACATCATCACCCGTGCAGTTTCGTTCATTCATATCCAGCGCAAACCCACTGTCACAACGACATCGGAAGCTTCCCACGGTATTCCGGCATTTTCCATAAGTACAGATGCTGCTGAACACTTTACACTCATTGATGTCTGACGAAGAGGGAAATAAACTCTTGTTTAGATAAACTTGACCTTATAAAAGACATATTAATGTTTAATTTAATTCACCTTTATAGACAGGTCTGTTGGTGAGCACTTCTCCTTTGTTAGCGAATCCCGGTCCTCTCGGACACAGAGCGCTATACCGGTTTGTGCCGGGCTCTGGACATAACTCACAGTCTTTACCCCAGGCCAAACCCACCGTACAACAACACACATCCATACGAAAACGTCCAGGGACCGGCTGCGTACACGCGTCTTCATCGTATGTCATGTAACAGGACTCTGAACGAATGTCTGAACAAACATCTCACATCAGCACCGTATGTACTCATTTATCAACGTTGTATTAAAAAACAATGTGTAATAATATTAAGAACAGATGCAACATCAGCCAGTACAGATGTGAAGATAAAAGAGTTACTCACC
Organism: Misgurnus anguillicaudatus; assembly: GCF_027580225.2. NCBI lineage: Eukaryota > Metazoa > Chordata > Actinopteri > Cypriniformes > Cobitidae > Misgurnus > Misgurnus anguillicaudatus. The sequence goes on from NC_073348.2 coordinate 2,173,402, forward strand.
CACACAGAGACGTCTCGTAACATCTAACACCAAACCATCAGAACACTGACACTCAAAAGATCCTCTGGTGTTTATACAATAACCATCACGACACACACCGGGAAACACTTCACACTCATTCACATCTCAACACACACACATACAGACAAATATAAGAGCTGGCTAAAGAAAATGACATTACTCACAATAAACAAAAGCTGACATGAATACAAAACAGAATGGAGTGATAATGAACTCATGGATGTACTGTCTGTTACCTTCACATATAGAGCCTTTTGGTCGAGCAAATCCTTTTTCACATACAGGATCTGTGTAGAGAAACATCACTGTGATCATGTGGGTTTTGGCAAAGCAGCTGTACGGCAAGCCTACAAGCTTACAATCAAATTGTGTGTTAACAGTTAACAGTTTTAACAGTAAAAACATGTATTTTATTAGGTATGTGAGTGGCATATCTTGAGTTTCAGTGTTTGGTCATTGGGTTGGTTTTAGCCTAGTTTTAATTGATCATTGGTTTTGTTACACAAACAGATGGTATGGGGACCATGGCAGCTTTGAATGGCCAATTACCGCCCAAGAGGTCATATGACTGACACGTAAAGAACCAATTAAATTTCATTTTGTGTAGTGTCATGTTTAGGGGCTTGGAGATGTCGCCACCATAAGGGACCGATGTGCAATCATCATTAACAAACAAATACAAAGTTTATAAAGTTTAGCAAATCTGGCCCATAGTGTAAATAGAGTAGAATATATGGTATTATTGTAAATTTTATTGTCTTTATAAATAGATTATAATCTAATAAAATTGTATACAAATTTGTTTTTGACTATTGAACATTAGATATCATATTAACAGATATATTCAACTAGACAAGCCTTTCCATCTTACAAGGAAATGGCCCATAAAAAATTATATAATACACTGCAAAAAATGATTTTCAAGAAAATATTTTCTTAGAATTTTTGTCTTGTTTTCAGTAAAAATATCAAAAGATTCTTAAATTAAGATGCTTTTTCTTGATGAGCAAAACAACACAAGAAAATAAGTCTAGTTTTTAGACCAAACATATCAAATTTAAAGGGATACTTCACCGATTTAGCATTCAGCTTTGTATCTGTAGAAACCCGGCAGTATTACTGAATGAGCATGTTTCCCTCCATCATTTCCCCCTGAGAGGAGAGATATCTGCATTTTGGTTCTGCAAAAAAGTCCTCCGATGATGCAAAAATCGTCATATTACATCATCGGAGGACTTTTTTGCAGAACCAAAATGCAGATATCTCTCCTCTCAGGGGGAAATGATGGAGGGAAACATGCTCATTCAGTAATACTGCTGGGTTTCTACAGATACAAAGCTGAATGCTAAATCGGTGAAGTATCCCTTTAAGTGATTTTGTGCATAAAACAATACTAAGATTTTTTTTTCTTGAAAATCATTTTTTGCAGTGTAGTAGTTTGACATTACACTGCAAAATTGACTTTCTTACTTAGTATTTTGTGTAGTTTTTAGTAAAAATATAAAAAAAATCTTAAATTAACTCTTTCCCATGCCAGCGTTTAAAAAAAAGTTGCCTGCCAGCGCCAGCTGCTTTTTTCTTGAAATAAGTTTACTTTTATCATAAACATTCCTAGGTCATTTTGCTCATCAAGAAAATACTTCTTAATTAAAGAATTTTTTGATATTTTTACTGAAAACAAGACAAAAATACTAAGCAAGAAAGTCATTTTTGCAGTGTAGTTTGAAAAAAGTAAAACATGCGCTGCAGGCACAAGGAGTTATGGCAATGAATCACAGCGTCTCGTTCCCTATCACCTGTAATAGATTTTACATTGGTAACCGAGACCAATTCTTTTCAAGGCAACTCAACGCTGCATGACATAAGAGTTTTGTATGTTCTGTTGGGGAAACTGTCATGAATGGATCAGGATATTTTCAGGATGAGACAACCAAACTATAGTACCTCATAAAGGTATGTGGCATTACACTATTTGGTTGAATCATTTGTAAATATAATGTCATATATTTTATTAAAATACATATTTATATTAAATATTTGTAATATTACACTGTACCTGTCAAAATTATTTGCAGCATCGTGTGTTACTGTGTGTTATTAGTTTTGAGCGGTTGTTAGCTTAATATAACATACCTTGGAATGTCGTGACTGGCCAATCAGAATCAAGCATTTTAGAGAGCCGTGTAATAAATGTATATTAGTATAGTAAAGTAGAATTGGTGTTGAAACTCTTGTAGGTGTAATAATAAGCAGCAATGTTTATTTGTCATACCGGTTTGGCATGGTTCACATGGACTACCCCAAGCCGATCCCAGTGTAGCACAACATTCAGATCTCAGCGTGTCTGCATTAACATTGACTTCACAATGACCGTCCTGGAGAGTTAACCAGCAAGAGCCCTTCATAGTGTCTGTGAAATACCCAGACAAACAGCAATGGTTTTTATAGCATAAAGTGTAAAACATCAAATGTATTGTGTAAAAAACATTGTGTAGTCAACATGCAGGCATGACCAGAAAATTACAAAAGAAAAACATTATAAGTAATAGATTTAAATTGATGTTAACGTAGCGAAACATGAAAGGAGTGTTTACCAACACATATGAGTCCAGTTGAGTCCAGTTTACTTCCCAGTGAGCACTGACAGGTGAAAGATCCGGCACTGTTCTTACAAACGGCATTAACACATGGAGACCTCACACACTCATTCACATCTTAACACAAAACAAGCACAGAGTTCATAATGAAACTGTACATCAAGCTTTGTTGTTATATAGACCAAACATTTCATTGTCTACCACTGCATCTGATATTAACAGACATCTGATTAGACATTTCTTTCCCCTTCAGTACTGACAACACAAACAGCATGTTTTCAGTCTTAGTGAACATGAGATAGAGTCTGTGTGTTGTATGATGTCATATCTCACCCTCACACGTCTCTGTATCACGTCTGAAGGTATATCCAGAGGGACAAGAGCAGCTATAACTGCCAGGAACATTTCGGCAAAGACCGTTATCACACAGACGACTGTTCACAACACATTCATCAATATCTGTTAACAGAGACAATACACATCAAACATCACTTGTGACCAGAAGACTACAGCAAACTGAACTGGGTACAAATGCATTGCTTAGTCATCTGCCAAAACTCATCTTTTCCAAATATACTTGACAAACTGACACTGACTGTAGACAAACTATTCTAAAATAAATAAATAAATATCTCTTTCTCTCAACAGGTATTGTTTCATAATTGTGAAAACTTGTAACTTGGTATAAACACGTTTTGTATTATTGCCTCCTTATGACAAATCGCTTGATTGTTTCCTTATGTTTGTAAATCGCTTTGGATAAAAATGTCTGCTAAATGCCTAAATGTAAATGTATATTACAGGAATCATTATGTCATCATTTTTTATTAAAAAAATAATTTCTGAATTTCTTTATACTTCACAACAAAATGCAGGTAATTTAATAAATATGTTAAAGTGATTTTAAATGATGAATTCTTTGAAATATCTACTAACCCAGACAGCTCTTTCCGTTCTGATCGCTTTCATATCCGATGTTGCAAACACAACGAAAGCTTCCTCTGAGATTTTCACACAGTCCATTAGAGCAGACATCAGGATCCAGAATACACTCATTAATGTCTGTTTCACAAACACATATCATAACTCTTCAAATATTCAACATTTAAGAGGTGAATTACATGTACAGTATTGTAAAAAATAAACCGGCAGCTCTTGTACACATCTGTGTTTAGTCATTCTGAATCCTCATTACATTTCAAGTCTTTAATAGGTAATGACACAGTCATTGATCACTTTATTACCTACACCTCACTGTTCAAATAAACATACCATTAAAATTATAGACTGAAAATTTCTTTGTCAGTGGGCAAACGTACACAATTGGCAAAGGATCAAATCATTTCACGAGTAGCAATGCTGCTTTGTGAAATATACAGTTAAATAAAATAAATCATGCTGTGATTAGTATTGTTTGTGAAGCACACACCTGTTCCATCAGCAGAAAATCCAACACCAGCCGCACACAATGCCTGAAACTCAGCTGGAACACCAAAAGAAAAAAAATAAACATTTCGTTAACACACTGAAAATTATTACTTGCCATGCGACTCTGCGTTTGGTCAAGTTGCAAATTTGTTGAGAATTTTTTTATGATGAGTTGCAAGTACTTGCGGCAAAATTCTTGTTTGGATGAGTTGAGAGTGATTTTGGTTATTTTAGTATAAGTTGCAAGTAGTTGCGGCGGGTGTCTGCGTTAGGTTGAGTTATGTGTAGTTTGCACAACGTTTCTTTGTTTGATTGAGTTTCAAGTAGTTTTGACTTTATTCTACATTTGGTTGAGTTGCAAGTATTTGTGGGGCATTTCTTTGTTTGGTATAGTTTTATGTAGTTGTGACTTGATTCTACATTTGGTTGATTTGCAAGTATTTGTGGGGCATTTCTTTGTTTGGATGAGTTGCAAGTATTTGTGGGGCATTTCTTTGTTTGGATAAGTTTTAAGTAGTTGTGACTTGATTCTACATTTGGTTACGTTGCAAGTATTTGTGGGGCATTTCTTTGTTTGGTATAGTTTTAAGTAGTTGTGACTTGATTCTACATTTGGTTGAGTTGCAAGTATTTGTGGGGCATTTCTTTGTTTGGCTAAGTTTTAAGTAGTTGTGACTTGATTCTACATTTGGTTGAGTTGCAAGTATTTGTGGGGCATTTCTTTGTTTGGCTAAGTTTTAAGTAGTTGTGACTTGATTCTACATTTGGTTGAGTTGCAAGTATTTGTGGGGCATTTCTTTGTTTGGCTAAGTTTTAAGTAGTTGTGACTTGATTCTACATTTGGTTGAGTTGCAAGTATTTGTGGGGCATTTCTTTGTTTGGTTAAGTTTCAAGTAGTTGTGACTTGATTCTACATTTGGTTGAGTTGCAAGTATTTGTGGGGCATTTCTTTGTTTGGTTAAGTTTTAAGTAGTTGTGACTTGATTCTACATTTGGTTGAGTTGCAAGTATTTGTGGGGCATTTCTTTGTTTGGTTAAGTTTTAAGTAGTTGTGACTTGATTCTACATTTGGTTGAGTTGCAAGTATTTGTGGGGCATTTCTTTGTTTGGATAAGTTTTAAGTAGTTAAGTAGTAATGCAGGACTGTTAATAATCATTTATCAAGTGACAATGTATCAGCTAAAATGCTGAAAATGCGACTGCTAAAATTAACTGTTAAAGCACAAAATAAATCTACTAAGAATCTGTGAATTTGAGTATAATGTGGGTTTATTATCAGTAATGAACTAATCAAGGTAATCATTCAAACACACACTTTACATGTTTAACATCACATGAAGCACATTAATGAATGCTTTTATCTCACAGTGACAGCGGGTGTGCTGAACAGGCAAATATGAACATCACAAAAATCAAATAACAAAATACTATTGCGCAAGAAGGCAAGTTAATGCAGACTCTATTGTCATTAGATTTTACCTCAGACAGACAATGTCTTGTTACAGTTTTACTTTTGTTAGGGAGATTGATCTCACGCTCCTACATTACACTGTAGTGTTTAACTTCAGCAGTGATGCGCAGACCTATAAGCGTAAGACATCAAAGTATCGCAAGAGAGTACTTCAGTATTTTGCACTCTTGCAGAACTTTACATAGATTAGCTGCACAGTGCTGCATAACCTGCATTAGGGCAAATACCATGACTAGTAGTAGAAAGTTCATTTTGACAGATCAAAAATGAAAATAAATCAAGCATGTGTTCCCTCACAACAGACAACATACAGTCCAACAGTTCGAAGTTGCCTTAAACATACTGGCATTCTCTGGGTGCTTTTGTAAACTTCATCAAGGGAAGCAACATGACCACAGAATATACTGGATTATCTGAACTCTTATCATGTCCATGCAAAGCCAGCTCAATGCGCTACAAAACTTTACACAGTCTATCACACAGACCAGGGACATACACAGACACAGACAAAAATACAGCAACTTAATAAAATGATTACAAAAAAAGGTCTTCTACTTCAAAATAAAATATTTTACTTCCATTTAATGGTTGTCTCTCCTTCCTCCCTTACAGCGGCAACCTTCTGGGGGCCATGTCCCTCTGTGTAGATGTTAATTACTTCACTGTGGTTTACAGGAATGTCTTTCTCAATAGCCAGGAAAAGGAGATCAGAAAGCCTATCTTCGGTGGATAGGCTTCTGAGTATGACTTTAACCAGTTTGAGCTTGGAAAATGACCTCTCCACTGTTGCTATTGATACTGGAATTGTTGCATAAGTTCTTATCATTTCCACCAGTGTTGAAAAGATATCCTGTCCACTGTTGTCTCAGTGTTTTTAACATCTCCTTTATGGTGGATGTGTTTGGGAAAGATGCATGCAAAACCCTGAGTTCTGTTTTCAACTTCTAATCCTCTCCTTCCTAGAATTCACACAGTGTGTGAATGGCCTCAAGAGAGCCAGGACCCACTGCATCTTTGCCCATCCAGTTGTTGGTCTTTGTCAAACTGTGGAGTGTGTTCAGTATTTTACTGGACTGTGTCTCACCTTCTCTCCCAAGTCTTCTTTGTAGTTCCTGAGAAAGAACGTCTAAGAATGAATATTACACCTTTACTCTGTAGTAGTCTTCTACTGACTGGAAGGAGTGGTTCTGTGGCTGCACCAGTACTTTGGCTGTACTTTGCAGGCACCCTCCTCTGCCTTTGCTGTCCTGGGGGCTCTTTGGGAATGCTGATCCCAGCGGCTTCTGCCTTATTTGTGGCACTCTTAAACAGTTTTCCAAACTGTTCTTCTGTTATGAGATTGGACATGGTTTCCTTCACTCCATCAACAACAGACTGTGGACAGATCAATATCACAGTTCTGTAGAGCATCAGAGGCAAGAGCAGTGACTTCAAAGACAGGAGTGGCAATCTCAAGGCAGAGCAAAAGTTTATGGCTTTAAGGTACATCCTGGCACCACCAGCAGCAATATCTGGAGGCTCCTGCTCTGTAATGTCAGTGAGGACCTTGACCACAGAGCTCATCACTTTAAGGAGGGCCTTCAGGGCTTTTCTCTGCATGCCCAACGTGTGTCAGAGAGTAAATATATTTGTTTGACAGGGAAGCTGTGCACAAACAAAAACAGGAATATATTTTATTTAAAAAAAATAAAAAGCACCCCCCCAAAAAAGGGCACTTTCTCTCCAGGAATAAAAAGGGCAGTGCCCGGTTACATGAAAGTCCTTAAGCTAAGAAATACCTTAAATATAAGGTTAAGGGGACCCTTAATAAAAAATGGGTTGCAAGAAAAACCCTTATGTGAACCTTAAGCCTGTCAATAAGTATTTACACTTAAAAGCTAAAACATTACCTTAAGTTCTGCTATGCGTTGCTACAAAGTCCTTAAGTCCTATTTTCCCTTAAAAACTTAAGGGACTATAAACGGTCCCTTAACGTCACACGCGATGGCTGATTTTATGGTTATTTAAGAAAGTGAAGTACCAACGCGTATTTCTAACGATCTAAATAATCCCTAGAGAAAAGTGATGCGCATTTTTTAGGAGAATTGCGGTTTGATCGTCCGTCTATCTAAAGTGCTTTAAGTTCAAATTACTTTGAGGTTTTATACATGCTGCACTTTACAGTCTGTTATTTGCGATGTTTCATTGTACACAAATCCGCCGTCTATTGAGCTGCGTGCGTTGATTTGTTTATGCTGTGAGATTTTGTAACTATAGCAACAGCTTCTACGCTGCCGTGTTTTGGCAGAGACTAACGTAAAATACTTAGTATAAACACTTAGGTAAGGGTGACAGTTAAGACCTTTGTTGCAACGCTCTTAAATAAATCCCTTACCTCAGGGATTTTTTTCTCCCTCAGGGAAACCCTCACTTAAGGAGTTTCATCCAACCGGGCACAGGTGCTCAAGCCCCCTTTGATGTCTATGTGTGCACGTGCCTGACACAGACTTTAAAACAACAAACAGGGAAAACAATAAAATGCATGACTTTCATCGCATCCAGCTACCCAACTCCGTTTGCCATAAGTGCTGGAAAAGCCTACAGTTTAAGCTCGACCGCGATCACTTTCTGCTGCTCAATTGGTCCAAGCTTCTTAATCCTTTATTTATTCTTCAACTGAACGCCTTGTATGACAGTCTGCAACGTGGTTATGAGACTCTGAGAGCGGTGCAATCACATAAGTTTAAAAAACATGAAAAACAATTTTGTTCGCTTAAAACATAAGTGGGAGGGTTTGGTGTGCAAAGTGCTGCGCCCTAATACGGATCTGAAACCAGCCAATTAGAGCTCAGCCTAAAGTCACATGCTTTTGACAAGTTTACTGACCTACATACAATCTCATTTGGGTGACACACACCCACAACAAAATGGTTGAGTTGCAAGTATTTGCAGTCCATTTCTTTGATTGGATGAGTTGCGAGTGTTTGTGGTGCACTTCTACATTAGTTTGAGTTGTGAGTAGTTGCAGTGCATTTCTTTGTTTGGTTGAGTTGCAGTGTGTTACTGCATTAAGTTCAGTTGCAAGTTTTGTGGTGTGTTTCTGGGTTTGGACACTGATTGACAGAACGAGAGCAAGAACACATCATAGGCCAGATTTATTAAACTGGGCAAATTAGTGAGAGCAATTCCAAAAAGCGCAAATGGGAGTGATAATACTGCAAGTTATTTACTCAAAAGGTGCAAATTTAATAACGCAGGCACAACAGCTGATTTCCACAATGACCAACGTAATCTACTAAGAGAAGCTCAAAATTAGTTCAGGGTGCAATAAGCAGAGCTGATCTTAAGTTCAGCACCACGGACATTGCAGATGAAAATTTGAGGTGTAAAATCCCAGCTTATGAAGCCATAGTACACTAAAAAGACAAAAAATGAAGGTTTACAAGTTTTGAAAAGTGACGTCTCCTCCTTTGACTAAAAAAAAAAACATGGCTTGGCAAACAATATTTTTTTAAATAATATGTTCTTCTGGCAATACAAATAAACTCTTAGGTGTGGAACAAGTTCTCTGCCTTGAATTGTTTTGCCAAGCCTCATCCTATCAGCTACAATTGCAGCCATTTCAGGCGCAAAATGGTTTAAGACATGCTTTTTTCAGCTTAGTTTTTAATGCCGCAAATACCAGTAATATCACACACTCCTAGGGAACTCCTAGAAATGCATATGCAATAAGGTCAGTCGCAAAAATAAGTATACCACACCTTTTCAGCGCTAATTATCCACTGCGCGTCTTTAGTAAATACAGACAGTCAATATTTAACACCAAAATAGCGGTGTGTGCACTGGCGCAAGCTGATAGTAAATCTGGCCTCATGTGTTAATTAAAATAGTAAAGTATAACTGTACAGTGCACCTGAGTTTCTGGCAGGGCAGGGACGGCACGGCTCACCGAAGGCATATTCAGTGCTGGCACAGCAACACTGGGATTTAGTAACAGCTCGCTGCAAGGGTCGAAAACACAAACCTCTTTTAATAGCTCCATAACAGCTGCTGCGCACGTGTGTGTCTGCAAAAGAAATATATGAGGAACAAAATTAATACAATACTACTGCTTCATAAATACTATAGTAAAAAATACCGTATGTGCACAGAAGAAAATAGTTTTATTAATTAAAAGACAATCCACAGCATAATTGAAAGTACATACAAGAGAACACACACATGACAAACCGTGTCAAAACAGAGTCAAAGTCCATCCAAAAGAGAAATATAACTAATGAAACTAATGTGAGGAGCAATGAAATACAGACTTATGTATATAAAAGACAAAACATGAGTGTATTCTGTTACAATTATAATTGAAATAGTTTGAGACCAGATAAAAATAGATTCATAAAACAAAAGTCAATTATTGAGGAGATGACATTTTGTTGTTTTTAATTTTATATTTAGACCATTCATTAAGAAAAAATATCCAAAAGTTTTGCCAGTCATTTGCATATCTAAATGGCCCTTACATGCAGACAATAAGCTTGCATGCTTCATCTACACTCTAAAAAAAGAATCCGTAAAAAAACGGATAATGTCCTGGCAGAAAATTACCGGTACCTTTTCCGTTATGTTTACAGACATTTCCATTTATTCAAAAACTGAACATTTTGTAGATTTATAGAACACTGTCTTTTTATTTACAGAACATTGTCCGTAACCTTTAGGGACACTTCAATCTGCCTATGAAACGCAACAATGGTGACAATCAACAACAAAGCTTCATGCCGCAATGCATGCTGGTTACCAGGATTGTAGAAAACTCTTTCTTAACATTTACTCTCACCATTGTTGAGATTTGTATCCAAAGTGTTGATGTCTCTGAAGCAAGAACCACAGCTGACACATTTGCAGCAATCTTAGTTAATAGTGTGTTTTTAGATCATCATAGAGTGTCACTCTTATACACTTCAGTTCTTTATTCTTATTTTATCATTTCATATTTAAATGTTAGGCAGCATAACATAAAAACAACTAAGCTTATATGACATCATAGACAATTCTCCTTCCTCAAGCAAAAACACTGTTGCAATGCTAAAAGAGAAGAGTCAGTTCTGTGAAGGTTAAGGGAAAAAAGCCTAACTAAAGGAAACACTAATCACCATAGTGGTGACTTCAAATGAATCTAAAAGAAACACAAACTTTAGATTTATTGTGATAAATGTTGTGGTAAATATCCATTTGACTTACACGTCACGTCAGAAAGAAGATTTGTCTACTATGTGGATGCTGGAATAGTTGAACACTTGTACCTTGTTCTGTCAGCATTTGTTTAGAAGTTAAACATCATCCATGTTAGAAAATAACTCTGCAAGCAAGTTGTAATTTTAGGTTTCAAACAGAGATGGTGATAGAGAGGCAAAAATGAAAGATTGCAGCAGGAGTTATTGCACCCATAATGCAACATGTTTTCAAAAAAACACCTGTAAAAAATAAATACGGAAATTTCCTTCATATTTACACAGTACTTGGTCCGTTTTTGTATGGATTTTTTTTAGAGTGTACTATTAAATTACCCCATAGACCGTTTTTTTTACATGTTTATGTGGCGTTTTAATATGCTTTAAGACAGTGGTTCTTAACGTTATTCATGAAGGCCCACTGCTCTGCACATTTTGTATGTCTCCCTTATTTAAAACACCTGATTCAAATCATCAGCTCATTAGTAGAGATCTCCATGAGCTGAACTGGGGTGCGTTTCTCAAAAGTATCGTTAGACAACTACTGTCGTAAGTTTTGCCGTTACTGACAAAGTTCAACAATTTGGTGTTTCCCGAAACTGTAGTTCAAACGAACATTCGCAAGCTGCATCGCAAACTTGTGTGGTTTGAAAGACAGCTCTTTACCTGTCGTTACAAGCATCGTTCCTTGTTATTATAATATGTAAAAAATAAGCAAAAAACATGAGGTACATTCTATATCCATCATTCTAAATATATAAAAAGTCTTTAGGTTTGTTAACAGAATTAAAGCGCTGCATTTGAAAACTGTGCATGTGCGCAGCCCTACGAGCTTTAAGACCCTGGGGAATTCCTGGGAGAAGTGACGTAAGAGGGAACTTGCGCATAAATTGAATATCTTGGAAAAAATCAACAGATAACAAAATCACGATAACAAAATCAGTCTTCCGATGCAATATATGTTATTTGCAGCAATAATCTGACATTAAATCGATTTGCGCATATTAATTAGTTTTTCGTCTCCCACGTGACATCATCAACTATGTTGTTAAACCAACATGGTTCAAATGACGAATGTGCGACAAATTACTATGCTTTCAGGAAACAGTCTTGACAAGGTGTTTATTTTCTTCAACTATGCATCGTACTATGTTGGTTCAGCAGTCGTTACGTCGTTGTTCGGGAAATGCACCCCAGATTGGCTGCATCTGAAACCGCCTACTTCCATACTATATGGTAGGCGGAAAGGAGTAGGCGAGGAAAGTAGTGTGTCCGAATTCATAGTATTCCAAAAACAGTAGACAAAAAGTACCCGGATGACATACTACTTCCGGCAAGATCCCGAAGTGTTTATCCGATGGATCCCGTGACCCCCGGGAGAGGAGTTATCCAACGAAAAAAGAGAGACGTTGATTTATTAAAAAGTGGTAACGCGGCTCTATTTAAATGCAAATACATATATATTAAACAGCTGTCCATTGTGGTTAAATTGTGCTAGTTTAACATTTAAGCTGTTTTAAAGAATGTTGCAATGGCTCATGTAGGTTGTCTACAAACCGGAAGGTTGGTGATTCAATCCCCGGCTCCACCTGACCAAGTGTCGAGGTATATAACCCTGCTGAAAAAAACAGCATCAAACAGCATGGACCAGTATGGGAATTATGCTGATCTATGCTGGTTTGATGCTGGTTTAGCTGGTGGTCACCAGCATACCAGCACCAAAACACAACATATGCTGGTCTTTGCTTGTATGACCACCATAGGATGCTGGTACTTATGCTGGTTTAGCTGGTGTTCACTAGCAAACCAGCACCAAAACACAACATATGCTGGTCTTGCTGGTAGCTATGCTGTTTTTTTCAGCAGGGAAGTCTATATGTGTACAGATTCATTGTGGACATGAGTGTATAAGCTACATTTTACCTACACAGGTGCGTCCATCTAGTCCTACAGTAAGACCTGCAGAACAATCACACCTGAAAGAGCCTTCAGTGTTCACACAGCGTCCGTTTATACACACACCTGGAGTCTGACACTCATCCATATCTGTGAGATACACATGTACAGTAACATAACACACTTTATTTACCATCAAATCACATGAGAACATTTGTAATATTCCTAATTCCTCATATTCCTTATTGACTAACCCTAACCCTAACACTAGTACACTAAATTACATACTTCTATTACAAATCAAATCAAAGTCTGAAAGAGACAAAGGAAACAGTGACATCTGAGGACAAAAATGTTTGAGTTTCACTATGATGAGCACAGGTGTTTCTCATCAGCATAAACATTTACAGATCTGTGGGCCAAGAGAGCAGCAAGCACAGGAGGAGAAGGTCAGCATGGGTTTGTTTTAAACATTACGGGATGTTAAACATAACTCTAATGTGACATTATAGACAAACTGATCACATGAACATTGCACTACTCACCTGTACAGTATTGTCCACTAGGATTTAGGGTAAATCCAGGTTTACACAAACACTTAAAGCTGCCATCTTCATTGATGCACATCCCATTGAGACACATGTTTGTGCTGGCACATTCATCATGATCTACAAAAGAGGTGTTGGTATAATGTAGTCATCAATCATTGATATATTTTTTTAATTTTATATTTTTATTAGATGCTGCCTTAAAGGGATAGTTCGGCCAAAGATGATGTTGAACCCATGATTTGCTCGCCCCCGGGCTGTCCGAGTTGCATGTGTCCATCGTTTTTCAGACGGACACATTTTCGGATATTTTGGAAAATGTTTTGGATCTTTCTGTTCATTGGATGTGATGTTGCGGGGTCCAGCAATAGTCCACGACCTTCAAGTCCAAAACAGTGCGTCCATCCTTCACAAATTAAATCCAAACGGCTCCAGGATGATAAACAAAGGTCTTCTGGGGGTGATCCGCGCGGTGTTGTTGTGGAAATGTCCATATTTAAAATGTTATTAACATTATAAACTACCTTCCGGTAGCGCCGCCATTTTGGAGTGATGCGCATTCAGGATGAGAGCTTACGCAGCGTACAGAGGTTTCTCTGCTGCTGCTCTGTGCCTCCGCCCTCCGAATTTGTCATACGTCACTAAGAAAAGTGCGTACACTACGCTAATACTCTCTCCTGAGTCTAAGATGGTGGCGCTACCGGAAGGTAGTTTATAACGTTTGCTGGACTATTGCTGGACCCCGTTACATTACATTTAATTAACAGAAAGATCTAAAATATTTTCTAAAATATCCGAAAATGTGTTTGTCTGAAAAACGATGGACATATGCAACTCGGACAGCTTGGGGGTGAGTAAATCATGGGTTTAATATCGTTTTTGGCCGAACTATCCCTTTAATATATCTGCACATACTGGATATTCTGTCATAATAGTCATTATAGCAGTTTTGATTAATGGTGGCTGTTGAATTTTAACTCATTCCCCGCCATTGATGAGTTATCTCGTTAATTAAAGGGGACATTCCATGAAAATCAGACTTTTTCCATGTTTAAGTGCTATAATCGGGTCCCCAGTGCTTCTACCAACCCAGAAAACATGAAAAATAGCAACCCTGTAACTTTGTTTTGGTAAGGCTCTCTCTGCAAGCATGTGAATAAATAGGTCATGCGGATTTCGCTCCCCACATGACGTAGGTAGGGGATCTTATTATAATGATACCACCCCTTTAACTGCGCTATCCAACCATGATGCTGCCTCGAGTGCAAGTGACCGAGAGAAAGTATGACTGACAGCATGACGCGTTTGTATTCCCTCAAACACAAACAGGAGCCTACAATCTACAAGCGAGTGAGCGAATGAACGAGAGAGAGAGAGAGAGACACAACGGTTCGCTCTCAAGTATGTTGTTTAATATGTTTCTCTGAAGTTTATATGAATGAACATGAGGATTAATGCACTGCACAAGACAGAGTAAGAGAACAACGCGTATTCACTATCATACACAATAAGCATAAATATTGTTTAATGTTTCTCTGAAGTTTCAAATGAATACGAGGAGTTACAGGATGGAGAGTGAGAGACTGACAGAAACGCGAATGTGTTCAATATGTGTACACAATAAACTTAAACATGTCATTTGATCTGTTTCTCTAAAGTTTAAGCATTAAACTTGTTGTTTATTACAGATCATTTAAATGTGCTTGTGTGGTTTGGTCAAAAAATAAACTGAGTGTTTGTGGACGTGTATTTTATTTGTAACATGCTGAAAATCATTGTGCCTGTTTAAAACACTGGCAGCATGAGACCTAAAAGTCTTTATTTTTATTCCACAATGTTCCCCATCTGCTGATAAACATGTATTTAGTATGCATAAAACAGATGATTAATCTTCCTCGATGCTCTGTCATGTCTACAGCGCGAGCGCTTGAGATTCCGCCCACCTGAGCAGCTCATTTGGATTTAAAGGGATACACACAAAAACGGTGCATTTTTGCTCAGCCCCATAAAGTGCCTATTTTAACATGGCACAATAAATTACCTATATGGTATTTTGAGCTAAAACTTCACATATGTACTTTATTTAATATCTTAAAAACATCTTGTGGAATGTCCCCTTTAAGAGAAAACATTTGCATGAAAAAACTTGTTCCTGATGAATTCTTATGGTTTATTAGATAACCGTTCTGAATCTGATCTCTAACAAAATTCCTTCAAAAAAAGCAATTATTTAAGCTTTTTGCTAAAAATTTAGTTTTTTTGAAAAAAATACCCATATTTAAGAGTATAAGCAGAAAAAAATTATAGACCGTTTCAACAGTAACAACATAAACAAGCGGCTGTCGCGGTCCGCACGTAACTTCTGGTAAACTCTGCTAAGAATAAATAACAACAAAGTACTTTAAACGTAGTTTATTTATATAACAAGAAAAAAAACAGCACATAGATTACCTAGAAAACCAAAACATTTGTTATTTTCGACGAGGCATTTGTTCAAGAGATCAGTTTAGCAACTAGTCAGACCATTAAAAAAAAAACGAAACCGGAAGTAAGATTCAGATGTGGCAACATTTCGATAATGGCCTTCGATTATGAAAAACGAAACGTTGCCCAACAGTGTGCAGATATTCTGTTTAAAATTTTAAACACCATTTTTATAAAAGTTAACTTTTTCCAACTTTTACAAAACAAATTTCCCTATAATGACCATCACTCAAATGCACCTGTGGATGTACTTACAAAATAACCCCACACAACTTGTTTTGAGCAGGACTTCTTTTAGTCCCTTTTGTAATACCATTGTAAAAAAATAAAGCTGCAAAATCATAGTGAGCTTGTAATAAGGCAACATTTTTAAGGTTTGCGGATTCAAGAAAACTGCCTGTCTTGCTAAAAATGTCATTTGATTACAAATGTTTCAGTGAGCTGACACTGACATACTTTTTCATGTCAATCTACTATCTACAATAAATCTTAAATACATTACTTCTCATTTGGGTGTAATAATTAAATGACCGACTTGTACCTCTAATTTAGAACAATTTTAACTCAGCTGCCAAGCCAAATAATTTAGCTTCAGCTTTCCCCAAATGTAAAGAAGGCTTGTTTTGACTAAACCATTCGAAGACCTCTTCAATCTATCTGCTTAACACATTTTCAATGTGTTTTCCCCTCTTGAGAAACAATTATTGCTGAAGTTTTTTTGAACAAGTCATTTTTAAATCATTAATATGTAAAAGAATGGACCTAAAACACTCCCCTGTGGAACTCATACACATAAAATAGGCAAACAATCTGAAAATTCACCATATAAATACACCATTTGACACCTAGGAAGTGATCCATCCACAGGCCTTATGACTATCAGTATTAATTTCTATAGCATTGGCAAGTTACAACTGTACAGCATGTTGGAAAACCATGAACTCATCTAGATAAACACTTGAATTGTCTGAAGGGTCAAAATCAAGGGGTTGGGGGGTCTGTCCAAATCAACTTTCCTAGTCCACTTGACTATATATCCGCTATATATATATATATATATATATATATATATATATATATATATATTATTTGTAGTATAAATACTACAGCGCAATGTATAATAGGAGTTATTTACCGTAGAGAGATTGAGCACTGATAGAATTGCGAATGCTCGGGACAAAAAGTTAATGTCAAGGCCTAAATGTAAGTAATGTAATGAGAATCAGCAATGTAAGTCCTCTCTTTATCTTTATATTTCTTTGAAGCAGAAGTTGTTGGATATCTACTGAATCACCTGTAAACTGTGGCTTGAGTCTCACCAATGCAGATGTGTTTGTCTGGAGCTCTGATGTAGCCGACGTGACAGGTGCAGTGATAAGAGCCCAGTGTGTTCACACAGTTTCCATTAGTACAGGGATCAGATGCACACTCATCCACATCTAAACACACAACACATATTCTTATCATTCAGTCAAAATCATTGCTTCAGAATATACAGATATAAGATGTGTTACAGTGAAGGTGATCTGAGGTTATGATATGATGTGATACAGTGATTGTGTGGTGACCTGAACATTCTCCCCTGTGGTTTTCTCTGTATCCAATGTTACAGTCACAGCGGTAGGCTGAACCCACAGGTACACAGCGTCCATTCAGACACAGGTTAGGAAAAAGACGGCATCTGTTCACTGTATCATTCATACTGACTAAAAATCAAACATCAACTCATGAGACAGTATGTTGTTTGCTCAGTAAAAGTTTGTTTGATGTATAAAGTTTTGCTCACAGAGAGGTCGCTCTGGTCTCTGTTCATGATGGAGAATTTGAGGCATATGAGGAATCTCATGAACCGGAGGTGTTTTTTGTTCATTGTCCAATGAATGAAGACTCAGATCAGGATCTTCTTCATTATATCCTGTGAGAGCAGAGCCCACCAGACACATTCTGAAGTATTCATCTGTCAGGAGAGAGAGAGAGAGAGAGAGAGAGGCCTGATACATCATATGAAGATATATAAAATTATTTTGTGTTGTTGCTCGGGGGTGACGGGTCTTTGATGCGCAAATATAAAAGCACAGAGACATATACCAGTATCTCTACAATAGGAAAGTCAATCGAGCGTTTGTACATGGAATAGATGGTTTGATGGTTTAAATGTCACTACTGTCCATCTGGTGTGAGTTTTTTTAAACTCCAATTTTTAATTGACTTGTTTGAGTTTTTATGGCGACACATCAAGCTTATCACGCAGTCCAATAGACCTTTCTCACAGTAACCGGAAATACGTAATCGTCGTGAAAGCGGAGTTCCTGTCAAGCGTAAACACGCTAAAAAAACATAAACCCGGGCAAGTTTGAAATGGATCAAAGAGTCTACACAACTTCGTTAACGGATTTGCCAAATATTACATTTGCTGATGTGACACAACTAATGGAGGAAAACTTTTTCCATGAAGAATTTGTCCATACATTTCTAGGTAAGTAGAGAGCAAGTCTAACTGTTACTGAACTGTTAACTAAAACGACACATTATTAGCGTGTCCACTTACACATAATGTATGTATAGTAGATGATATAGACTACCTTACTAAAACATTATAGTCTGCTTTGAATGAAGCATCATGGTACCAATTACCTTAAATTACTGCCTATGATTGTCCAAGTGAACGTCTTGTGTGTAGCAACAATAACGTTAGCCGGAAGCTATCATTATTGGTCAAGATTTTTGTCTGGTAATGTCTGTGATTGTATGTTTGTGTGTAGGGGTGAACTTGTTCCAAGAAAAAAGGGTAGAGACAGCATTTGATTGCAAGCAGCGACCAGTGAGCCCTAAAATATAGTCGTCTTTAGTGAAGTGTCTGGTGCATACATAATGCTCCCCTTTCTTATGGTCAAGTTAGGTCCTTAATCTCGCCGGATAGCCTGAATCCATTTCTGTCTAACTTCACCATCAACAGAGAATTAATGGAACAGATACGGCTTTTTACATTGCCTTGACTGCCGAGGAAGTAGATTTCCGCGACGATTGCGTATTTCCGGTCATAAATACGGAAGTTGTGAGAAAGGTCTATAGTCGCCAGCATCTTTCTCATTCAACACATTATAAGTTATTTGAACAAACCATAATAAACAAATAAAACTATCACATTTTTTGTATTATTTTTGTTTGATAAAAATATTATTACATTGCTTCTTACAGGCTACATGGAGTCATGAAATTATAAAATTATTTGCTTTATCATTTAAAACATAACAAAAGTACCCAGAAACACATTACAATCTATTATAAACATTAACTAATAAGCAGTTTATGTCGTATATATTCTGTACTGTAGCATTTTTGTAATAATATATACAATAATATATACTTTTTACTTTACTTTACTTTATACTTTATTGTCTCATTTCTGAGAAATTTGTCTTGGACATCAAAAACACAGCCAGTGCGAACATATGTAACCATACAAAAACATACAATGAACAAACCGGGTTAAATACCCAATTACAATATACACCAAAATCCACAAAATAACACTAGTTACCGCATACACAATCTCTAAAACGTGTTTTAAAAATTTATTTTGTCCCTATTCAGCATTCTAATTGCAGAGGGAACAAATGAGTTTTTAAGACGGTTAGACTTACACAATGGGACTCTATAACGTTTCCCAGAGGGCATTAAGTGAAAGTTTCTATGTAAAATGTGTGTCTCATCAGCAACAATTTTCCTAGCGTGATTTAAAACCGATACATCATACAACTCTTGTACAGTTTGTTTCTCATTCCACCCGATAATTTTATGGGCATTATGTACCAATCTCCCAATCCTGGATTTTAACTGGACAGTCAGGTTACCATACCATGCTGTAATTCCATATCGTACTAAGCTCTCAACCGCAGACTGATAGAAAAGGTACATAATCTTCTGATTCACTCCGAACACATTAAGCCTACGCAAAAAGTAGAGCCTCTGCTGCAATCTGGAACACAGATTATTAACATGAGAAGACCAACTAAGTAGATTATCCATGAAAATTCCCAAGTATTTATACGAGGAAACCTGTTTAACATTGATACCCTGTATCGTTACTGGACTGTGGTCTCCCACATGTTTTGGGTCAAAAATCATTTCCACTGTCTTCGTTCCATTTAATTGTAAAAAGTTCCTGTCGCACCAGCAAACAAATTTGTCAAAAGCAGAGAAGTATTCTGTAATATTTGTTTGCCTGGTCAGTAGACTGAGAACAGCTGTGTCATCAGAGTATTTTATAAAAAACGTATTGTCTTGACTAGCGACACACTCATTAGTATATAATGTAAATAAAATAGGTGAGCTAACGCAACCCTGTGGAGCCCCCGTATTCGTAGTTTCCACTTTTGAGTAAGAATTATTAACCCTGACCCGTTGTGTCCGGTTAGTTAAAAAAGAATAAAACCACTTAATACAATAAGGGTTCACATTTAGCTCTGTTAACTTATTAATTAGTACAATGGGCTGTAGTGTATTAAAAGCCGAACTAAAATCTATAAAAAGTAAACGAGCATACGCTTGGGCATTTTCCAGGTGAGTGTTAACCAAGTGAGTGATGCAATTGACAGCATCCTCAGTGCCTCGGCCGGCCTTATACGCAAACTGTAGTGGATCTAGGAATGGCTTAACCTGCTCCTTTAACTCTGATATAACAAATCTTTCGAAACACTTCATAACATTGGAAGTTAACGCTACAGGTCTAAAATCACTATTTTCAACTGGACCATTTTTCTTAGGAATCGGTACAATTATGGATTTTTTCCAAATTGATGGAATGATGTGGGAATCCACTGAACGTTGAAAGATAGGGCAGAAGGCTTTAGTAAGTTCTCTACCACAGCTTTTTAGCAAAACGGTAGAGATCCCATCAGGACCTGTAGCTTTTTTTGAGCCTAAGCCTCTAAATAGCTTGCTAACTTTACGAGGATCCACCTCTATTCTCTGATCTAAGTCACATGTAATGTTATCCAATGTATCCAAATTTTGCACTGGTGACTCATACCGAAGAAAGAAGGCATTTAATTCATTAGCTTTGTGCTCATCCTCACTGGTTATGATTCTTTTACGAGATGGGGCCATATTGGTTGCCACTTTTATGGCGTCCCACATTTTTTTAGAGTTCCCTATATTAAAGTTATGTTCTATAGTGTCCTTATGTTTTTTCCTTGCCTTCCTCAGTAAATGATTTAATTCCTTTTGAACTGATTTATAGTAGCTACTAATATAGTAGCATAATATTAGTTGTTTTTAAACAATTATTGTATTTATTATTTACTGGCAGTTTCTATGAAAGCTTTAACTGGATGGATTTGTAAATACAGATAATGGGTGCACGTGCGACACAATACACATTCGGCTCTTGTGGATTATAGACAAAACACATTTTTTTAGAGATTTATGTTTCTATTATGGCAACCCCTCATTGCACAAATTATGCCGGTCTTTCTGGATTTCATAATAAACATTAAAAAGCCAGTCAACACCGCACACTCGTGTCCCTCGCAATACCAATACTACGAGTTAGCTTTAGTGGCTCACCAGGAGTTTTACACAAAGAAACTAGAAGGTGGCGCCCACATTTATGTCAAAAATAAGGTGGATATACAGATATCAGTTCTTGAAAGCTGTATTTTGGACCACTTATAAAATCCTAATAAGAAAGTGTTTCTCCACATCTCATAAAGAAAAACAATCAAGAAGCTCCTTTAACCTAAACCGTTCAAGGAACAAGTGATTAACAGTTTCTTCAGTCCCACAAAATAGACAAATTTTCCCCACTGCTTAATTTAGATTTGCCACATGCGTATGTAGCTATAGCCACGTCAATCAGTCTCTACTGAAGGTCCGCAAAATGCTGTTCAACAGTTGTCTCACCCAAAAACCTCCAGCAACAGTTCTGACCAACTCCAATTCTTACTTTGTTTAACACAGTTTGATGGGTAACTTTTACACATGTTATGTGCAAACTTTACTTCTTAATGTCCTAAGAAATCTAGAATAAATGAATGGCCAATTTCCTCATTATCTTCCTGTACAGCTGCTGAAACTTCAATACGTGGAACTCTATCTCCATGACATTTTTGAAATAGTGTAACAAGGACTGGACAACTCAACCAACCTCCTATCAGATTAAGCATAAACGAAGACCCTTCATACAGCAATTATATCCAAGAAATTATTTTCTCCCCAAATTCAATAGTGTTTAAAGCATTAAAAACGCTATTCATAACCTACACGGTCAAAAGCCTACTGCTGGTCAATGGATAAAAACCCACATAAAGATTATTTCTGACAAACAAATCAATAACATCTCTCAAAAGAAACAAATGATCCATTATTATGCAGCCAGGAATACAGTAAGGTTGCTCTTTTTCAACCACCACTTGCAAAATATTTTTAATTCTGTTGGCTAAACACTTAGACAGTATTTTGTAGTCTGAGCACATTAAAGACACAGGGCGCCAATTTTTGAACAACCCAAGATCTTTTTAGCAGGAGTAAAATCACTGCTCTCTGACAGCTGTTTGGTAAACAACCTCTTTTTAAAACATTCACAAAATAGATTATACAAATCTATACCTAAAACACTCCAAAACATTTTATAAAAATTCCCATGGTAAACCATCAACTTTGACTTTCCTGTAGAAAGCTGTATGCCTTTTTGTCCTTGGGCTTTAATTTAGGAAGATAAAATGTAATTTAGTAAAGTTGAAATGACTTACTTTTTACTTTTTTTTAGACCACTTTACTTAAGTAAAATATTATGAAAGTACAGTAACTTTTACTTGAGTATAATATTTTATTACGTTTTCCACCTCTGTTTTTATAATATTACAATCTTAAGTCACCATATGATGATCTGAGAAACAATTTGGTTGTATATTAGTGCGAATAAGCCTGTTTATACTATTTACTTAGTATATAAACTATGCAATCTAGCCCCTATCACAACAGAATCTAATATCTTTATCTAAGTATTTTGCTTAACTAACTTATTTCTATTTCTCAATATATCCACTAAATTAAAATCCTTTACACTATCAAGAAATAACATCCTAGATTTTAAATGAGGCTCCTCCCCATTTCTATCCAACAAAATATTTGTTGAGCAGTTCCATTCTCCCCTTGCTACAACACACACACTGCCATCATCATATTGTTTTATTGCTTTCTTTAGCTTTTGAAGTTGTTTCACAATCTCTTTCTATATTTGGATCATACACATTAACAAAAAAGAATGTAACACCTTTAAATGAGAAAAGAAATGCAACACCCACGCTAACATTTGTTTCATGACTTAAGTACTATTTGCATGGGATTAGTATAATCTGGGGACCTTGTGTAATTTAAAAATTACCTCCCTACATCTGAGTTTTGTTTGCACGGGATAAGCAAAGCCTGTGATTTCAGAGTCCTGTCCTATACAAGCTACACAGATTATGTTTGTGTCTACCTGCTTGGATTTACTTTTATAATAAATATACTGCACTTGGATCCTCAGCCTCTTCTTGTCTACCAACCCACATCACACAATCGGACAGCGACGCCGACGATATTTTTCTTGCGTTTTGAAACATCACATGTATGGAAAATCCATATTAAAATGATATGCAGACAACATTATGCCCAGTTAAACTAAGCGTTGTACGCTCCATATATGGTTGTTCAAGGCGGAGATGCACGTACGCACAATCTTTCACTGACTGGGATTTATGAATGAAATTTTGCACAGTTTCTGGTTTTATAAATCTAAAAACGTTTACAACGTATACAAATTCTGCCTTACGTGGGTATGCACAGTTTAAGGATGGAATCTACTCAAAGTTTTATACACGAGGCCCCTGGAGTTTCATGCCTTAGGCCAGCCCACTTTAGTTCACGACTGACTATATTTATATTATGTAATTAAAACCATCAGTATATAAGTCTTCTGTAGTGCAATGTTCTCTACAGCCCTTTAATTCATTGTATTTTAAAAATATCAGTGCAAATTCAGCAAGTGTATTCACAATAAAAATGTATTAGAATGTCTAATAACAGTTTTCTCTACAACACAACAATGTTTAACATCATTAAAGCTATTTTCTGTAAGAAATAGTGTTTATAAAAATACAAACCTTAAAAATATCAAATAAATACAAACATAAAAATAACGATTAAAATAACATTTATTGCACTTACTAATGATATAATCATCTCCTTTTCCTATGCACAAATCAAGGAAACAGTTGCTTTAACACTTTAAATATTTTTAACAAATATGAGAATATTAGTTAAAGGTTAACTTCCAACACTATTCTTTAATGCATAACAATTTTCTATCCTGAAATATGAATATATATTTTCTGTGCAAACATGTTCACAAATATACAACCCTTAAACCCAAATAAAGAATAAAACAAGAATAGCAGTGTTCTGCTAGACTTTGCTTTCACAGCATTCCTTTCTATTGACATTTCTTTCCCCTGAAAACAAACAGGACAAACTGCTCCATAGAAGGATTCTCATCAATTCCTTGTAGCATTTCCCTAGCTGTCCTGACAATGGAACCCTCCAAAAGGGGAATATTTAGTCAGTTGTAGCCATATTGTGAAACCTAAGCAGACATTTACTTATTTCTTCCAAAGCTGAGCTGGGGAGTTAATTTACCTTCACATGAGCATTAAAATGAGTGTGTACTTTCACCTTAAAATCAGTATCAGCTGATGCCAGTTTTTAATATTGTGCAACTCTCCTGGCATCTATAAGCTCACACTCTTCCTCCTCTTGCAACTTTAGCTTTAGCCCACTTTTTTTAAATTTATCAGCTGCACACATAACTCCTTCAAAGTCTCTAGCAAACTTCTTGAGGCCCTCCTCTGTCCCCTCAACCAGGCATTGAGGTGTGATAATATCCATTCTCCTGGTCTGTAAGAATTTTGAAGTGGGGGGGATGTAATCTCAAAAATCTGGAGGAAGAGTTGAGCCATGAGCACGGTCTTATACTTCAACAAGCCTTCTATGAATCCCTGGTTGGCTTTTGGGTTGTCAGACACTGGTGTAGGACGAGAAGGCCATCCGCAAACTGTTCCCACAAAGATGGGAGCATGAAATTGTCCAAAATGTCTTGGTATAAAAAAAATGTCTTGGTATGATGAAGCATTAAGAGTTCCTTTCACAGGAACTAAGGGGCAAGCGCAACCCCTGAAAAACAACCACACACCATAATCCCCCTCCATCAAATTTTAAGGCTTGGATGGAGCAGCTTGATCATGGAAACCCATTTCTTGAAGCTCTCTATGCACTGTTCTTGAGTTAACCTGAAGGCCACACAAAGTTTGGAGATCTGTAGTTATTGACTCTTCAGAAAGTTCCACGCACTGTGAGTCTTAGCATGCACTGACCCAGCTCTGTGATTTTACCTGGCCTACCACTTCAGTTGATGTTGCTCCCAATTGCTTCCATTTTCTTATAATATTACTAACAGTTGACCGTAGAATATTCAGTGGTGAGGAAATTTTATAAATGGACTTATTGCACAGGTGGCAACCTATCACTGTACTACACTTAGATTCACTGAGCTTCTGGGAACGACCCATTCTTTCACAAATCTTTGTAAAAGTTGTCTGCATGGTAAGGTGATAGATTGATTTATACACCTGATGCCATGGAAGTGATTGGAACACTTGAATTCAATGATTTGGAGGGGTGTCCCAAAGCTTTTGGCAATAGAGTGTATCGAAGTATGACTGAACATTGGTCTTTGGATCTGATATCTTGGGGAGTGTCAATCTGTACTGAGAATATGTCAGCTTGTCTCACCTCTTCTGCTATAGTCACCTTTATCAGTTGGCTGATGACATCAAAAACTTTATTTTATTTTTCTTTAGACATAAGAGTTACTAGAGCACCTCTGCATTTTGTACCCGATTCATGCTGCTTTTTGCTATTTTCGATGCAAGTGTTAGCATGCTGTTGGAGGCAAATGTCATACTCAACTCCACAACATTACTATGATTAACAACAATGTTTTCTAAGCTATAACCTGCCTCCTCTTTATGTCCCCTGTAGCTAAGGTCACATTTGCTTATGACTTTAACAACATCCACTATGCACTACATCACCCGACGTTTCTTTCTCATTTGCTCAGAATGCAGTTAACAATAGAAAATAAGAAAAACATTTATGTATATCTTTTGACTGAGATTGAGCAAAGTAATCAAATATATCAGCAGAATCATCTTCATCTTCCTTGCTCCTAGCCTGCTTAGTTGTTGCCTCTACTATCTGTTTCTGAGTAGACTCTGCTCTTTCTTTTATACTTCCTTCTGTATCCCTAGACTCAAGTACACCTGTATTTAATCACAATAAAGAACATTCTACATTTTAACATATTTGATGTAGAAAGCACTATTCCCTTTCAATCATGGGCTTTGTATATTTACTGTTCTTTGTTTATTAATAGCATAATGTAGTAACACTTGGGCATAAAAAGCTGCCATAACTATTGTGTTCATGTTTGCTTATTTACAAACTATGGTACAACAGCTTACCTCTGTCTTCAACAGTGAGAGCATCAGTCTCTTGCATGATATTACTGGGTCCTGGCTCTGCTTCTGACACTAAATTACATTTTTAAATTATGATAATTTATGATAATATCTCTAAACAAAGCTTTCTCCAGAATAGGGGTGGGCGATATACCTGTAAAAAAAATTAACCAGTAGAAATGTTTTTGAATTATCGTTTGTATCGCGTTTGCGCTCGCGTGATGTTGAACGTGACGCACGCAGCCACGCATGACGTATAACGTATTCACTCACAATGGAAGGGGAAGCCAGTGCAACAGCAGCAGTGGCGGGCACTACAAATCTCTGTAACGAGGAGAACGACAAAGAGATTGTCAAGAAAAAAGGTGCAACATCTGTAGTGTGGAATTTTTCTTTTGGTTATAAAAAAGTGATACAAGTGAGACACATGTGATTTGCAAGGTATGCATGACGACTGTTCCGACAACCGGAGGAAATACGTCAAACCTGTTTTATCATCTGAAATCAAAGCATCCATACGTGCATGCCCAAAGTAAAAAAAATGTGGATTTCCACCACACAACCCCGCCTCCCGCCTACCAGACCGCTTCTAAACAACATGTACAAACATCATTAATGACGTCTTTTGCTAAAGCAGTTCCTTATGAAAGGAATTCTCGAAGATGGGTGGACATAATCAATGCACATATGCAAAGATATGCCACCTATCAGTACAGTTGAAAAGGAGGGTTTTAAAGAACTGATTCACACACTGGATCAGAGATATACAATGCCAAGTTGCAAATATATACGACAGGTGGAGTTGCCGAGTTTATAGGTGTCTTGCTTTAGCGAAGTTGAAAAAGAGATATGTGATGTTGCATACTTTTCAACGACTACAGACCTCTGGATGAGCCGTTCAACGCAGCCTTACATGAGTCTAATGATACATTTCATAACAACTGGACTCTGTGCAGTAAATGCTTACAAACCTCTTATTTCCCGGGAGACCACACAGGAGAAATGATTACAAGGACTCAGAGAGGCATTGGAGTCTTGGGGATTACAAGAAAGCCGTCAAGTCAGTGTTACACTGCCAACGCGACTAATAACATCACAGCACTTCAACTTAACAATTGGACCAGGCTACAATGCTTTGGCCATTGCTACACCCAGACCTGCCAACCTGTACGCATTTTGCGTAGCAGGTACTCATTTTACCTCAAAGTACGGTGGTACGATTTGTCTCTCTAAACTATGCAAAAACCAGGTAACGCCTCTGCCGCACGAAGTACTCAAAACAAGCAACAGAAAAAAGAAAAATATGTCCAATCATAGCACTGGGCTCATCCACTAAATAGAAAGTCGGGATGATTGACAAGTCATATGGCCAATCAGTAACAAGATTCTGCTATCGACGGAATCACAAAAGCCTGCGTGATCTCCTTCATCCACCCGCAGTTTCCCACCCGCAGTTTCTGACAATCTTTTTCAACAGAGAGTCAAGACGTCTGACTTGCTAAGGTAAACTGGTCAGGGTGGATGTGCAAAGTTGAAATAATGATTTAGCTTAATTTTATGAAGTCGACAGTCTCGCGGGCTCCGTTTAACGTGCACTTGACCGCAAGATGCGCTAACAGTACTTCTGATTTGTAAATTAGCATAATTTATAATTGAGCGCTTATGAAAAGTACCATGATTTTACCATGGGGCAGATCATCCAGTTTGAGTCAAATAAAAACGGAAAGTTCACTTTCAGTGAAGGGAATTCACCTGACTCACTCAAGAAAGAAATCATTAAGGTTAGGAATAATATGAGGGTCAGTAAATGATAACAGAATGTCATTTGGGAACTATCACCCACTATTTAACAGGAATATCACTTTAACAGTGTTTGTGCAGACATGCTAAACTTTGGAGAATACAGTATTTAACATTAATAATGTTATTAATCACCATGTTTGGCAAATTTTGTTAAACATGATTTAATTCACATTTATAATTATTTTTAAAGCAGATTATGGCAGGATGGGAAAAAAGTGAGTACAATGTGCAGCATGTTACCTTGAAAGTTACCAAGAGGTGTGTGTGTGTGTGCACGTGTTAAATTATATGTTTAAAACCCGTGTTCTGTCCTTTCGGCTGATGCTACTGTACTCAAAAAAAAAAATTCCAAGGTTGGCAGGTCTGTACCCCAGTGGTTCTCAAACTTTTTTAGCGTGCGGCCCCCCTTGTGTACAGTGCATTTCTTTGTGCCCCCCCAAAGAAAATTTATGACAAATTTGTTCTAAAATGTAACATTTTAATTAAACAAAACATACACAATTATGCAAAGTAGTGCTGTTGTTAGTAATCTTATATTTTTTATGGTTTAATTACACAGAATTTATGATAAATTAATGTATTTTATAAAATCTCATAAAACTGGGGCCCCCATGGCACCATCTCGCAGCCCCCAGTTTGAGAACCACTGGTCTACACCTCGCAATTGGTGTGTTTAAAAAAAATCCACAATTGTCTGCAAATGTCTAAAATTACATTTATTTTTAACAGTAGTAATGTTAATGTTTTGTATTTTTGTTGTTTATTTTTATCGTTATTATATTGCACTAGTAGTATAGTCTTTTTATGTGTAGTCATTATTATAGCTACACATTATTATAGCTACATTTATAGCTAGATTTTACATCTTGTTATCCCTTTTATTTATTTTAACACAAAATAAACAATGTATTAAAGAGGATAACACAAAACAATGTGTAATCATTTTTTTTATAAAAAAATGTATACAAAATTATAGTCCACATTTTTAGTACAATAAAAGTTTTATTTATAATTTTTTAGTAATAAAAGTTAGGATTAGGCAGCTATTCAAAATCTAAGGTATAAATTACAACAGTTGTGTTGTTGTCTTTTGTTTTAAATTCAATTAACATTTTTTTGTTTTCTTTAACTAAACTAAGCATTTTTTTTTATTTATATCCTCTTTTACAGGGCATGGTATGAAACTGCTACAGGTGGATCATGCTGTAAGTGTGTGTAAGAGGGTAGTAAGTGCCTTCTCTAATACATGGAAGAGAAAGCAGAACCTAGCTGTCGCTCAAACAGAACTGGGCTTGCCTGCCCAATTAATAACTGAAACAGTAACCAGATAACCAGAGAAGTGCGTATGGTGTTGTGGATCGTGTGGCCCATGGTGGCAGTAGGGTTATAAGATGGGCAGGCGTATGTTATGGACAGGAAACACGGGTACATTTTATTGATGGGATTTTGAACAGGTCTTACCAATGGGGTAAGAAAAAAAATCTTGAAATAAGTTTACTTTTTTCTTAAAGATTTAATTCAAGGAATATTTTCTCATCCCCTTGGTAGATATTTTTGCTTGTTTTAAGCACAAATTGACTTAAATTTTTATATTTTTCTGTCTAAAAATTAGTTTTTTTCTTTCTGTCATGTTGCTTATCAAGAAAATGCATCTTGGTTAAAAATTTTTTTGGACATTTCTACTGAAAACAAGACAAAATTACTAACTAAGAAAGTCATTTTTTTATGTTTCCTCCACATTAGAATTCATATTAATGCTTTGACCTCTCTCATTTGTCACTCTTTCTTTATGTCAGCGTGATAGTCTCACGTGTCCTATGGCGCCACACTCAAAACAAAGCATTTCACCAACGCTCCCATATAACATGTACGATTTTCCATTAAACACACACTGGAAAGATACATTTAGGCTGCGTCAGAAACCGCCTACGTCCATACTATATAGTAGGCGATAAGCAGTTTGTCAGAATTCATAGTATTCCAAAAACAGTAAGAACAAAGAAGAGGCGTCGTCATATTAGGAAATTGAGGAAAGCAGCAAAGCGGATGTATTCAAGTGTAAGTACCTCAGGAAAAACATTGTTTTGTGTGATTAAACTAAACTTGTATAAAATCATCCAAACAAATGACCGTCTCGCTTTAAGGTTTAAACAATGTTAACCAATGGAACAACTTTGTAAATTGTCTGTAAAATGTGTTTAATCAATGTTATTAAAGTACATCATCTTATTGCTGCTTTCTGTAGACAGATGGGTTTGTTAAGCAATTTAATGAGATAATTTTACATCAGTTATTAGGGAATTAAAACGGTTTCATGTTTGTATGTTTCTTTTACCAGTGGGGATATTTTGGAATATATTTGTTAGCTTCAGAGCAAATTACTAATGCCTTAGCTTCTTAATGTAGCATTAACAGGTATATAATGAATCTAATCACTAATATTTAAATACTGATTTGATGTTACTAGGACTAATAAGTGCCACTAAAATATGTTTCTAATCAAGATTTGTTTTCAAGAAATGACTCATTTTACTCCCAACAGCTTTTGTAATTATGTTTCAGTGCAAAACGAAACTGGCAAAAAGTATTCTAATATTCACAGCTTGGTAAAGCCCATTGAGTCAATTTTTGCAAAGACATAAGTGTTGTCGCCTTGTTATATAAGTTTCATCTGTGAATAATAATAGATCAATTAGGTCTCAGGTGTGTATAAAAAGAACCCCAGTACACTATACCTTCACATCAACTGCAACTAGACCTCTGCAAATATGCCTAAGATTCACCCTGAGACTAAAGTTTTGATTATCAAGAGGCTGAAGACCAGATCCACTGCTGATGTGACAGACACCTTCAATGTGTCTCAGCGTCAAGTACAGAGGATAAAAAAAGATTTGAAGAGACTGGAGACGTTTTTGACAAGCCCAGGTCAGGCAGACCCCAGAAGACAACTGCTCGAGAGGACCATTTGTTGGCTCGAAAATCCAAGGCCAGCCCATTTTCCACTGCAGCAGAGCTCCACGAAACCTGGTCACCTGAAGTCCCTGTGTCAACCAGAACAGTTTGTCAGATTTTGTCTCGAAATGGCCTCCATGGTTGAATAAGCGCCCAGAAGCCAGCACTAAACAAAAGGCCCACAGCCTGCTAAAAGGATGGACGCTGGAAAAGCAGAAGGTGGATTTTTCAGATGAATCTTCTGTTACACCACAGTCACCGCAAATATTGCAGGAGACCTACTGGAACCCGCATGGATCCAAGATTCACCCAGAAGTTTGGTGGCGGAAAAATCATGGTCTGGTTACATCTAGTATGGGGTTGTGCAAGATATCTGCAGGGTGGAAGGCAACACCAATAGTCTAAAATATCATGAAATGCTACCTCTTATATTCCCAACCATAAAAGAGGCCAAATTCTGCAGCAGGATGGTGTTCCATCGCATACTTCCATCTCCACATCAAAGTTCCTCAAGGCAAAGAAGATCAAGATGCTCCAGGATTGGCCAGCCCAGTCACCAGACATGAACTTTATTGAGCATATGTTGGGTAGGATGAAAGAGGAAGCATGGAAAATGAAACCAAAGAATATTGATGAACTCTGGGAGGCATGCAAGACTGCTTTCTTTGCTATTCCTGATGACTTAATCAATACATTGAATGAATCCTTGCCAAACCGCATGGATGCAGTCCTTCAAGCTCATGGAAGTCATAAAAGATATTAAATTTGATTCTCACAGCACCACTACTTAATTTGCTGACATATTTTTGAATTTTGCAGTAAATTTGTTCAATTTCTGTATAGGCGACAAAACTTTTGTCTTGCCAAAATTTGACCTTTCTGTCTTGATTAAATGATAAATCTTTTTTCAGTGAAACTAATTTATTTTCTAAACATCATTTGGGAGGGTTTTAGCTTTTCATATGAGCTATTTCTAACACCAATTGATTAATTAAAGGTCAGGTTAATAGCAGGTGTTTCTACAAAATAGATAAGCGACAAGACTTTTGTCAGGGAGTGTACAATGAAACCATATTACGTCTGTTGACTCTGGTAGTACAATGTACTAACACTTGCAACTTTTTCCAAGTTCTTTTTATGATTGATGTCTGTCTGTGCATTTATTGCATAGTTTTGACAGAGCAGAACCTGGTGGGGAAATGTTTTTCAGATAAAACGAAAATTGGAAAACCTCAAACAAAAATACAAAGTCAAATTTTGTACAAAGGAGGTTAACCCCAAAATAAGAATTCTGTCATGGTCCATCTGGCAGTAATCTAATGATTTTATTTGCCTGCAATATTGTGCTTTTTAAATTTTGTAGGATCTCAAATGTCCACAGACGGGGGTGAGACATGAGAATGGTTAGGTTACAGCAGCAACCTGAAAATGGTATATTGCAATAGGTGGTCGACCATCTATCTCACCACCTGCCCTTATTTCCTCATTCATCCTGAATGTTGCTGTAACCTCACCATCCTCAGCGACGTCTGCGCCAGAGAAAGGGAGAAAAAGGAAGAATGTTGAGGAGCTAATTCTGGAGATGGAGGACAGGGAAACAGCAAGAAAAAGAGATGCTACTGAAAGGGAATAGAGATAATGGAGAGAGTTGATGGAAAGGGAGGAAAGAAGAGACAGAGAAATGAGAGAGAGATGAAAGAAGAGACAGAGAGACTAAGGAGAGAGAGGAAAGATTCCTTAAAGCAACATTATGTAGTTTTTTGACCTTTAAATAATGTCTCTAAAATTATTTCAGTGATAGAACAACTTTTAACTGGACAAATTGTACTGTTGCTGCAACCTGAGCAGCCTCCTAGCTGCTACAAGCACACTCTGAAAGTGGCGGTGGAGGGTAGAGCACACAGCCCCGCCCCTCCCCCTGCCTGCAGAAGAGTGTCTGATACCAGGCACTGTTGCACTTTTCAACCACATGGGGGAGCTGAAAGTCATTTTTACATGGAAACTACAGTAGAAATTTACCCACACAGTAGTACAGATAGCTTTTAAAAATATTTAATTTATTTTTGTTCTTAAAGGGACAGTTCACCCAAAAAATAGAAAAGTAAAACAAGAAAATGTAATAGAATATACTACACATATAAACAGAATATAATAAAAATATAACAAAAAACTACTAAATGAAATATAAAGTATTTTAGCGGTTTTAGGAATATTAACAGCCCCTCAAATTTGAGAACACAAACAGATTTTTTTTATTTTTAACCTATGCAATGTTACAGGAAATCATGCTCGTGAAGAGCAGACACCCAGCTGTCTGGAGCGGACACAGCTGCTGCCAGATTGTCCCGCACATCATCTCCTTTGCTGGCTTCTGTGTTTTGGGGTTCGGGTGGGTCATCCCCATGATCCCCCATAACATCTGGAACCACAATGTTCCCATTGAGAAGACAGAGGTTGTGGGGCACTGCACAGCATGCAACCACATCTGGCACAAAGGCAGGGCTCACTTCCAGGTCCTTGAAAAAGATGGAACGCCAGCTTGTCTTTAGCATCCCGAAGGCCCTTTCCACAATGCTCCGGACATGGCAGTGCTTGGTGTTGAAGCGAGCCTATACCGGATTCTGAACAGGCTCTCTGTAGGGGGTGATGAGGCAGATGGGCACACGCAAACAAGGATATCCACCATCTCCAAGGATGCATTTTCCTGCAGGTGGATACAGGTGGCCGGTATAAACAGGTCTGTTTCAGATTCAGGATATCCAACAAAGATGACAAGAAACTTTCCCTGGTAGTCAGTGATGGCCTGCAGTTGGACAGAATAAAACAGCTTTCTGTTAAAATAACATGGGCCATCACTTGCTGGTGGTTTGTTGCGGATGTGACACCCATCAATTGCTCCAGCTACTAAACGAAAAGCTGGAGACCCAGCCAGCCTCCAGGTCATCCACGTTGGGGAAAGCTTTGATTCTCCTTAAAATCCCAATGACTCCCCTGCTCACTCTGTGCACAGAGGACTTGGGGATGTCTAAGGCCATTGACACGACCCTGTATGATGCTGCATGGGCCAGCCAGTAAAGAAAAAACAGCACCTCAATGTCCTTTTCCCAGCCACGAATCAGCCAGCCAGAATCAGACTTTAGAGCAGCAATCAGGGACTTGATGGACTGTCGAGAAAGTCGGAGGGTGGGACAGAGGTCAGCTCCATCTTCAAAATACAGCCGAATATTTGGCACAGCAATGTTCAGATGGCAGTATGATGTAGGGCTGAAAGTCTGTTAATGTGTACATAGTTTTATTAACAACATTATTTGCTTATTTAAACGCGTGTGTGTAGGTGTGTGTTTGTTTTAAATGTAATAAAGACTGTTAAAAATGTGCATTATATAGAGTATTGTTTTATTAATTAATTTATTTAATCATCATAACCTCACATGACAATAACTTATTTTCTTGGGCCAAAGTCAAAGTTATGTTCTCGTGTCTTCTGATTCTGAGGTAACATTTA
This sequence comes from Misgurnus anguillicaudatus, assembly GCF_027580225.2. Lineage (NCBI taxonomy): Eukaryota > Metazoa > Chordata > Actinopteri > Cypriniformes > Cobitidae > Misgurnus > Misgurnus anguillicaudatus. Next base: position 2,207,873 of record NC_073348.2, read on the forward strand.
CTTGCTAAATAGATACTCATGTTATTTAGTAAATTATTTATAAGCTGTCTATGAAGCTTTGATCTGCGAGCAGCTGACCTTTGCCTCCTTTGAACTGTAAATTGGTAAAATGAAGTTAAAACGGCAATATAGGTAAACGTAAAAATAGGAAAGGGTAACTGAAAACATTGCTAACTTTACATGGTCTTTAAATTTTTGCGAATCTCATTCATCCTACCAGGATTCATACCATACAATACCTACTGTTTAAACAGTCAGTAAGTAGGTACTTCATCTCATTCAGTACGTACTGTCACAGTATGCGGTTTTGGTCGGCTTACTCAAAAACATGAACACCTGTCATCTAAATGACAATGCATGCTTTAAGGCTTCATGCTTGCATCCAACCACCACCATCTTAAATCCGCTTGCCTTTAAAACTTTCCATATCTTGATAGCTCCCGCTGTATATCTTCATCCGGAATAAGTGGCGGTACGTTTGTAATTATTACCTCTACAGTTGGAGATCCTAAAGGTTGAACAGTAACAAGAGCTCCACTTACCACTTTGGCACTGCTCTGTATCCAATGATTTACAAGTTGTTCTTCCTTTAAAAAGACCACAATGGCCTTTTTATCCGCGACGCCAAAATAATTGTTTTCATGTCCTACTTGCTCAGCTACGTCCAACAACATTGTTACGCCAACTTGAATGATGCATCTAACACCGTGACGGAGCGACAGAGACGGCGTTCGCACATCCAGGTGCGTTGTCATCCCCTCTCTCGCCACTTGAATATCAACTTCAGAAATAATCATCAAAACTTAAACTAAATTTCTCCTATAGTTTAAATATTAAATTACTAACAATTGTACTCAAAAACAGCTGTCTCAGTTCGTATTGAGTGTTGTCATTGATGTCTGTTAAATCACCTGATCCTGGTAGAGGACATTTCTCATGACTCCAGCAGCGGCCGTGGTCACAGCAGCATTGGGTTCGACTGAAGCGTCCACTCAGCTCCTGAACACAACGTCCATGAACCACAGACGTGAAGCAGATGCCAGCGTGTGGATCTGATAAACACATAAACATCACATCAATGCCTGAAGAAACATTAACAGAGTTGAAGCTCACCATATAAACTTAAAACTGGGAAAATGTTTGTTTGTCTAATGAGCTGCTAATTGTCCTGATCCTGCCCTCCTGTAATAGTTGTTCATAGTCAAGTGGCAGGATCGTGGCGGTACCCATGTTTTGTGTTGTAGCACATGGCCTGTGTTTGGGCCGTGTGCTGCTGTGTCTCGTTTGTGGCCCCACCCCCTGGTCTCCTCGTTAGCTCTCCCATCAATGTTTGATTAGTTTCCACTGTTCCCTCTTGATTTGTTCCCTTATATAATGCCCTGTTGTCTAGCATCCTGTATTTGTGTGTTGTGTATTTATATGTATATATATCATGTCCTTGATCATGTCGTGTCGTCTGTCAGGTCTCCCCGGATCACACTGAATGGCTTGTGTCCAATCCGTGTTTGGGTTGAGTCCTTGTTTCAGTTCTGTTAGTTAGAGTCAGTCCTGTCTAGTCTGTCTATTTCTAGTGCTGTTTATCCCATCGTGGGTTTTTGCTTTCTGTTTGTCTTATAATAAAGTCTTGTTTCATGTACCTTAACCTCGTCTGTGATTGGGTTCGTTTCCCGCTGTCTCGCTCGGCGGGCAGTTCATGACACTAATAAAAATATTTTGGGTCCATTTGGGTTTTGAATAAAGAACTACAGCAGGATCACCGGTGTAGTTACCATAGACTGTAAAAAATACAGACGTAGTGTCCGTGACATCACCCGTAGGTTAGTGAAGAGCTTTTTTGAAGTCAGTAGTTGGCGGGGCCTGTTGTTGCCATCTTGAATCTGCGACCCCTGACAGATAACTGATAATAGGTAAAGAAGCGGGATGTGGTTCAAGCTAAGGTGGCTGGTTGGTAAATCCACATCCACCTAGCTCAACGGTAGTGACAGCAGTGGCTGTTCACCTATCACTCAAGTGGCCACGCCCTTAATTATGGCAAACATTAAGGCTTAATATCATTTAAACAAATGAGTAACAAAACAATTCACACCCTCACAGTTGTCATGAAGGGCAAAATTTGCCATATAGACAAAAATCACTTTTTGTACCAGGCTGTAAACAAATTATTTTCTGCTGTAGTCTTTTTAAAAGGATTAGTGGCTGTTTTGTCTCACCAAGGCAGCGTGTCCGGTCTGTAGACAGAAGATATCCAGCGGGACACACACATGAGTAACTGCCTGGTGTATTAATGCAGTATCCTCCATCACATACACCAGGATTAACACTGGAACATTCATCCACATCTGACAAATATAAACAACAACTCAGAAATATCTTACATCTACATTAATATAACAACCAGTCATACACATCTGACATTTCCATCAATGTGACTGCTGCATTATGTCAACTCTCTTCTAGATAGTTCCTTTCAAGTTTTTTTTTTCAGGAGAAAAAACAGTAACAACATATCTATGAAGTCAAGTATTTACACTTTTATAAATATTATATTGCATTGTGTTTGTACTATATTGTCTTATTTTAATCTTGAAAAGAGTAGAGTAACTCACCCTGACACATGAGTGAAGTCATATCCTGATGATATCCCACTGTACATCTGCACTGATACGAACCTGCTGTGTTTATACATCTGCCTCCTTTACACAGATCAGGTATATACTTACAGTCATCAACATCTGATCAGAAACAAACACATACATTACATTCATCTTCAGCTCAGTGTTAACTTGGTTATTGACAAGTAATGTGAATTAAGATTAAAAAGAATGGAAACCACATATTATGATTTGTTTATATTTCCCCATATCACAGACGTTGGATTTATTACTACATGTGACTCTGGACTATAAAGCGAAAATATTAAGTAAACTTTGTTGGAGAAAAGTTAATGAACTGTAGGCGACCATTATCATTTTGTTGATACCCGCTCATTCCTACAGACTGAATTAAAGTTGCCATAAAACGGATTGTCTTAATTTTCCAGTGGTGACGTATATCCGAGTGATACGGCTTCTGTAAAAATGTAAAAGGTAGGGCTGGACTTAAATTCATCCATCAAGAACTGATTGGATCGTTTAAGTTGGGTCATCGCTGCAATCTATTTCTGGACCCCGGCCACCTGCCATACCATATGACCTTAAGTAAAGAGATATTGTTTTGAGAAGGAAAGGAGATTTGTGTATTTGGTTAAAGATTGTGAGGGCACATAATTTTTTTTAAATAATGAAACTCAGAGATAAGTAGGGTTGCCACCCGTCCCGTGAAATACGGGATCGTCCGGTATTTACAGGCAATATGACTCATATGTCCCATATCAAATCAATACGGGTCACGATTTGTTCCGTATTTTACATAGGTCCACATTATGCAGCATCCCATGCAAATCACCCCACCCGCATTGTGTGAAGACACGTCCTATTCTGCCTCTGATTGGGTAATACTCTCTGCCATCGTTGGTTTGATTGGTTTGTTTCAAATTCATGGTCCGTGAATCACGGCCAATCAGAGGAAGGCGGGACGCCCTCTCGCCGGTTCTTTTGGCAGAGCGAGATATGCAACAGCATGCCTCAGGAGAGCAACATTCGCGCAATGCTAGAGCTCACTGAAATCAGAGCACCATCTCACAATTCTTCATACTTCAATCATCTCCTGAGGCAGATAGTAGTGTAATGTTTTTTATCACCTCAATTTTTTGATTGATAACGTTAGATTTTATATGCTGCATATTTAGAAATAATGTTAATAATGTAAATTAATTATGTTACGGTATGATTGGTTTATTAAGGTTAAGTAGTATAGTCAGACACATAAGAATTACATTAATAAGAGAGATATTAATACATATTTAATCAAAATATATGTGAATAAAATAAACAACTACTTGTTACGCTTAACCAATTTAAATAATTGCACCATTCAAAACTATAGAATTAACAATAGACTATATAAAAATGGAATAAATAAATATATAAACAAATATATTTACTTACCAATAATAAAAATGTTGTTAAGTGTTTTACTTAAAGGAACAGTATGTAGGATTGTGGCCAAAACTGGTATTGCAATTACAAAACTTGTGGCTAAAACTGGTACTGCAATCACACAACTGGTGGCCAATACACAACATGACAACATAAACATCAGTTGAGGGCTGCAACTCCACTTTTTAAATGACAATATCCTGGCCAGACCACTGTTTTCAGTGATATAAGTATTTGAAATGAAAATGATTTCTTAATGTCTAGTGACATATCAGGGCCATTTTATGATTAATTGATATACATTTCTTACATACTGTTCCTTTAAATAGGAAATGTTTGTAGATATTATATCATTTACAATTATATAGGTGTAGATTCTCATGCTTACAGTGGAGAGAAGTACATGCTTTCGCTACACTCCAGGCTTTGATCACATCCCACTTAGCAAGGTAAATACACGTAATCTTTATGAAAAGTTAAAATGTAATATTTTGCAATTGACGGAAATCCGTCGTAGACTCGCTGCAATTACCGGAAATCCGCCAAAGCGATGGAGAACTTTAATCCATGCAATAAGCAAATCCACAGGAT